>NC_051159.1:54239425-54560663 GCF_013339745.2 Dermacentor silvarum | reverse complement strand
CTAAAAGATAACTTAATATCAACCGAATTATGTGCGCGAGCTATCATAGTCACAATAAGGGCGACGCATTTTCGTTTGCGGAAAAAATATGCATTGGTTTCGCGAGTCGTAAAGCGAGATATTCTGTTAGATTAAGCGTCCTGGTAAGTTCCAGCCGTGGCGCAAGATAATTAGGGCGAATAAGCATGCTACTGCTGCATGTAACGTCGCTGTGTGCGGTCACAGAGCTTTTGCAGTGACATGACACTGTGTTGTGGCGAAGTTTAGTGTTGACAGAAGTAAAACTCACAAGGTATAAAAACTAGATTTAATTCGTACCTCGACAAACTTATCCAAACAGGTAGCGGTTTTCGAAATGCGTCTCACACCTCGGTAACGTTACTGAGTGAAGGATGCCATGAAGTAACAATATTGCCACGAATCACTGTTTGTTTTCTTTTCAACCAACTCTGAAAGCTGCTCTATTAGCCTTGGCTACACGATACGTGACCAAAGCGTGCTTGCTTGAACACTCTCAGAAAAGAAATTAGCGTAGCTTGCACTGGGGGCGCAATGCTAACGAGACAGCGGAGCTGATGGGCACCTGGCTAGTCTGGCTTTTTGTGCTAGGCAAAGCACTACCAGGTCATCCCAGCATATTCCGCACTTTCTTGATTAATAATTGATTATCGAATATCTATGATGGCTATCGCAAGGTATTGGCCACGCATTTGGGCTAGGCTAGCTAGCAAGTCACCCCAGGATTTTCCGGAATTTATTGATTATTGATCATAGCTATTGATTGGCTATCGATGACGCACTAAGTTGAAGTAGTCCCTGCCATGCTTAGCTATAGTATCCAGGTTCAGCTTCGATAATTCACAGCGGTATGCACATTGCGCTTGGAACCTTTCTGCAATACCGCTGGGATCGGCGTACATTTTCTGTTCGCACGTTACGGCCTAACGCTCGGCTTAAACAACATCGGCTTTTAAAGAAAAAGAAAATAGAAAAAAAGGAATACTTGGGGATTCCTTCTGCCACGCAACATAATCAAGATCGGTTTCCTAGTCTTTCATTTCTTGAAAACTGATCGCTCGGCGCCTCCATGTTGGTGCAGTGGTTACGGTGTTCGGCTGCTGACGCGAAAGACGCGGATTTGACCCCGGCCGCGGCAGTCGCCTTTCAATGGAGGCGAAATGCTAGAAGCCCGTGTACTGTGCGATGTCAGTACACGTTAAGGAACCACAAGTAGTCAAAATGTCCGGAACAGTCCACTACGGCGTGCATCATATAATCACATGGTGGTTTTCCCACGTAATACCCCAGCAGTTATTAAGACGATACTTTTATGTGTAGCATGCGAAGGTGTCCTTTAAAGAGTCGGAAATTGCCTTGGCGAAAACCCGACGTCGCCGGGGATGGAAAACAAATGTTACGTGGCCCTATGGAAATGCCTATACCCGATCACCTGTGGCGCATACCTCGCTCCATGACCAAGACGTGATATGCGGGTATGCGCCATACGGGGATTACATGTAGCGAAAGCCTATCATTTGGTAATGTATACCTAATGTGTAACTTAATGTATAAGTCAATGCATGAGTAAATTTGCACAGGCTTTCGCTTCAAGTGTTAGAAAGAGTGTAGCACCGAACAGAATTTTAAAAAATTGGCACTCGCCACATTCTATCAAGAATACCAACGACGGCACAATGCTGCCCTGACGAGTAGCTTTTGTACATTGTTGCTATTCACTCAAACCGTGAGTAGCAAGACACAACAAGCGCCACGCACAATAAACATACACCAGTCCGCCGATTCCCGCAGTCCACGCGTCAGGTGGCGCTGGTGTCGAGAGTATTGGAGCGCGCCGCAGCCTGCGTGCGAGGCTAAAATGATCTGGTCTATAGGAGGCCGTGCCGTTTTAAGTAGGCATTATCCATATTCTACCTTGGCCTGTCCTGTAGAGCTGCTCCATCGTCATTCTACTTCACTGCCAAGTTAATTAAATTTTAAGACCTTCTGTATTAAACTGCTCGTTTGGCCCTAATATATATAAAGTAAAAGCATTCAATGGCAGCGCGTTGTTATTACCATTTCAGTGTCCAGTTTGGTGGCCTCTTCGCGAGGAGCATTTATATGTGCAGGTTCGTACATAACTGACATACTCGTTAAACTTGTATTTTTCGGTCCTTGTGTATTCCAGCGAGTCTTCTTGTGGTAGCGTTGGGAACAAGTACAATTTATTAAAAAGAACGTTTACAGAAAAAAGCCCGCATGATGTCAATCTTGCTGCCCCGACTTTTTCCCTACAACCGTCCGATTGCTGACCCCATTTGCCATTTGTTTGGGGAAAGCTTGTCAATCCTGTAAAATAATTAACTGAGCCTATAATCTGATTGGCACCGTGCACACAAGTCATTTAGAATGACGCTAGATCGGGTGTCTAGAGAACATGAAAAAAATACGTGTAAGCAGGGTTATTCGCCATAGCGAAGTTTTCTCGCACCACAGTAGGGTGAATGCTGAATATACAAAGTTACAAGTAGGCGTCGACGCGTGCTAAGGTGTCATTTCGTGCTTTTTCTTGTTCATTATCCCTGTGTGACACTTGTCGAGAAAGTTGCGCGCGACTTCCACGTAACAATATCATGAACTCAAATTCCCTCTTCTCTTGATAAGTTAAATGAAAGTGCTGGAATCATCCTACTTTGACTTCTCCTATGGGGCAGCTGTTAGCCTTACCTACATACAGACACCACCAGCGCTTCATACTACCACTCACATTTTCGGTACATTTCCAGTGCAGTCGCTGCGTGCGCGCCTATACGTGACTGCAAATTAAGCAGGATTTGCAATCTTCACTGACTATTTCTTACACGAGGCGGTTCTTATGGTGTTAAGCAGAACACGGATGCTATACATAAACCTTTATGTGAATCTTTTAAGGCTGAGGAACAGAAAACGGTCCTCTGTTCTAGATTAGGGTGCTGATTCGTAACTGTAGAAACACTGATTCAGACCCGAGATGCGGGAACGTGCATCTTCAAATAGTCGCGACTGAAAAATGTTAATCGTAGAAGAATAGCAGTTACCCTTGTCTCTACTTATTCTCGGAGAACAAACGACTCCAGAGAGACAGATATGCGAACAGGGAACAAATGCCTATACAATGTCTGCTTCTTCCATTTTCTGCCACGAAACATATGTGCTGTGTGGTTGCTATAGGTGCATGCTCAATCAAAGACATTCAGTGCCATTTTTTTCTGAATTGAATTGAATTCTCGTGTTTTACGTGCCAAAACCAAGATTTCGTTATGAATCATGCCATAGTGGGGGACGCCTATTAATTTTGGCAACCAAGGGGATCTTTATTGTGCCCCAAATGCACGGGACACGGGCGTTGTTGCATTTTGCCACATCAGAACCACGTCAGAACGTGAGCGCCACAAAGCAACCAGTGTGGCTTAAGTAGTTTAGTACATTGCGCTATTCCATCCTTGCGGACATGGCGGCGAGCGCCTCCTTCCGACACCGAAGGCGGCTTCCTTGACACCTCGAGCTCCACTCTCCGCAGAGCAATGCCCTCGCACTCAAGCTGCAGGGGCACCTTTTCCAGCTCCAGTTTCAAGTGTCTTACCCATTGCCTCTGGATCTGGCCTGGTTGGAGCCTGCGGAGCTCCTGCATCTCACTAGCAATTTTCAACCTAATCAAACCACATCAGAACGTCAGCGTCACAAGGCAACCAGTGTGCCTTAAGCACCTTACTACATTGCGCTATTTCATCCTTGCGAACATGGCGGACATGGAGGGCCCGACGTCTCAGACTCGGTCCCTCCGGAGCTCTGCAGTTCCTGCCATCTCTGATCCTCTCTTTGTTCAGATGTAATAAAAATCACTGCCCAAGCACTCCGTACAGACGTTTAACCAGCAAAGTTGAAACGTGCCACCCCGGTTTTTATCATTGGGCTAATCCCGACGGTTCAATAAAGAATTTCACAATTATTGGTTACGTCATTGTGTTTCTTAATGAGGTTATACACACGTTCTGCTGCGACGGAGAGAAAGACGTCACTGACGGTATTCCCACAGAGCGCCGTTGTCGCGCGTGTTCGATGTCTCGAGTTTGCTCGGCGGCGTGGTTAGCAGCATTCGCCCGCCAATGTCGCTTGCGATTTCTCAAAAAAATTGCTTCAAAATTAAATCTGTCCACTACGTAAGACAATCGATAGTTCATACTCCCTTAAGTAATGGCTCATATCCCCGTAAACGCGGCCTCCCCATTACGACGAAAGAAGAGAAGTGAAATTCTACGCTGGACTGATGAGCGGCAACGCAGCCAGCTGCGGAAGAAGACGACGACGTCCGAGCTAATGCTGATGATGATAGTTTTCTGTGGACAGGCGACTAAAAGACGCTTTTACAGCGAAGCTGTTAAGGGCTAGATTCCTGGAGATCACGCCCGTGCTGTAGACCTACCGGCGTGTACAATTGCTCTATGCCTCGATGCCAGCCCCGCTTTACAGGGAGGGGAAAGTCTTTGAAGCGCCCAGCGCCACCGCTCTGGCTTTTCGGCGCAATGTTGGTTCTCTCGCGCAGGCTGTCGAGCTAAACGGACGTGCGCTCCATGTGCTTTCTTTGTGGCGTTGTGGTGCGAGAGCTCGTGTTTTGTATAGTCCTTTGTGATGTTCGTGCTTGTTAACAAAACATGACGGGCTGTTGTGTCCCTCTGTGCACTTGATCAAGCGCAAAAGGGAAGCGGGTTCTTTGTTGCCCCCGCGACGTAAACGAAGGTAGAAATGGTCAGCGCAAGTAAAACGTGACAACTGTGTACCAACGGACACAACGAAGATATGCGAGGTAAGGATCGTGATTATGTTAATAATAATGTCCGTTTGTAACGTCTTTCATTCTCACAGCAAAGCTGCATGGACGTATGTGTTGGCGTGCCTTTTGTAATGATTATAAGGCTGCAGTGTGGTGTGGTCACCGTGTTTGACTTCTGAAACGGCGTATGTTTATTCGAGACGTGTATGAATTGACCTTATTTTTTTATAGATAGATGTATTGGGGCCCTCGTAAACTCGTTTCCTTTTTCAGTTCGGGTAATGATGTCTTCTCCGTAGGCATGAGGGCTTGATTTCTTCGTCGACTCGCGTGTGTGCGAGGAAAGTGCCTTCCGATTTCGTTTGCCGGCTCGTCTTTCATTAACACACTGCTCCGCGGTTTTTTTTTTGTCATTATTACAGCTCCACTTTGAGCAGGATCAATTCGCATTAAATCGTCAGGATAGACAACGGCTCCTCAAGTGGAATGCGCATTGCCTAGGCTGTTCGACTACAGGTGGACAGAAACGTATATATATATATATATATATATATATATATATATATATATATATATATATATATATATATATATATATAAGCAACTAGCCGCTCTTCAGCGAGTCAGGCACAAGGCATCAGAGGCCGCAAACCTTGCCGATCCTGTCGTGCTGCACCAGTAATCTTTCGTTGTCAGTTTTGCTTCTCCGGTCTTCGTTGGAACGTGAAGTTTCAGGAGTGTTGATGGATCTGTGAGGCTCCGTACAATCTGCGTAAAAGGAAGTCTGGGCTTTAATCGGATTTGCCGATCGATCAGTGAGGCACCATGTTTTAGTCTGGGCTCTAAAAGTCATTAAGACAGCCAAAGAGTGAGGCACTGCGTTCTGTAGTGCTGAAGCTGTGATTCATTTGCTTTATCTGTCATGATTCAGATTATAAACGTTTACCTATAAACATTTCTAGTCCGTAGGGTCTACGTCACTCCCTGTCTGCGTTTGATCATCACTGCCGATCATCATCCCAGAAGCTTCCCGTTCCAGCGAAGAACGCACAACAAAATATTACTGGAAGTTGTTTTTTTTTTTCACAGCGGAGGTGTTTACGTCGGGCGTAATGTGCCGGGCGTAATGTGAACCCAAAAATGTGGGCCCATCCTTGCGGCACTGCAGAACTGGTCCAAGAGCAATGGCAGATACACCTGTGAAATAGCGAAGCTGAGCCTAAGTCTAGCTAAGCATGGTTGGGACTACTTAAGCTTAGACATCGATAGGCAATTGATAGCCAATCAATAGCTAATCGATAATCGATCGATAATAAATAAATTCTAGAAAATGCTGGGGATCACTTGGTAGTGCTTAGCCTAGCCCAAATACGTGACCAATACCTTACAAACGCCAATTGATAGCCAATCAATAGGTAACCGATAATCGACAATTAATCAATAAATTCCTGGAAATGCTGGGGATGACTTGGTAGTGATTAGCCTAGCCCAAATACGTGGTCAATACCTTGCGATAGCCAACTGATAGCCAATCAATAGCTAATCAATAATCGACAAATAATAAATAAATTCCGGGAAATTCTGGGGATGACTTCGTGATTCTTAGCCTAGCCCAAATACGGGGCCAATCAATATATAATCGATATTGGATCAATAATCAATAAAATACGGGAAATGCTGGGGATGACTTGGTAGTGCATAGCCTAGCCAAAAAGCCAGGATTAGCTAGGTGCCCATTATCTCCGCTGTCTCTTTGGCATTGCGCCTCCAGTGTAAGCTACGCTATTTAGTTTTTTTCATATCCTCCACGGTCTATAGTGGCTCTTGTCTGCGGCTGGGTTGCCTATTAATAAGTTGTTCTATACAGACTGAGACTGATACTCTGAAATTGTTATTTCTGAAAAAGTTTCGTGCGCAATTTCCATTCTTTTCTATATGGTCCGCATTAAGTAGAGTTCACGCGTCTCCCCGTTTCTACCAGCCTATACAGCACAAGTCAAGCCATCTTTTGCCACTCTCTTAAAAATCAGCTCCACTTTGGTAAGTATGTGTGGTTCCAGGTCTTGGTCCTTGCGAAAGCTATGTCCTTTTAAACCATTCCCTGAAGCATCGCAATGACCCCTTCGAACCCCTTGCCCGGCCTACAGTCCCGATTGGGAACTTTCCAACTTCCTTATATATTTCAAGGCTTGAATAATTCTATTCTATTCAGTTTAATCTTCTTCAGCCACTTTCATTAAAGGAAGGCAGGTCGTTTACCTTCTAGAGCACCGAGGATGTCTTAGTACTCTCGGTTTGATAGGTTACAGGCAGTTCAAGCGTTCGTTTGACAGGAAATTCCTCACTCGTGAACGACGTCAGCTTCAACTTGCTTGAACAAAAGCGCTATTGCCGCAAGCCATTGTTGTGCAGTTCGCCTATTAACGAAACAGAGGCCCCAGCGTCAAATAGCATTGTAACCAACTTCGTACCCACTTGATTGGAAGCTGAATCCCAGATCCTTTTCCTTCAGTTGTGTTGGTGGTGAATAAATTTTCAACTGTTTCAGTCGAATCCATAGTGTTAGCCTGCGCTGAATATTTACATGCTCTTGTAATGTGACAGTAGCATCCATAACTGTGACACTTCTCTTTTGTGAAGCTGCTTTTCGCGGAATTAGCCCGTCCACCCCAATGATAGCTTGTTTTGCTGACAGTTTCTTGATAGAGCATAGATTCCCGTTCCTTGCGACTGGGTCCTTTGCCTCAACCTTTATATGCTCTTGACGACCCAGGCTAACCACTCTATTTTCAGGGGTAACAAGGCGGGCCGAAGCGTTACGTCACCTGGTTCATATCACTTTTCTAAAAGACGAGAGTCGCTTCAAGATACTAATGATGCAGGATGCTTCACTGACTGCCTCTACCTGCTTTACGCGGGCGAACGGCATTTGTAATTTGTATTTCCGCAGAAATGCTGCGCAGAGCCGCGGTCGCGGCATTGACTGATACAACATTACGGAAGAGAATTTTATAGACGGTGTTTTACAAACTTTTACAAACTGTTCAAAGATTGTTGCAGAGGGTAAACGCGTACTGGAAACCAGGGACTTCGTGGAATTTTAGGGACAAGTTGGAACTTCTCTCTTTGTTTCCAAATGTGGCGTTCACTACGTTCCTTAATTCAAGATTTTTGTATTATCTTTCAAGAAGTTCCACTGGTCTAGTCCGTTTCAAAGCCATGCGCCCTGACATTCATCATGCGTCAAAGTCATGCGTCTGAAATCAGACCCTCGCTTCTTAGAATGTGATGTCTCGAACCATGATCGTCGGATTCTATTTGTTATCCTTGCGGGCATGGTTAGCCAGTTTTCTACGTTCATATCACTTCTGCTTATCTGCGTACCCCGGAGAAAATGGTTTAGAAAGGTACAAAAAAAGAAAGATGAAAGAAAACATAAAGTGCCGTCATGTCGCTAGGAGAAGCACAGAGCAAAACAGAATCAATGCTTTCAGATAAAGGTTGCCCTGTGATTGATGCCAGCCCGGTAAAACGAGGCACGTTCATTTCTCATGGCAAGCAAGGCAGAAATGAGCAATTGGGATAAACCTATGCGAAGCGCAAGGGAGGACTTGATATCAAACCCGTAAAGAACACGCTCAGTTGCGCAACTCTTGGGCCGTTGTATCGTATTGCCGGTGGTCTCGTGTACACGCAATTGCGAGAACTAATCTGGCAGAAATTTTGCAGCGCGTTCTGTTCTTAACGACACGGCTTGAGTACCCACCAGTAATGTGGTTTCTTTGTTGTTCGTTGACCGATCTCCCCACCGGAGTTTATACAGCGGCGCTATAAGACTTCAATCCGTGGTGAAACGAATGCGTAGCGCAGACGCCGTATGACTGGCAGTTTTACATATTCAGTCGAACTCGGATATATTGAACCCCCATATTCTGTACATAGGAGACCAGTAAAATCCCCTTCAGAAGTTATGCATAAATTTTTTATTTTATATATCAAATAACCTGTATAACGAACCTTTCTGTGATCCCCTTCAGATTAGATATATCCGGTTTCGACTGTATACGATGGCATTGCGCATACTGTAACTATATATGGATGTCGTGGAGCCCAGTTCTCTCCGAAATGGTGCTGTTGACACCTGTAACGGATTCCTCGCGAGCGCAGAGGAGTATGGGGCTGGATGGCGCTGTTGGACAGCTCAAAGCCTCTGATCGTGAGGTTTCGCTGAGATTGTTCTTACAGAATATCCCACATTCTACTCTTCGTAATTGAAGACAGATGAAATTACGGGAGAGCGTTTCCATGTTTTCCTTCAACCTGAGAGGGCAACAGCAAGTGTAAAGTACAGAAAACAGTGGTGGAAACTTTCTTTTGTCGTAATTTTCTCAGACGCCTACAGAAAGCTACCGAAAACCACTTGAAGACACGCACCAATGACGATTTCTGCCGTCGTCAGAAATCGATTTCTGCCACCTCTACCTTCTCAGAACGACAAAATATGTGACCTCATAGAACATGTAGCCATTATTCCCATTTACACGTCCCCTAGAACCTTTAGCTGCTGGGATCGCACTTCTGAAGGTGTGTTTTGCACCAAGTATGTTTTAATGGGAACGCAGCAGTCGCGGTTCTTTAGTGTGGTTTTCTGACGGTAGACAAAAACTGGTCCTAAATTTCGCTTGTAACAAATTAAACGTTCGGCTTTTCTCGAATCTCACTAATCGTTGGCCATGTCCGTACATTTGTAACCACAAGTTCACGAGGCATACATGTTGCACCTCAGAAATAGATAAACCACGGTAATTCCTTCAAGAGATGACGTATCATGAGCATGCAGCCACGGACGTTCCACCAGGTTTATCGCTTGCGCGTGCCCAGATTGCAGGCAGTAAACAGTGATGATCTATCGATGAAGTGAGGTGTCGCACGGCACGTATGAATGCGCAGTCAGGGCGACGCATGAACCAGCCGCAATGCCAGGCTTGACCACCACAAGGGACCAGGTCAGGCGTTGAGGCGAAATTTACCATTAGTTATCTCTTAGATATTAGGGTGCTATGATTCTTCTGACGCTGCCAATTTTTCTTTGTTTTACCTGAGATTCACTATATACGTCACCCACCTAAAGCTCATGTAGTATCTGTGGCCTACTTGTAGTCTCACCAAAGTGCACTCATTGCATCCTGTGCTCTTTCTTGCTTTCGCGAACATTGGGCTGCTGTAGATTGTTTCAGGTTGCCGTGCATGCTACTAATGTATCTATCCATGGTAGAAATAGACTTGTCAGGTAAAGCAGTACTCTAATCAGGCCGGCATCCAGATCTCAATACAATGTTCTAGCATTCCATTTTTAACGATTTTAATGGAACTATACAGCTCTTCGTTTGACGATGTATACGGCGAATCCACAAATAGATTTAAGTTGCATACTGCTCTTCTTTTTTTCTAATGAGTTTTCGGGAAGTATTGCCTGACATCAAGCACAACTCCTGACAGTAAGTAACCATAAAGCCTCAAGCGTTTAAGCTACACTGTTCGCGCATTGTCACGAGGAAGAAGAACTGCTGTTAAACAAGCAATGTATGTTTTCTTCATGCAGAAGAAGCGATATCGCAGGAATCCCCCTCGCTGCCTTTCCAGAAAGGTAGCACATGGTCCAAGAAGGCTCTTCTCCACTCTCTGTCAGCAAAAACGAACCCCCTGCGTTGTACGTGCATGCAAGTATAGCGAGCGGGGTACGGTAGAACTTTTCACCGCACTGAAGTACCGCACCACCAGGCCGCAAGTGCAAGGCATGTCGCGAGCGCCCGTGCGGAGCGCCGGCCAGTAACGCTTCACTAGCCTTACGCGTTACACTTTAACGCTAGTCGATAGTCTATCCAACCATGCGCGCTAATGGTTTTCGTTTTCCCATTAGGAGTGTTTGCGCAGACAACCCCGCGTGGGATTGCCGAAATGACGAGCCTGTGCATGTGCGAGCGCATACCGTGCTGAATTATGGTGCTAGGTGGTTCGCAGCGTCCTTTCGCACGGCCTTCTTTTACCTAGTTCGCGTAATTTCGCTTGAGCAACTACTTCGTTTTCTTTTCCCTTCACGGCACGCCACATAGGCACGCACTTGCTGGGAGCACGCCGTCAAAGGCAACATTGCGCTCTGCAATTCAGCGCCGTCGCGAGGAGACAGCGGTCGCATGTTATACTGCCTGTCGTTTTGGTAGTCAACCTCACGTTTTGTCACGCTTCTATTACACGTATAACACGTATTAACCAGATACAGTTGAGCACAATGGTTTACGGGACGCGGGTTCCATGACAAGTGGTAATTCCTGCTCTCTTAAAGCATGGTGCCTGTAATATCATGGTACACTGTGTAGGTGGCAAAAAACAATAAGGAACTTAAGGTATTGTGGCTGACTAAGTGATGCTTAGGCATCGCTGAGATAATTTGTCTGCTTTTGAATAGCCTCGCAGATGAACATTGCAAATCTGACATATCGTTTTTAGCGTTGACTTCCCGAACTGTATACTTTATGTTTCAGCTCTATTTTCCCTGATTTTCTAAGATGTCAGCCAAAATGAAACAACTGGCGAGTACAGTTTCTTCTTTTACAAACGGGGTCCCGAAGTGAAACTGCGTTTTAGCGCCTACGCAAGAACGAAGCAATATTTTGGTAATTATTCATTACAGACAAGGACAGTATTCCCTTGACTACCCTTGTCAGTGACGTGGCGCAGAACGTCACTCTCCTCTGCGCACGTTCACACGTCCGCTGAATATGCAGCTATCTCGTCTACCACCTCAGAAAACACGTTCACAGAGGGTACTTGTACCATTAAGTAAAATCTGCACATGAGTGCTTGCGTGTAGTTGTCTGTTCCCGGGCGGTTCCTGCGATAACAACGTTCAATACGTTCAAGATTTCCTGCAACCGAAAGTAAGCGTTTGGAACCATTTATCAGCCCTTGTAAGTAGGGCGGCATCATTCGTAAAGTGCCATATCTTTAAACGCCATCGTAACTAGATCGCACAAAAATTACTGCTCTTCTTTCTTTACAGAAAGGTGCCACAGTCGGCATGCCCAACATTGTCACAAAATTTTTAGAAATGTTGGCATTAAAGACGCTCATTGAAGTGCGGCAAACACCTACGTACTGCCGTATACACAGCCACCAAGTTGGCATCAACGAGGATCATTGAAGACTAACAGAGACCGAGTGACACACCCCGAATGCTCAATGTCGGCGTAAAACAGTTTCTTCGAAAAACTGTACCAAGCTGGTGCCGCATTTAATGTGACCCAAGTCAGCATGAAAGAGGTTCGTTGAAGGAATTCACGTATGACCACACTACCACAGGCCAATAACACAGTATCGAAACCGTGAACAGCGAAGCTAACTCTTCATTGTGCGAACCTGTGCCCAGAAAAACAGGCTATACTCAAAGAACAACGATTGCGGTGAACACAGTTGACGATCGACTAAAATCCGAACTGCCGGTCAAGCGCGTCGGCAATTATACATGAGCCATCGAAGCTTCCAGAGTAATCGCTGGTGCCCGTGTGTTTTCCAGAAAGCACTACGCAATTCGCGTCGTGCGTACAATGAGATTACACAAGCTTCAGTGACAATAGACAATGGGTTCAGGGACTCAAGTTGGTCGGATGGTTTGCTTCGAACCCTGTTCTCTCGGCACTGAAGCCCCATGCGCCACGGTAGTGACCAAGGTAGCCGGGAAAACGGTTAAATAGAAGCTAATTGAAACCGCAATTTTTAAATTTATTTGCTAAATGCATCTGCTCTTGCTACAGCCGAAAACCATCGTTCTGATGAGTGCCGCCATTTAACTTGCTTGCTAATACGCGCAGGCGTATTGAGTTCCGTCGGTGAACTAAGACATTCGGGGGAACTTATCTCACAATGGCTCTTGATGTTAATACGTTTATCATTGAGTCAATATAGCGACCCAACGTATGGCCACCGTCGAAACAATATATGTATGAGGCATATACTCCAGCGGGGTTCCTCCATCGCGCTTCGCTAAGAACACTCGGCGCCATCTTGTTTGCACTAGGCGGTATTCTACTCCGGCTGCAACTGCGTATGCGACGGCTGCGCGCGGGTGCGCGGGCCCGCGGCCGTATCTTGACAGCGAGTGTCCGTGGTCATCGGGTGACATGTGTTCATCGTTGCTGTGCGCGCAGACACCATGCCTGTTAATTTAGTTAGCAAGCGATTGTTACAAGTTGATACGGCTGATAAAAGTACTACCCTTACTTCGTATGGCTCACGGCTAATTTGCTATCGCAGCCGAAATAATAGTTTCTTGCAAAACCGAGCCGCCCCTTTCATCCTTTCTAATTACTGTCGCACCGCAAGTGTTACTGCAATGAAAATTTTCCTTGACCTCCCTGACCTTACGACACGAAGGAAAATGGCGCGGCTTGGGCTATTCCACAAAATATACTATACCAATCATCACCTCAAGAATGCACTACTCGCTGCTCCTCATTATATTTCAGCACGCACCGATCACAACTTCAAGGTCCACGTCCCAAATTCACGTACAAACCAACAGGTTTATTCCTTCATTCCAAGGACATCGAGAAACTGGAACCGCCTCCCCGCCTCCATTGTCAGCATCCCCGTTCCATCATCTTTCAAAACCACGATTTCCAATTATTGTATTTAGACCCACTCCTCTCTGTAACGCCCCACGTGGCATTAGAAGTATTGAAATCAATAAATAAATAAGACTGGGTAAATACTGGAGCACAAAATCACGGCCTGTATCTCAGCACGATGCGGAACATGGCGCTTGTGCAGGAATGACGCTGTTTCCAGTCGACGAATGAGGACTCCCCGCAGAGGCGTAAAGCGTGCACCTTCGTTTGAATATGCCAGCTTTCGAAGCAGCCGGGTATATCCATGCGCACGTACGCACTTATGTATTCCATCACACGAAAGCACAGCGACACGCTATTCAAGACAACTTCAGGGTCCATAGAGCAGCCGTGCTATGCAGCATATCTGCGATACGTCAGCAACATGAACGTTTGCCTTAACCACCCGCTGGAGTCCTCACATTAACATAAAAAGAAAACACTGCGACATGCCATACTCGTACACTGAGCTTCAGAAAAGTTACTAGCAGGCGAGTATTTCCAAGATGGAGAAACTATGCAACAGTTGCAAAGTGATAGCTTCATGTCATTCTGCTCCTTAGGGTGTGCACCGTGTTTTCAGACATTGTATTCGTGTAAGCAACATGACAGTAACTCTTCAATATTCGAGAAAGACTTATATTTAAGAAATGGGAAAACTGATACAGCAACGTTTGTTTGCTTATATCTCTGGCTTTTGTTCTTTCTCTCTCTTTCTTTCGTATATATGAGGTCTCCTTCGTAAAAAAAAGCTGAAATAACGCTTTTCGAGTAATTGATCATATTAAGGATAAGTTTTCTATGGCGAGCTCCCCAGCCCTGTCACGCGAAACCTGTAATGCCTTGTATCTGCACAAAAATCTGCAATTTGCAAAATTAGGATATTTATTCACTACAATAGTGTAAATGTAGATAATTGGTTGCTTTCATAAGTGATACAGAACCGTTTAAAGCAAGAAAATACATTAAAATAGAATACCCGTAAAATACATAGGGCACATTAGAAAATGCATGGGGAAGCTTATAGTAGGCGTGGGCCAACTGAAATTGGGGGTGGGTCTACTTGAAATTTGAAGGTGGGCCAACTCAAATTCGTGGGTGGGCCAACCTAATTTTGGGTTGGGCCGACTTGAAATTTGGGGTGGCCAAACTTAAATTTGGGGATGGGCAAAGTGGAATTCTGCGGGTGGGCAAAGTTGAATATGGGGGTAGGCCAACTGGCAATTTGGGGTGGGCCAACTTGAAATTTGGGTGTGGGCCTACTTGAGATTTTGTGGTGTCCTAATGTCAATCGAATGACGCTGGGCGTCCTTCGAGTTATGAACACCTCGCGAGCAAGCGAGTGCGTTGAGACGCTTGACGCGTTTTCAGTGGGCCTCACCGAGGCTCAGTCACAATGTAGGTGAGACCTTGTGTGGACAAGGAACGCAGACATAACACAGGCTTGCCAGAGTGACTGCGAGAGTTACATGGATTCGCGGCGATGCACTCTCCCTCAGGCAATGCCTGACGACTTACTGCGGTGGCTGTTGTTCCCTTGCGACCGCTCTGCTCCGTAGAGGCGCGCTCATGCCCGGCGTTCCGGGGTCAATTGGTGCAATTGCCTTGAAGGGGTTCGATGCGGCGACAAAATATGACAATTGTGTACTACAGCCTAAACATCTTTTGCCACCGGAAAGGCCATGGGCAGACTTGCATGAGCTAGGAAGGGCAAGTAAGCAAAACTAAGCAACAATGAAGTTATAGCCGAGTCAAACAATGGTTACACTTTAGTGGACAGTTCTCAGAATTGCTGTAGCTTTTTTGCCTTAATTGCGATTATATTACCGAGCAACTGGTACGACTCCATTCGTGATGGGCGGCAATGATTATGTAGAACCAATATCCTCGAAATCATTCAATCTTGTTATGAAAGGTCACAGCGTGACATTGAAGGAGGACATGGTCGAAAAGCACCCAAGAACAAGCGTTAAAAATCAGTGGTTGTCCTTTTTAACTCTTTTCTTTTGTGACCTCATCCAAAGTCGCGCTGTTACATTCAGAGTCATTCACAACCAGCTAGCCGAACCTTTCGCACTATAATGTTGTTACTTCTATGTTTATTTGTTCATAAAAAAACGCTGCTATCGTTACTGCTTCTTGCCTAAAACAGCTAGACGAGCTGCATCTACATGTACAGCATTCATGGCTTTGCACTATTTGCATAACATTTCCATGAATGCACCGGTGACAATCTTTTCCTTCGCCTAGGAAACATCGCGTAAGAAGTCCCTCGAATACCGCTAGAGCTGCCCGTTCTCTTATTGCACCTATTTACCACTCAAATCTCCTTGCATAGACAAGAAAGAATATAGTGCGTCTCCAAGACCGTAATAGCAAGGGTACTGTAAACTATGACATCTAAAAGAGCCAATATAGTGCGCTTATATTTATGAACACAGAAATGAAACATCAGTTTTAATGCTACTTGAGGACATACATGCTGTTCTTAAGATTCGTATCTGTGCTCGACACTTGGTATGCACGCCAACAATCGAACGCGGAATGTGAATGCTGCCCTGTATAATATTGAAATTTTAGCAACAATGTGGTCATTTGGATCGATTCGTGCCTATTCAGGTTCTAGCGAGAAAGTCACCCATGTAAACACATGAAACAAAAGGCAAACACTGGTGCTAACTAGCAACACCGCTATAGTTACCACTCTTATAACTCATGCGAACTCCTTTATAACTTAAGTGTAACGGTGTACACAGTCTGCTATTGGCCTCCTTGCTTTCACTGGGGAATGAAATTGCACCACACAAATTAACATAGTGAACCCCACTGTTATTTTCCTAACTGAATCGTTTTTGCTGAATATTTAACTGCCAATATCTGTTACTTACGCAACTAATTTACTAACAACGGAATTACCTTCGGTGTTTAAAGTAAAAGCATCTGCGTAGAGCATTCTAAATATTTTTGCACTTGTGCGTATTGTTTGCGCATTATCGAAGAATCCAAAGTGCATCACAGGTTACTGCAATCCCGTTGACTCTTATGCATACGCTTGAACTGTCATAGCGCCGCACATGCGACATCGAAATGTGCTTTTATAACACATGGTTGAAGTCGTGCACAGCCGGCTTTCATTACATACATTTGTTAACTTTTTTAAAGAATGTATATTATTCAGTGCAGTTTGAAGGCCTATGTCTAATTGGAGAGGTATTATCTGTGTAATCATTAGCAATCTAAGAGAGGTGAAACTTATTAAAATAAAAGATCAGATTTCGACTCGAGAACCCTTGTTCGCAAAATGATTTTTGATTGCCTGAGATACACGCTTAACAGCAAGGCTAAAGAAAATAGCAATGACATGACATATTATAAACAGAAACAAAAGGCAGGCGACAGCGAGGGGAAAAAAAGAGATTTAACGACTAAGTACCGCCTCGCCCTAATCGCATCATGCGCCAGCGTTCTAATGTTTCTCACAACCACTGTGACCGGCTAATAACTTCGCGGTCTCCCGAGTTCTTCATGGCGCTTTTCGAGCTATTATTGTAATGGAACACGGTGAGCCGTTACAGATATTGGAACAAGAGTTGAGACCCATAAAATGAAGCTAAGATAAGCGAGAAAGCCCAGATTCAAAATCCGTGTTGATCTGCCTCACGACAATTTTTGTGAGGGTGCATTACACGCCAGGGGAAGTCGCTAATTAACGTCATTTGTTTCCTTTTGAATCAAACCAAAGTTAGCTCTCCAGAAATCGATTACAGCAAAAAATAATAAAATTCGAGGACACCTAAGCACTTTATGAGTTCTGAAAGCGAAATCATTAATGTCCAATTGAACGCCGCTGAACGGTCTTTCATGTTTTGCGCTGAGAGTAATGTACCATAGGGGTACGTGCTGCCTGAGTCAGCAAGCAGCACCAGCCTGCGGTGTCAACGCCGTATGCCCCCGACGTCCTGCCCAACTGGAGACCGAGGAAGCAGCAGCGGCCCCCAAGGCCGGTATGCGCACGCAGCAGCTAATACCATAGGGGGGGGGGGGGGGGGGCAGAGAGGAGATAGGGACCGCGTGGTGGCTTCCCAGGGCGAGACGGCGGCACCTGCACGCACGCGTCACGCGACTGCCGCGCCGACGGCCAGCCCTCTCGCCCCGGAGCGTCGCGTCGCCGTATCCTCTCAGGTCGGGCGCTGGAGACGTGGCGTCGCGGTGATGCCCTCTCCCCTCAGGCAACACCGTTTCGCCCGCTCGGCTCCGCCGAGGCGTGCTCGTGACATGGCGTCGAGGCCAATGGCAATTTAGGTGCCCTTTCGTGGCTACAGACCCCAGCTTTTTCACTCAATGGGCCAATTGATGCTTTCTCATCAATAAAACAGTTCAGCACTGTCATGCGCTGATATTTCTCGTCCGTGTTTTTAAAACGACTCTATTAAGTGCGTGTCACTACACTCAGTGACGGGATTTTGTGTACTCCATACAACTACGGCAACTTCAGATGTACACGTGTTAACATTTCTTGTTGCTATGTCCCCCCCTCCCCCCCTCCCAAAAAAAGGAAAAGAAAATCAACGCACATTCTTTAAGCTATGGTTACGGAGCAGATAACGTTGCATTTTTGTACCTTCAAGCTATATACGGGATGGTCATATTTATGTTTTATGGAATTTTTATAATCGTCTGTGGAAGATAGCATAATACCTGTCCTCCAATTCGAAGAGGCGCACATTACTAGCACCTCAAATCCAAATACATGGTCGATTAATTCAATAATTCACTAATAAACTTCCGCATTAATTATTTTATGGCACATATTGTAATTTAGGAATTGTAGCTGGTGATCCCGCAAGACGTATCCACTTGAAATGAATTTCCACGATGATACCATTTTCGAGATATTATTTCCGAAAGTGTTGGACGAAACACACGTTTGTTCCAGTTCCTTTTGTCTTCAATGCATTTTCCCACGTCGCAGATCGCTTTTAAGATACGGCGCCCGCGCGGCCGCGCCGGAAGCAGGCGCCACTAAACAACCCCCCCCCCCCTCCCATTCCTTCCTCGCCTACACCCCGTGCATCACGCGCGACTGATGAAGCGTGCTCCCTCTTGCGAGTACTATTGAGCCGCGATCGTCGGCTGACCCTCTGAAGCTTTCACTCGTACATACAGCGTACGGCGCGCGGCGACTATGGCACCAGGTTTGGATTTTATACGGAACCTCACAGCGACGTCCACGACTATTGCAACAGCCACGGCGACGGCAGTAATGCGCTTGGAGTGTCCGTATAATTGCTATCGCAATGAAAGTCACAGGTCTGCGCGGCACACGCAATACCCTCACAGCGTAAGCTGGAGGAGCGGCTCCATAGAAGCTACGATTTCGGCCCCCATACATACATACATACATACATACATACATACATACATACATACATACATACATACATACATACATACATACATACATACATACATACATACATACATACATACATACATACATACATACATACACAACTATCAGCTTATTAAGATCATCGCTATCGCCATAGCTACCTTAAAACCCCATACATATTACAGCGAAGCTGTTAAGGGCTCACTCTTCGATGGTCGCGTCCGGCAATAGAAAAAAACTCTCATTGGCCGCATGCTTTATGTGCGAGTGAAAGCACGCGAGGGCGAGGGACGCACGTTTTCACGGGGAGCGAACACAAGGCGGAGATCAAACGCGACTTATGTGAGAGTGAAAGCGCGCGAGGGCGAGGGAAGCACGCTTTCACGGGGAGCGAACGCACGGCGGAGTGCTTTTTTTTTTCTCTCTATGCTCTCGACCGCCTCTCCCCTAACAGTGTCGACAATCCGCCTTTCTCATTTTCCTGTGCTGCCCTCTGCCGCGCGCCGCTGGAAACGTTTTGGAAGGGTGCTGGGGCTTTCGTTGATTTGTGAACCTGCGCCCGTGTTAAGTGCGCATCGGTTGTGCGTTTCGTGGATCGCGAATAATTATTAATGGCTTCTGCGGGGCAGCATGTTGTTCCTGGAAGCCATGTAGCACTCACCAGCTATATACATGTAGGGTGAGCTGGCCTGAGTGTGCCCTTTTTTTTTATAGTGCGGCCGATAAAGGCACGCTGACTTCCCTGTGCCGTTGCGGCTGCTTTGTAGTTTGTTGTCGCGAAATGCTGCACTTGCACCTTGCTTTTTTGTAATTCTTTTTAGACATTCTTTAGAGATTTCGCATAAATAAGATGTTTTCGAGTGCGCAGCCTTCCGCGTCGGATTTAGCAGAGCGATGCACTTAATTGGTTACATCGGCATCTACAGCCACAGATCGTTGTTAGCGTCAAAAAATGGGGGAAAGGCGCTGATATGAAAGAATGTCAAAACGTAGAATAAAACACACATATCTGCTCATATGAGCCGCGTTGTTCCATCGTGAGACGAGTCAGTATGAGCGGCTGAGCCACTTAAACAATGGCGGCTGTGATCCAGTTACAAATATCGGGCTGTAAATTTTTTTACTGATTCTCGCTTTTCTTTAACTTCGCGATAGTTAGTTTGCACGTGTCATAAAGCATTATTAGAGCAAACTGTGCTCGCATAAGCACTCATTTAAAGGCCGTGTTGTTCTCCTGAAAAAAACGCGGATCCCATCGCTGACACCGTTGGTATATAACTGAGCCAAGCGGCTGTTTATGCTGCTGTGCCGAATGTATCGTCTCTTGTTTCGGGTTTGACGCAAAGATAAAGAGTACTACATCCCAGGAATTAAGAAATGTGTCAGCATGCCAACACGTAAATACCCACCCATCTACGTTGAGAATACGACCAACAGCCTACGGGAACGGTGACGTAAAGATGTTGGCACAGGCGTTGGGCACAGCGCTGTGTCCTCGCTTGCAGATTATTGCGTACGCGGCGATCGAAGCGAAGGGTAGTTTATTTCAAATCGCTAAGGCTAGAATTGGTCTATAAAAACAGTTTCCTTCATTATAACTTCCTTACTTTTCAGTACCGGTCCGCCGGTAGCGGGTGCGCGAACTCGACGGTGCCAGGCCTAACCTTCGCTGAACAGGATCAACATTGGCTCAAACCTATGTGCACGGATTGAGAGGGTCGAATATTGTGCATTTCAACTTCGTAGGCATGTCTTGACTCACTTTGAGCGCGATTATTTATATATACAAGAAAGTCCGTCGACAAGAAAGTCCGTTGCAGTACGACAACTCGCGCTCGTCGATTACGTCTTGTAGGCCTGGTACGATAAAATGGTTTCATCGACACAGTGCCGAATGGTCGGTCAATCGTAGGCGGGCGCGTCTTGTCGGTCTCGTATCGACCCAGTGTTACCGCGCCTTGAAGGAGTACGTGAAGTCAGGCACACGCTGCCACTACCAGCAAGCGAGGACCGACGCTGCAAGAAGTCTTCGTCAGGAACGTGTTTTTAAGTGTCGTTCAAGTGTAACACAGGGGTTTATCGATAAATTTGCTATTACGGCCATCAATGCAAGGCGGCAACTACGTGGTTAACTGTACAGTCTAGACGAAGCTCTCACCGCTTTCTGTTAAAGGTGAAGTTGCAGTCTTACGCTACGCACGTTTTCGGTACCTCACCGACGTCGAGCTACCAGTGAGGTTTCAACGAGGTACACAGCACGAGTTTGCACTTGCAGTAGAGCGCGTGCGAGCGCATTTTTTTTTTTCGGGGGACGTTTCCCCGAGACGGGGCCGCACGGCCGCGCGCGCGACCCTACCAAAACGTTTCGCGACGAATCCGCCAGGGCAGGGCGCATGCGCCGTAGCGCCGTGAAAAAGGCGAATTGCGTTCAGCCGTTCGGTCACGTAGCCAGCGTTTTGACAGCGCTTTTGTGCGGTCACATAAACAACGCGCACAACTGTTGCGGCGGCGGCGTTTTGCCCGCGTTCGCACCGAACGCGCGTGGCGTTGGTGACGTGCTTATGAAGAACGTGCCAAGCTTTGCTGTACACGGTACGGCGGTGTACTGTAGCGACCACCTGGCCATGGTCCCTGTGGTCACTAAATAAAAGAAAACCACCGGATCATATATATTTCTCATCCTTTATTAGTTGAAAGAAGCCAATTACACCATCACATTCTAATAGTCATAATTGGAAATACATAATTTCCACCATAGTACAGCTTCGCTAGTCTTCCAAGTCCACACCAGTTAAAGGGCTGACAGTTTTTAGGGGCGAAGCACCTTAGGGCCGAGCCTTGTCCCCCCCTCATCGTCGTCGTCGTCCGTAGCTCTGGTTTGCATGGAGTCCGCTAGGGGCGCTGCGGTGCACAAGGGCGTTCGTTCCCGACGCGTGCTCTCTTTCTCTCTTCAGCCATGGATGATAACGGTCGGTGCACAAGGGCGTTCGTTCCCGACGCGCGCTCTCTTTCTCTCTCCAGTCATGGATGATAACCGTCGCTTCTGATAACGGCGCGCCCGTTATGGATGAAAAGGCAAGAGTGGCGGTTCAACTGCAAGCGGAGTCGAGTGCTCGGAAAGCTTCTGCAGTACGGCGACGCAGACAACAAGCGGACCTGGAGTCTAGGGCGCGGGAAGCTGCAGCATAACGGCCACGCCGACAACCAGACCCGCAGCTGAGGGCTCGCAAAGCTGCAGCAGCACGGCAACGTCGGCATGCGGACCCGGAGCTGAGGGCTCGCAAAGCTGCAGCAGTACTGCAACGCCGGCAAGCAGACCCGGAGGTGAGGGCTCGCGAAGCTCGCGCTTGAACCGAGCATCGGCGCCACCAACCTCAGGTAAAGAACGCTTCCGGTATTTTGTCGCCGCTTCCCGAGCTCTCGCCCCCTCGGTCTCCGCTTACCGGCGTCGCCGTGCTGCTGCACTGATCACAAGGCAGTCTTAATGAAGGGAAACCGAAGTCCGCACCTCAATACCATGTACGACCAATAAAACAACATTGTATATACTGTACACACGTGTTGTCACTCATTTGCATGTTAGAGTGGGCAATGTACGGGGGATTCACGGTTACCCGAATGATCCCCCGGTGTTTCGCCTACTCATCATCATTCACTTCATGGATATGCGGTGTTTTTTTTTTTTACCTGAGACTTTCACGTCTAATGTGGTCGTGGCATTAGCTGTGTCGCTCAGATTTATTGTTTTTGTAACAGCGGAGCTGTTCTTAGTCGACCCTTCCCCGCCTGTCCGGCATCACGCAGGTCATGTGACCAGGAGAGGATCAGAGCCGTGCCGGGGGATGGCAGGTCATGTGACCAGCAGAGGAGAGGCGTGCTGGGGGAGGAGGCGACCAATGAGTTGCCGCGCTGAGCGCGAAGAGTAGAGGCTATAAGAGAAGCTGTTTCTGTGCGGCGCGCCCTTTTAGATAACGCGCAGAGTTCCTGCCGACGCCATCCGCGTTTCCCCGCGTTCGCGCAGAATGCGCGTGGTTTCCGTGACTGCAGCGGATGCCTCCGGTGGTGGATGGGCCAGAGAACTGGACAATCGTCAAGTAGCGTCAGAAGTCGCTGCCACTTCTCGCTTCGCAACGTTTCAATATATTGTGACTTCCTGTTGTAGATCTCTGTTTACTTGCGTTTACGCAATTGCATCACGTGCAACAGATGCACATGTAACACTCGTAACAGCACCCACCGCGATGGCTCAGTTAGCTACGGCGTTGCGCTGCTGAGCACGGGGTCGCGGTATCGAATCCCGACCGCGGCTGCCGCATATCGATGGAGGCGAAATGCAGAAACAGTCGTGTGCTTGCGTTTTGGTGCATGTTAAGGAACCCCAGGTGGAGCAAAATTAATCCGGAGTCCTCCACAACGCGTGCCTCATACTCAGAACTGGTTTTGGCACGTAAAGCCCCAGAAAGAAAGAAGTAAAACTCGGTGTAACTAACACAGCTTCGCTGCTCGACTATCTTCAAGGAGTGGACGGGGCGGTGCTTTTTTTTTTTTTAATAATGTGCAAAATTGTTTGGTAAAATATATTGCGCGTCCTTAGTATTTTCACAACCAAATACGTTAGCGCACTTTTTTGTTTGCAATCGTAAGATATTTTGGTGTCGGACATGTCTGAAAAGGTGCACGACGTTCTAGTAATATTTGTTTGGTATATTTCCGCGATAGGGCAACGTTTTTGGTGGTATCCAAAGTACACTATGCAGTTAATATGATTTCCTCTTAGCGTTTTCTCTTTCATTCAACTTCAAAGAAAGTGTACAAGACGGTAGCCCATGCCGTCCTCCCTAGCTTGAACCTGTTCAAAACGCAAATCTCAATATCGTGAAAGCTCTTTCGCGCCCAATTCAAAAATAGAAAGAAATTATTGGTCAAGCCACGAGCGAGAGAAGCCGCAGCGGGTGAAGCTAGGCCGCTTGAAACCAGCGGTACCGAATCTCAACATACAATCAGGAGCCCTTTCTAGCTTAGTTCGCCATCTGCTAGTATACTGAGTCGGTAAAGGAGCACACAACTAAGCACTGGGCACTGACTTCGGAAGTGCTGGTTCCGGAAGTGCTGGTTTGTTTGCCTTATATTGTCTTAACACTGCGGTGCTTTAATGCGGCTTTGTCCGCATACGCCCTGCGTCAGTTGTGTTCACGGGTAAACATGCACAGTGTTTTTTTTTTTTTAGAAGTAGCACCAACAGGCCGTACCTTATCTTACACTTGAATTTCCCCAGTTTATATGCTACTTCACCCTTATCTAGTATTAGCATTTAGTTTATTATGAGACCACAAGGTTGCCATGCTTTCTGACGGCGCCTTTGCCCTCCCTCGCGATCCCCCCATGTATACAAGCTGCTACGGGTGGAGAGCGACAACGTTGGTATTCATCCGCTTCGTGACGATGCGGGCTTTACATATTCTCTTAGGCCTCTCTCTAGTCTCCTCGGCCATTATATCTATCTTTTCTCTGGGCTGTTGCGAGCAAGTTCAAAGGTAAGCTATGCTGCTTCTGCAATGCTGTTTCAGTGGGCTCACGTGTAATTACAGCCGTCTGGAGGGCATTGTGGCGATGCCGAGCGAGCCCTCGTTGAACAGGTCTCGTACACCACTCTTCCCATACCCCTTCCATGTACATTATACACGATCGCAACCACCCCCCAAAGCAGCGTTCTAGATAGCAGCAGCGCCACCAGCGGGGAAATCGAAGGAAGAGGTAGAGAAATCTTCGCTTCAAAAAGAATTTGAACGCGCTCATCGAGCGTGTATGTTGCCATGCATGCACATTTATGTTACTGGTTAAATAGTTGCCTGTCTGGCGCTTTACATCTGCCGTATGCCTCTGCCGCTGCGATGCAAGTTTATGCGCCAAGGATAACATGCGCTGGTCTTCAAGCTTGATATCTCTTTTTGTAAACGTGAGTTCATCAACTCGAAATTCATATACAGATGTATCATCTGTTTTGAAAATATTCGCGATATCTGATCGGATCATGCTTACAATATATATGCATGATGTTACCGGTGTTGTGTTTTCTGGAGCCACTGAATATCGCGCAAAGGCATTACAAGATTCTTCGGAAAATTTCGCTATCACCTGCAAGCTACAATGCACACACAGAGATATCGAGTTATAGCCTACACAATTTAGTTTTGTAGACATTTGTATATGCCGGTTTCGAGGAGCGCTGTATATTTCGGGTGACGCTTAGATCTGCAAGGTTGCATTTATCTCTTATGTATCCATTCATGCATATATACTCTTCTCATCCCGCAGGAACATCCAGCTCGATTGCACAGCCAAGCAAGCTACCTTTTACAGCGAAGACGTTAGCCTCTAGCTGGTCGGGCGTTTTTGTGGCCTGCTCACCCACTAACCGCCAGCTGGAAAAGGGGTAGGAGTTTGAGTTTCCGCGTAAGAGAATTATGTTTTCTCGTATATTTGAATTACAATCCGATGCTATCATGTTTGTAGGCTGTTGTAAGTCCTACTTTACAATTTTTTTCTGGTTCACTTTCTATTGGGAATTTCAATTAGTTCAATACCGCACTTGCGCCCGGCACAGGGCCTAGAAGAATAAAGATGAATGAGGATGTACCTCCAACGGCAGCTGGAAAATAACTTTGCTATTCGGTTTCCGGGTAACAGAATTATGTTTTCTAGTATATACATATTACAGTCTGCAGCTACCATGTCTGCAACTTGTGTATCAGTCCTATTCTACGCATTTTCTGATGGAATTTACTTTTGTTTGACGTAATAGTTCAGCGGAAATCCGCTAAGTGGAGAGAAGTAATTAAATGGAAAAATGAGACATCCACCCAATTGTACACTCCAAAAACAAGGAGAGTTCCGGAACTCCCTTTGAGGGAGTATCTGCTTTTCCCATATTTCCCTCCCTTTTCAGGAGTAAAACGCCTCCATTTCGGAGAGAGTACAACGCCCCCAAGCAGAGTATTAGGACTCCCCCGAAACCGAGTGATTCTACTCCCCCAGAGTGTTTGTACTCCTTCTAACAGAGTGACGTACTCCACCCCAGAAGAGTATTAGTAGTCCCCCAAACAGAGTGCTTGAACTCCTCCTGACATAGTGTTTGTACTCCTTCAGACAGAGTGCTGGTACTCCTCCCAATTGCGTCAAGCACTCGCTATGTAGTGCCATGGTCACATCAGAGGTGATTCACAACACTTACATGTCACTCATATTTGGTTCCTTCATAAGCAGCTCCTGCACTTAGGCTTGTTAAAATGGATTTGATGTTTAGTCGCCGAGTCACTCGAATAAAACATCTTTTTCTTAAAAGGTCAACATTTTATTAATCAAACAGCCGCAAGACAAACTGAGTAATATTTCGAAAAACATACTGGCACACACATAAAATCCGGTTACAAAGATTTTCATGAACATTACAACACATCTTACAATATTACATAAACATATTCTTTAACATTCCGTTGCTAATGCAGTGATAAATATTCTTTATTTTCAATTGGCAACATTAAACAAAGGGAACGTATACAGTGAAAAATCAAACAAAGAACAAACATGCGCAAAGTCGCAAAATATTGACACTACGATTGAAAAGAAAGATGCACCAAATTACTGGCTAGAAAACGCATTTCAAGCCCAAAACTCGTGTACTTATATGCCGTAGGTTACCAGATGAGCTGCTAAGCATGAGGCTGGCAAAGTAATTTGTGCAAGAAACATATTTTCATCGATATTATAAGACAGCAGCTCGTTTGATAACGTCCTATGTAGCGCATCGATGCTCCTGACTGATAGTACAGTATATTTAGAAATGTGTTCTATATTTTCATATAAAGCCGCCCGTCTAGTTTCGGTTATAATAGGTTATCAACTGAATGTACAGCCCCTCGGAGCCCGTGGGACCATCGCGGTGGGCAGTTCCCTTGCTTTGTTCTTGCTTTGTCTTTTCTTTTTCTGCTGAATGCTCCCATAATTTCGTGTGTTACTTAGTCGTGATGCAGGCTAAAGCACATACACTATCTCCAGCTACATCAGTGCACTGTCATATGCGAGTTCATTGCTGCCCTAATAATGCATAGGTGTTCATTGCGGCCCTTGTTGCGTCACCGCAATGCTGTTTGAGTCGAGGTAAAAACTTTTCTGTTAAAAGCACATGGATAGAATGCCTAAGCGACTTCCTATCAGGTATCTCGGAGGATTATTCACTCCTGGTATAGTGACAAATTGCCAGATTGCTTAGAACTTGAGTTGGAAGCACGGAGTTGTTTCGGGGCGAATTCTGAATTCCAAACACCTGTGATCAATCAACCGCGCTTTGCAGCGCAAACCAGCCGCTCCGCAATCACTAACTATGCCTCTTCGAAGACCGCGTCTGAGATTTCCCGATGCATTTTCCTTAATGCTGAAATTGCCTGGCAATATTGTGAGATAGCTTACCTTCCAAGCTACTTGAATTTCTTCTTGATCGGCTTCTCGATTAATTTTGGAGTGTTTATGTTGGGTATTTCGCAATTGTCTGTGGTGCCATGTATGCTTCCCTTCAGACATTGTCTAGACGTCCAGATCGGCATGCAGTGTCGCAGTTGGTGGATCATCCTTGCTAAAGCCAATCCCACCTATGAGAGTTCCTTGGAGCCTTCGAGCGATCGTTTATCTAACTACTGGCAAAGTGCCTCGCTCATCTATCATCCGGCACTTAAATAAACGTCTCCCTTGTGACAGAACAACACTAGAGTAACGGCACTGGCGAGGGAGGCTTTTAGTGCTGATAACTCGGGAAAAATAATTATAACGAATATTGAACCAGGGGAGAGCAGCGGGTCACTTAACTGTCATTATCCATGAAGTGTGAGCTAAGGCAGTCATCAATAAAAATTTCACTTAAAGGCATACTGAACAAAACTTTTGCAGCCGAGTTTTTTAGCCTAAATTGAAACTTGGGTGCTGAAATTGGTTGACACAATCTCGTTTTCAGGCTGAAACTAACGGAAAATAGTGAATTTATTGCAATTGTTGCAGAATACCGCGTCTAGCGGCCGCATCGTGAACTAGAGGAAGTTACGTTTCTGTGACGTTATCTCTACCTAACACCGGCGCGCGAGACATCGCCCGCGTCTATCCACTGGTACGGATGGCGCCGACCGGCAGCGAACGACGTCTGAACTGCGCAGTTTCTCGCGGCTGCATACTTGTTTTCGCAAGTGGAGCTTGTGCTCAAGTCTTTTTAAAGCGATCAGTGAATCACCTGGCACAACGCAGGGAAATGCATCTACGCTGCTGCACGCAAGGGTTTGAGAAAGGTATCGTCGGGCGAGACAAGCCGTGTCGTACCTTTCCGGCAGAGCCGAAGCTTTGAAGGATGTGGATTCGTGCATCGCACCCAACATGAATACCGTCAAGGCGCGAGTTTCTGTGCTCCTAACACTTCGAGGACAGTGACGATCAGACGAGCCCTGCTTTGCTGCAGAGCTGCAGCATGTCAAAGAAAAGGCGCCTGTGGCATCATAATAGCAGGCTCCTTTAGTACTTTTGATCTGGTCATATAGCGCCCGCGGTGGACGCACCACAGCGCTGGTGCAAGTACAAGGTGGACTGCAGCAGACGCCCAACGGACGCCACAGGCGTTCCATGCGTACGCTTGATATTGCCCAAAGGTAGACTGCCTGTATTGGTGTGTGTATATTGTCGACACAACGTGCAAATCTCCGCCCTATTTCTGTACACTGTTCAACAACTTAGGCGCAAACAATTTCGAAACAACTTTAATGCCTTGTAACAACGTCTGCTGCTGCTGCTGCCAGGAGCGGGTACACATAACGCGAGGGCGGTCGGCGCGCAGCCCCACGCTTCCCGGCGTGCAGCCACTGCGCTCTCGCAATTCACAAATAATACAACCATCCGTTGAAAAATATGTGAAATAAAAAAGGCGTATCGGAACACTTGCGTCTACCAAGTGGAACTTCGATTCTTTCCGCATTTTTTCGTATTTTTGCTCAGTATCCATTTAACACGTAAGAGAGGCAAATTTTTAATATCTGGTGGCAAATGCTATATCTCTGCATTTAGACTTGCTCACCTCGCGAAAGTTCCCATTGGCATGGCGGTGGCAACACTACTTTTTGAAATTGTTGTGAGATACGCATGAAGATGACATATAGTAGTATTCGCACATGAACAGGTACTTTTCAGCTTTGGAGCGAAAAAAAGAAGAGAACGAGACCCTATAATTTATGTTTTCTCGCAGTTATTTCGCGCCAGTGCATAAAGTAAAGGAAACAAAATGTGCCATTGAGATAAAACTGTGGCCTTGGAAATGCAAGGTGTCGGACGCCGTATCGTTGAAATTAGTGCAGGTTATCACCGTGCTTCGTTTTGCAGAGCGCGAGGCACTCTCTCTCTCTCTCTCTCTCTATATATATATATATATATATATATATATATATATATATATATATAATGAGAAGAAAGGGAGCCGACGGGCCCGATTTCTAATAATCATATATTAGGAAGCCAACAGACAACGACACCAAGGACAACATCAGGGAAATTACTTGTACTTACTGAGTGCATGAGAGAAATTATTAATTACTGAAAATGAAAATGGATGACAAAACAACTTGCCGCAGGTGGGGAACGATCCCACGTCTTCGCATTGCACGTACGATGCTCTTATCAATTGAGCTACTGTGGCGCCGCTTTCTGATCCACTTTCTGGGGTATTTAAATCTTCACTACTGGAACAAACCCTGGGAGTGTTATCCAGCGCCTCCACTGAAAAACCTTGGCGGCGGATGTGTAACATCCTTTATTCCGCAGGCATCACAAGTACGAGATCTTTTGTTTGAGTGAAGGGAACTGGTAAGTAAACCCACCCATGCTATCTGAAGGAATAATTGTTGTCGGATTCGAGACCTTGTTATGTAACGAACGAGAACAAAGGAAACCAAGGGGCCTGATCGTTATTAAGCATATAATAGGAAACCAACAAACAATGACACCAAGATATGCTTCCTATGCTCATAGCTTCCTATGATACGAATAATAATAGAACTCGCGCCCCTTAGTTCCCTTTCTTCTCGTTCGTTACATAACGTCATAACATTCGTCACTAACGTTTTGCTTGAATGTAAGTTTTTTTTTTTTTCGAGGGCACGGGTTCGCCCATTCAGAGTTAGTTTTGATGACTCGCCCTTGCGCACCCAACACAGTGACAATATCATACAGCCCTGCCGGCTTCATATTAAAGGCATCTAGCGAAAACAAACCGATGTTAAAGTTTTTTCTGCAGATTGTTCTTTTGTTTAGCTGCAGCAGATATTTAAAAATCACCTGCGTCAGATGGCACAATTCTAATCCTTGATCTAAATTATTCTATGAGGCAACCAGTTCAACGAAAAATTAAAACGCCTAATTAAATAATTAACACAGTTGCCCTAACTTTGTGATTGTTTAATTATATTATGACACACATTTTAATCCACGAATTGTAGCTAGTGAGTTCGCAAGGCGATACACTTTAAACAAATTCTCTGGAATACACGAGTTTCAGATATTAATTTCCAAAGTGTCCGACGAACTACGTTGACGGTATAGCTACTTTTGTTCTTCAACGCAGAAAACAGCGTTTTTTTAGTTTTTTAAGAAGTAACTGGAACGTCAATGCATTTCTTCGGTCACTTTGAAAATGAATATCTCGAAACTGGTGCCGTCCTGAAAATTTGTTGCAAGTGGGTACGGCTCGTGAACTCACTTGTCGAACGCGGCTGTAATTCGCAGACTGAAATATGTACCATAAAGTAAATGAAGAAAAAAGTTATTTACGGCGATTTTGTCAATTATTTAATGACGCATTTTTATTTCTCGTTGAACTAATGGCCACCTCGTCGAGTAATTTAGATCAGGAGTTAGAATTGTGCTGTCTACCACAAGCAATCTTTAAACGTTTTCGACCTTCTAAAAAAAGACCGGGTATTTATAACGCAATAATGCTTAAGGACATGTTATACAAAGGTGACTTTTGCAAGTTTGAAACCAAGTCACAGCTTGAGAAGAAGCAATGGACCATGGTGACGCGAATACCAGCCATTTCGCTAGAACCTTCGACGAGTCGTGTATAAGTCGTAACTAAATACACAGAATGATACAGCAGGTGGTGTCCTAGGCCACAACGTCTACACAAACGCTGGTGAAAAGTGGAGTGTATAGGTAAAGCTAGGAGTCCAATTGTTTTCGTACCAGATATTTTTTATAGAAACAAACCCTCTAATTTCAATAAGTGACTGGGCAGTCCCGGTCAGACCAATACAAGAAATGAATGTGACGTATTTATCACCTGCACAGAATGTCATTGGTGTGACTACGTCTCCGGAAGTGAGTGCGAAATTACGTTGCGTAAGTTTGACGACCACTTCGGTGGCGCTGGAAAGTTATTGTAACAAATTACACAACTTCACAATAAACGGTAACGTGTTTTACTACGATTTTGGTTGCCTACGACGCTAGAGTGTCGCGGTTACAATCCGCTTGTTTCCTCACGCCAGGTTGAATGCCTTGCCACGCGCCCTTTGTAGCCGGCTAGAGGCCTCAAAGGCAACGAAACAGCAGTCGCCGCTGCCCGCGCGGTCACTCTCCGGGCAACGCCTTCAGACCCTTCCGAAATGAACCCTTACCCAATCCGGCTCTCACTTTTCGAGAAATTACCCAATTGTACCAATTCGGCCACACAATTTATCATAAGCCCTGTAAAGGCCTTACAGAGGCAGAGGAACGCACACTCATCCGCCTTTACACCAAAACACTGCTGTGCCCGGCAGTTTTAAAGCACTTTGATCCTGCCTGTACAGGAAAATGCCCGCACTGTGCGGAGAAGCCTTCGGACATCTTCCACATGGTGTGTGCATGCCAATCAACCCCGAACCTCACCCCAAAATCAAACCCCACCGGGGAGGACTGGGAGGCAGCCCTGCATGGCTGCTCCGATCTGGCGAGCCAGAAGGCCCTGGTCGATCGAGCACAAGACGCTTCGGTCGCCAATGGGTTCCTGTAATGAGAAGCCCACCTAGTGAGTGTGAGAGGTGGCCCCGGGCCACCTCAAGCTTCCTCCTTGTATTTTAAATGGAGTTTTTCAGACAGAGGCTAGAGTGTTTTGAAAACGCCGTGTGAGTGTGTCATATGTGACTGAAGAGTTCCTTAGCGCAAGTGTCAGCAATGGTATGATTATGTTCTGTGTAACTTTCTGTGCCTATAATGAATCTTCCAATGTCGGCACACAGCGTGTTTGCAACCAGCCGTGGTGGCGTATTGGCTGTGGCGCTGCGCTTGTAAGTCCGAGGGCGTGGGAGCAAATCCTGGTCACGAAGGCCGCATTTTGACAGGATGATATGCAATAAATCCCATGTACGCTTTACTGAATGCTCGATAAAAAACAACAGATGGTCAAAATAATTCCAAGTCGCTCAATACGGCGTGCCTCATTCATCAGATCATGGTTCTATCCCGTAAAGCCCCAGAATTTACCTTTAACGGGTAAGCGTAGATGGCCCTTCTGTGAAATTGGCGATATTTGAAGCCGCGAAGGAACTGAATGTCGGTGGAGGAAGGCGCCTGGAGGTGGAGAAGAGAATTACCGCGTTCGCGCCCTTTCTGTTTGTGCTTCAACGCCGCGTTGCTCATTGTGCATGTTCGCGGCGTCCATACGCTTGCGCGTAACCCGCGTTCACGAAGTGAAACATAACTGTAACTTTTTTGTTGCGATAGCAATTATATGGACACTCAAAAGCAGATTTCTGCCGTCGGCGTCGCCGTCGTCGCCGTCGTCGTCGCCGTGAGGTTCCGTATGACGTCAATGGAGATGAAATCATCGCCGCGTGCCGAACGCTGCATGTGCGAGTGAAAGGGCGCGAGGGACGCGCGCTTTCACGGGGAGTGAACGCACGGCGGAGAACAAACGAGCGTTCTGCGCCGTGCTCCTTAAGGGCTGCAGAAGTAGGCGTCTCTTTCCTTCTTTACAATCACCATATATGTAGAGCAAACGCGCCTTCTTCCGACGCGCGAAAGGCCGTGGGGGAGGGGGGGAGGGGGAGGGAAGGGAGGCGACGTTTAGCTGCGGCACCAAGTGCCTATTTATATCAGAGGCTCCGGCAACAGTCACCAACGCTGCACGCATTTTGAGCGAACGCGGGCAAAACGCCGACGGCGTCGACAACAGTTCTGCATGTTGCCGGTGCTGCTGCATGTCCAAGTTTATACAGCTGATAAAGCTACTATCATTACGCCGTATAGCTCTCTACAAATTTGCTATCGCAATTGATGCTTCGCCTTTCAGGTGAAACTGCGACAACTTTTTTTCAAATACCCTGTTTATGCCTTGTATGCTTACATCGCAATATGATTACGTGCTACTATGTGTTCCTGTGTGCCAGTTGCGGGTATATCTTACACGCATACTAAGAAACTAACGGTATTTTAAGAACAAAAATTAAAGGTACACGATTGAAACACCTAAGCAGACGTTCCTAACTGACCTGCCATCTTTGTTAGGCATGTGGGACGCTGGGATAAGTATAGTAAAAGTATAAAAAGTCAGGTGATCCTGGTGCGCACCAGTCAGCTGTTTTTAATGAATGCACATACGGGACGACATGAAAAAAAAACACATAAAAGATAAAGTTTAACTTGATGTATTCGCTATACGCGTGCGTTCTGGGTGATTTATCTGAGGTGACAGAGCCCCGGGCATACAAGCCTTTCTAATCGCGCCTGTATGCTGAAGGAAGCAGGCCGGTGGAACTCTGTTTTTTTATTATTCAGATTTATTTTCGTAGCATGGCGGTAGTATCCGCTTTGCAGCGGCTTCCCTGACTTGCCGCGGCTGCCTCCAGTCAAGTTGGGCAGTCGTTGGTGTATATACGTTTTGCAGTAAAGCGTGCATGAGAACTACAGTGTAACTGGGAGCGGCCCAGACAGAAACTGCCTGAGGGAAGAACCGTAGACCACTCGATGGTGGTCCTATATCTCGGCTTACCCAAGTAATTGGGGTTGTTTTGATTACAAGAAAATAGCAGCAGTAATGACGGAATAACGTAGACGACTAAGCATTCAAGCGGCTTATTAGCACATATGATTAGCCAATAGGCCGCGTAGAATAAACGGCAAGGAATCACGACTTGCTTTCCACTCATAATTGTACTTTCCTCGCAAATATAAGCAAAATATATGGAAAAGCAGCGCATCACTGTAAAAAATAAACAAATAATAAAGAAGAGCATGAAAATGGGGAATAAGCGGATGGTATAACAGGGGTGTTTTTCGTGAATCCAAATGATTCATTTACTCATACTGTATGGCCGGAGATTGCAAAAATAAAGCAGAAATGTGGGTTACATGGCCAAAGACCACAATGAAATTTAATACCATGCTTTCTATTTGGGCGTTCTCAGCGTGTACAATGCCTCTGTAGCCGGGATGTATGTGCAATTAAGTGGTTCAGTACAGTATAAACGTCCAAGAATCAGTGAAGAGAGAAATCCGAAATTGCAAGAATTGGGCATATAGGTGCTCGATATTTATGTCCGTTATAAAAGTAGAAAATCTGCTGCACATAGTATGCAGAACTACAAGAACACCTAATAATTATAAGAGATGCGAATGTTGATACTATCAATGACGGATAAAATATAATATTTAGAATAAGACGTGATAGTTCAACAAAACAGACTTCAATGTCACAAAGCAGCATGCGTGATGTTTTCTTTTTTTTTTTGTAAAAAGAATTTCAAATAGAGCACTTCAGTCTCACATGTTCCGCTAAAGACAGGAGAGTCCCCGCTGCCGCTGGACGGCTCCGCAAATGATGGGAGCGGCGGATGCACCAGGTTGAGTGTCGTTAGCCTTGAGCATTGTAGCGGCTGAAGCAGTTGGCAACTTTCGGTTGCAGAGTTCCAGGGTGAGGTTGGGATAGCAGCACCTCCACCAAATGTAATACGACGATTTATTACAAGAAAATGAAGTCCCACCGGTTGTTTACGAACGCTGATCGCGCGCACAGCGACAGACGCAAGAACACTTCTTCGTCCTCTCCTTCACTATATTGTGGACACCCACGAAGCCTGGCAATCGGCATTCTTCTTTCCTTAGGTTAGTTTCCTGAAGCGCTATATCAGCGGCACTAGATCAGCGTGCCGCAGTCGCAGCGACCGGACAATCCATTGCAGCACAAAAGGGGGGGGGGGGGGCTGCTTATAACTGTTATTATTGTTTGGGGTGAAACGTCTAGTGAAGGCTGTCAAGGACTGGAACTAAGGCCTCCAAAGGTTGCTCTGCTACTGACGCTGCTGGCGTCTGACGACTGGCGATTAGAGAACTGACGATGTTGACAAGCATCTTCAGTAGATTGACAAGTCACACATCATCGTTGGCTGAGACCGGTTTAGGTACTAAGCTTATAGTGCTGTCCACTGTGGTCGTAGTATTTGTAGAGACTTGTTCTGACGATTTCGATGGCAGCGCTGGCCACAATGACTCCGAGAAATACAAGGTCCGCCCCCCCCCCCCCCCCCACCCCCACCCCTCCTTTTCGATGCGTTGTGTCCTTGTCATTCTTTGAACGGACTGATTTTTGCTTAGTCGAAGCAGTTCCAGTCGTTGAACCAGCACTACGGAGACGTGTGCTTTCATCTCCTGCTGCCTTCTTTTTGGCTTTCTCTTTTAGTGCATTTAGTTCATCCTTCAATGAGAGACATCCTTTATCCGTTGCTAAATGTTCACCATTACAGTTATGACACTGATATGCCTGACTCACAGGAATATGGATGGTTATTTCCACCACATTTGGCACAGGCCAGATCTCTGGTGCAGAAGCCCTGAACATGACGAAATATTTATAACATTGTAAGGGCTGCGGTACGAAAGGTCGAACAGGATAGCGCATAAGTCTAGCCTTTATATGATTACGCAACATTCCACAGGCAAGCGATAATATTCATACACTTTGACGAGGCCAGCCTTCGAACACTAATTATTTTGCATGGTGTAATGCAAACGATCATGCTCTTAAAGGCTTCGTCTCGGAGATCCAAGTCGACATCAGATACGACACTAGCTGCTATATGCTCACCCTGATGTATATAGAGCCGCTTGTGCACACAACATAATTCAGACAAATCAAGCACAGCTTGCACCATCTTATCTGTTGTGTCAACAGCAATTACATTTTTCTAGGTGTTCACGCGAACCTCTTGGATTAGCCCAATTTGAAGAAGAAATCACTAAGTTTGTGTCGGGAGATAGCATTTAGGCTTACCTTCGCGTCGACGGGCATGAAAGCTCCTGCTGTAGTCACGATGCCGCTGTATATGATAGTCACTTCGCCTGAGGACGATACTGCAGACATCCGTCTTGGACGGTCGTGCTTGGCAGGTATGAAAGCATCCGAATCTTCCGATCTTGAGTCAGAAAGCTCAGAATCTGCAGCGTCTGATCCTGCTGAAGAACTGAGCCGCTTCCGAGCCGCGGGCGGTCTGTGCTGGCAGCCAGACGAGTCCATGACCATCACTTCCATGGCAAGCTCTGCGGGGAAGATCTCCCAGCAGAGTAGCAGTTTTCAGTAATCAGCACAAACATCGTTGCCTGTCAATGATGCACGTAAAGCACACAGAGAAAAACTTTAGCACCAGAAGAAACCACCAACCGAGCAGGAAACATCGTCGTCCTCGCCTAGAAGAAGAATACACCTTTTTCGATTGCTGAGTAATGTCTGCTAGTCACTAAGAACACCATCCTAACACAATATCACGCAGATGCCTCCGCCATAGAGTTTCTCACTATATTGCCTAGAGAGAAATCTCGCGCTGCCACACTGTTGTATGCCTGGGAATGCCAGTATATAGTGACTTCGGATTGGCATCATCCTGAGAGAGTCAGGACACCTCGAGGACGCGTGCGGCTAGCACCGTTACGTCTGTCATATTATTCATTTCCTACTTAAACAGAACGTGAAGAGCTGTTTTGGCTTTAATGTTGCACAAAAGCATGTTTTCTTTAATTATGAGGACTTGTGATTGGATGTGCAATTATATGAAACGTAAAAAGTGTCAGCGGGCCGCTAAAGCTGGAGCAGAGACGACAAGATTCGTGTTAGCTTTGGAAGTTTGGCATCTGTTCTTCTTTTTCTTCGCTTTAAAATGCATTGTAGGTGCGTAAACTTTATTTAAAGATGTAATATCTGTCAATGAACACCTATCATGAAGATTTTGTTTTAAGGAGACATTACTTGTGCAGCATTGTACACGTTTTAGCCGAATACTTGTACAAAACCAGCCAAAATAAGCCGCACATACCGTCATTCCCATGATTGCACAACCCTCGTTAGAAAACTCGCATAGACGGTGGCGCCAGATACCCTCCAGGCAATATAGTCAGAAAGTCTATGGCCTGGGCCTAATGTTAATCCTTGAAAGGACGGAAAAAAGAAAAAAAAGAAAACAAGAGAAATTGACGTTTTAAGTGCACAACGGGACAGTGAATTTTTCGCAGACTCAATATATATATATACCATTGCACAGTAAGCTCAGATAGAGTGTCTGACAGTGTTAAATAAGAAAATCAAGTGTCAATTAAACATAAAAAGGAGCATCGTTGTCGCCGACAGGACAGAACAGCTGGCGTTGGTCGTTTAGACATCGTAGTTGTCGTCCATTAATGAAATTGTCCTGAGACGTCGTAGGTGAACTCTCCGTGAGATTTAACACAACAGTAAGCAAGTGCGAACACAAGCACACGTGACAGAGGAAAATAAACGGACAGCCGACAACTGCTTCATTTTGTTTCGTCCGCACTGTGTATGTCTGGTTTATGTCCATCTCTAGTTTTGCGCGCTGTTCTTCGACGATCATAAGTAAGCAGCAAGCCAGAATTACTGCTCTAGTCTTTTCTTCTGTATTGTGCACCTTGCGCTTCCTTACGATGTGATGTATGCACCAATTATAGCCCACAGCAGATACATTTGCGTCTCCGTGAGATGTCTAATTATCCCTGATGAGTGTAAAACATGATATCTCTGCACCAGCGAAACACTTTGGAGCCAAAAATTGACATATCCGCCATTTGTTCATATATGCCGTATGCAAGCTGTCTTGAAATGTCATAAACGATTTGTAACAGCGTTTTACACGTGCCTTGCGAAAACAAGGGGGATCAAAATCGCGACAAGGATGCTTATAATGCTTGTAGAGCCGGTTAACATTCGCAGTGAATATTTAACTTACTCCTGACACCACGTTTAGAGCCCTGGCCTAGGTGTAGACAGGCCGAAACAACAGTGTCTATGCCGAAAGCAATTCGCCTTTGGTATGGAATGTCCCGTCGCATGCAAGTAATCATGCCGTTGCTCGGGATAGCAATAAATTGATCCAACCATACCGTAATATTGGCGTCTAAGGGAAGCTTTTCTATGCCTCTCTGTGCACTAAGTGCTGCCCAAGATAAAAGCAAATTTTTTTACTCTTCGTCGTACTTTGATGCTAGCCAGGAGCAGGCGTCTGCTGGATTAATCCGGCATGTAAGGAAGGAAACAAAAAGTAGATATTAAATCACATTCTCATTCAGCGCGAGAGTAAAAACAGACCCTCGCCGTGCTAATGTAGCTCTGCCGGTAAATTAATGCCGGCAGCACAACCGATGGCAACTGTCATTGTTTCTCCATGATATGTGCGACTTCGCGTACCTCCGTAGCGAAAGAACGCGGATAATGTGTGTCAGCGGTAATCATGTGCAAACACTACGATATACAGGCGTATGTTGTGTAGAGTCACAATCATTATGACAGTGAACACGGGAGCGCGTGCCGCACGGTACATGCAGAACACTCTGGCGAGTGACTGGCGCATTGTCGTAGTTAATAGGTTTTGCGGATCCACTCCCTGACCTCACTCGCACATCGTCTGTGAAAGCCTCATGCGAGGCCGTAATCTATGAGCATGCGCATGAGACCACACGCTGCATTATTTATACAGATTCCATGTGGTGGCGGCGGTAGCAGATGACGAGGGAGTGCGTCCGCTAAGTTCACTAAATATGAAAGTGCGCTAGCTGATCGTTAGAGTGTTCTGCGTGTACTATGTGGCACGCGCTCCCTTGTTCACTGTCATGAAGATTGTGACTGTACAGCCTGCCACGCAGACTACGTACAGGAAACAAGGCCAAACTAGCGCAGATATACTTTAATTTCGACGTAAGATTCTCGGAACTTCGCTTCTTTCTTCGACAACACCCTACCTGATTATTTCACCACATGAATTCATAAATTGGAAATACAACAAAACTGCACCACATATTCGCACTCGACTGAGATATCTTGCTGTATGCCGCAGCAAGATATCACAATCAAGGCGGCAAAGATTTCAGTGACTGATATATTCCTGCGGGCTTAGGACTGGTAAACCACGTTCTCGGCTGTTTATCAGCCCTGTCGACAGAAAGCTGCGTTAAACCTGCATCAACACATGAAGTTTTTACGACTTCGACCGGCCTATGGTCGCGAACAGCAGGCGTGATCGCATATCTCAGGTAACTACAGGAGGTCTACACTTTAGGTACTGAGACAGCAAGCGACAAAACTCAGTTGCATCAAGCATAACACTATAGGGAATCGAGCACTGATTATTAGGGGAAATAAAATAGGAAAACTGATGATGTCGGCGACGGCTACTATTACTTGAGCATTGCTTAGTATACGTATTTACGAAGGTTTCGCATTCCCCTTGTTTGACCTGAACATTCATGCATTGAACAGAAGGCGGGGTGGGGGAGGGGGGGGGGGGGTTGGAGCACATGTGACGCATGTCTGCCACGTCTCGTGCGACCAGGAAGAAAGACTGCTGTCTGTGGGCAGATGTGCAGCGGTTTCAAATTCAAGGAAAACTACAGGAGCACTGGTCTCACGGTGACTGCCGACGGTAAAGCGAATAGCATTCGAGCAGTGCAGCCATGGACAATATTCCTCAATTGACGTTTACGTCACACGTCTAGTGGTAATTCTGACAGTCTCATTGCTTCGTCTATGTGCCAAATACCCCGATATCGTCCCACTTTGCTTTGGCACTCGTTTGCCAAGGTCACCCATGAACATGGTGACATGGCAACTGCAGTATGAGGCCGTTCTAGTGATGATGGAATTACGAGGAAGGAATTATATCGACGGGACGACAAAGGCGGTATAATGATAAAAGCATCATGAAACCTGTATGGCGACGCTGGCATGATGATGACGGCATGAAGAAGTTGCTGTGACGTCTATGTGACAATTAGGACGGAATTACGACGACGGTCTGACAACTAATGCAGGACAGCGACTGTCTGACGATGATGGCATGACAAGAGTGGCATAAACACGATTGAATGACGACAGTATGATTATGATTGAATGACGAAGGAAGATTGACGTCGCTCGAACGATGAAGGTGATATGACGACGAAAGCACGACGACGACTGAAGTGATGAAAATGTTAAACGACAGGTTGGCAGCGACAGCATGACGAGAGTCGGATGACAAAGCTGAATTGACGACGATGCAACCAAGACAACAGCGTGATGACCACGACCACGTACATGGTGGCCGAAGCAATTGACAACTTGGATCAATGAGGCGGAGTAGAAGCCATGATGACGACAGAGTGGCGAGAGTCAGACAACGAGGCTAGAATGACCACGATTGAATGAGCATGGTGGAATAGCGATGGCAGTGTGGCAAGGAATGCATGACGGCTTTATAACGATGATCGCGTGACGCTGACCGCATGACGAGAGTCGGATGACAAAGCTGGAATGACGATGATACAATGACCACGATGTCATCACGACCACGAGCCCATACCTAGTGCCCGAAGCTATCAGACAACTGGTGCTACTGGGTCGACGTAAAAGGCGGGAGGATAACGGCATGATGAGAGTAAGATCACGGAGCTAGATTGACGACAATGGAGCAACGACGAGAGCCTCACGACCAGCAATACATAACTAGTGGACCAAACAAGTAGACAATTTGCGCCACGTTTCGGCGTAGGAAGCTGCTAGACAGACAGACAGACAGACAGACAGACAGACAGACAGACAGACAGACGCTCAAAATGGCAGAAGAATGCAAAGGATGCTACTCGCGCTTAAAAAAAACAATTGTGATATAAAATTAGCAGAGTGCTATTCGGAGTAGGGATAGTAGTTTTATCAGCTGGATAAACTTGGACACATTCGCTTACTAACTGAATTAACAAGCCTGGTGTCACCGCGCACAAGAAAACATGAATAGATCACACTCGGTGACCGCAGACAACCACTGTCAAAACGCTGGCAGCAAGCGCAGCCGCCGCAGCGAGTGAAGGTTCGTGCGGTCTATCGCTTCAACGGAAACGGAGCGGCCGAATGCACGGCGCATACAAAGGTCAGAGCCGTGTGGAGATCGCTTGCAAGATACGGTGCGCGCGACAACACCGGCAGCCCATACCGGCGCAAAGTACAAGAACGCATTTGTTGGCAGAGTAAAAGCCCCGCCCCCTCCTCCCGCGCTGCCTTCCCGTTTTCCTCCTTGCGCGTGGGAGATTGAGTGGCCAGTTCCCCTTGCGCCCGGTTGCAAGATACGCATTTGGTGCCGCAGCACAGCGTCGTCGTCCCCCCCCCCCTTCTCCCCCCCATACCCCCACGGCCTTTCGCGCGACGGAAGTCGGGTTTGCTCTCCGCCGCGCGTTCGCTCTCCGTGTTAGCGCGTGTCCCCCACGCGCTTTCACTCGCTCATACGGCGCGCGGCGACTATTTTATCGCCCTTGGACTTTGTACGCAACCTCACGACGACGGCGACGACGGAGGTGACGGCGACCGCAGAAATCCGCTTGAAGTGTCCCTATGATTGCTATCGCAATAAATGTTGCAGTGACGTCTCACTTGGTGAACGCGCGTTACGCGCAAGCGTATCGACGCCGCGAACACCTTCGCGGCGTCGAAGCAGACGGAAAGGGCGGGAATGCTGCTTTAATCTCGACGGTGCGACGCCGAAGAAGAGACACCGCGTACATACACAGCGAGCACCGCGGTGTTGAAGCACAAACGCAAAAGGCGCGAACGGGGCGATTCTCTTCTCCCCCCCTAGGCGCCTTCCTCCTCCGGTGCTCACTACCTTCGCGGGAATAAACATAATGTCGCCTATTCGACAAACGGGGCGGGGTATCTACGCTTGCGCGTAAAAAGTACGCGGACACTTCTTATTAGTTATGAATGCGAAAGAAAGCATTAATGTCCACTTGAACGCCACTGAGCGGTTCCTCGCGGGCAAGCGAGCGCGTTGAGACGCTTGACGGTTTAGCCCAGTTGGTTATATAATCGTCTATCTGAGCGTAGGGTCGTAGGTTCGAAACTCACTACCACCAACGTTTTCCCTTTCGAATTTATTCTGTTTTTTTTTATACATTGTGTCTTTATAGCGATTACGGAAGCTCAGTTAGAACACAGGCGAGAGCTTGCACTGACAAAAAATCCGCAGATAACACAGGCTTCCCAGACCAAGGGTAACATGACGTCGCGGCGATGCCCTCTCCCCTCACGCAATGCCTAGAGCACTATCGGGACAGAAGGTGTTCGCTTTCGCCCGCTCTGCTCCGTCGTGACGCACTCGTGACGTGGCGTAGCAGCCAATGGGAATTTACGTGCCGTTTTTCACTTGTCCAGGCGATAAACGCTGGCTTTGTCGTTATATTGGCCGTTTGAAGCTTTCACATCAAAAGGTGTACTCATCAGAGCTGCCATTGGAAAAGCCGAGCTATATCACAAAGGAAGATAATGGCTGGAATTGCTGGTGTATTAAAGGGATACTGAACAAAATTTTCGGCGCCGACATTTGGTCATCAAATGGTCGTCAATAATCATTCCCGAGTACCATTTGGAGTAATTCATCTAGATTTTTCGGACATAAAAAAGCGGGTTGAGGGAGTCAGTAAGACTCAAGCATTCCTTGTTGCCATAGATGAATGCACAAGCATGACAGCTGCAAAGCCAGGAAAGGAAGATGCTAATTTTGTTCTGACGTTACTGGAGCGAAATATGTTCAAGAACACCAAGGTGGTGTCCGACAACGCGCCAGCTTTCCGCAGTGAGAAACTCCAGGAATAGGCCCGTGAAAGAGGAATTGCGCTTAGATGTCCCGCACCCTACCACCCTGAAGGAGACGGCTAAGCTGAGAGGCTCATTCGGGATTTGAAAACATTTATCTCGATATACCCTTATTTCCGCGGTGGATGGTAGTGTGCCTTGGAAGTGGCAATCAGGTACCATAACCTTTCTCATACCATAGGATTAGGATGCACGCCTGACTTCACGCGAAACCGCTTGGCTACCGGTGAACTACGACCTTGGAATCGCTGGAAAAGTAGAGGTACAGGAAAAGCGCAAGACGAAAGAGGAGCTCATACGCTACAGATCAACCGTGAAGAGGCACTACGATCTGCTACATAGCTCCAAGATGCCTCTAATAGAACCTGGATATAGTTTTAGTCCGAAGAAGTTTAGATGGACCAAAGTCAAGATTTTCTGGTCCCTACATAGTGATAAAGACAATCAAACAGCAAGGAATTCTAAAATCGCCATACTATTTGGGACCGGAGAGAAAAACTGAAATAGTAACAGTGGAAACGTCATACCCTATCATCCCAGGAGAGATAAAACCGAAGCCCAGGAGGATGTGATGTTCCGGCAAAGAAGAAAACTGAAGAGACAATAGGGACTCGAAGAGGAAGAAGAGCATGACGGGGTCAAGATGGGTCCTTGTAAATTAATGAGTGTATTTTAACTCATACTTTACAAAAGTATTTCTCAAGCACGTCCTCAACTCTGTGTCGAGATTGAACCTTGGCGAACGCTTTCACGTGTAAGTCAGCTCTTTCCTAAGGAATCGCAAGGCCACGATCAAGTTGGGATAGATCAAGTCGGACGGATACGCGCTATGAGCCCGCGGCACACCGCAGGGTGCAGTGCTATCTCCATTGCTCTTCAACATCACCATGAGAGACCTATCGGTCCGACTCTACCCGGGGGCGTCAATCTCAATCACGCTCTCTACGCAGACGACATCACCGTCTGGTGCGGCGGCGGGTCAGACGCAGCGGTGGAGCGGCGGTGTCACAGACCCCGGTGAACGAGGTGCAGACGCCGTACCAAATTCCAAAGCCGACTTATCAGCTTCCGAAAATAATCCCACGAAAGCAAGGACAATTAAGAGTGGGCCCTCTGGTGCGCCAGCGAACGCCGGTTGCTGTCCAAAGACCGAGTCAGAGCCCAGAGTTGTCAAAACACAACAAAATATATTCTTCACACAAGGCAGTTACACGCACACTTGCACACTTAGGCTAGACACAACACAATACAAATCAGATGGGTATTAACAAACACAATAAAATAATTCACGACAAGCACTAAGAGTCCAACACGTAAAGTACAAAATGAAAAGGAACACTAAGTGTCCAATCGTATTCACCGTGTTGGTTGGTCTTGGAGTCAGACGATCTCGGCGTGGCTTGGGGCAAATCTCGAAGAAAAAACTTCTTCCGGAAATGCAGACGCTCGATGAACTCGTCGACTAGCTTGCCGGGGAATCCGCTTCTTCCGCAGACGCTCCGTCTTCACGTTACATCACTTCACCGGTGCGGACTGAACTCTCGAACTCCTGAATTCCTGAATTCCACCATCTGATTCTCGCACGGCGGTTATATAGCTTCCACAGGCGTTCTCGAACTTTCCTATCGGTGTCGTGATCTCGTAGCATGGCCAAAGCTTGGGAAGCTTCTACTCTTTTCTCGTACCTTCGACCGCCGCTGTCGGAGTGTTCAGGGGGAGGGGGGGGGGGGTTGAATGATGACTCATGCCGTTGGCGCGCGCTCACGCTGTAGTTATCTCTCTCGACTCGCCGGGTGAGAAAGTGTCTCGGCGCACGCGTGTGCTCTCTCTCCCCCTCTCCGGTTAACGTCGCTTCGGCGAGTCTCTTCCAGACGTTTCGGCGCCGTTAGCGTTGTTGCTTGAGGCGTATGCGCTCTCCCCCTCTGTTGAAGTTGCCGCGGGGCCGGCGTGTTCTTTCGCTGGCTTGCGTGACACGCGGTGCGCGCTTGGAGTACGCGCTCTTTTGTGACACTGCCCCCTACTTTAAGAATATTATGCACTAATATTCAAGAAAACACAAAAGAAGCGCGCACAAAAGTCCACTACACACGAGTCCGAAAGTCCATAAATCAGCCCACCACAATTCACACATCACTTCACTCGCGATACATCGAATACAAGCACAAGTCACACAGGTTCACTTGGATTACACAATGACACATCCCTCGCATAACATGTACACTTGTACTATACAATAATACATCTCTCACGTAACAATTACACTTGTACTATACAATAATACATATCTCGCGTAACAAAACAATCATAAGAAATATAACATGAGCAAGAAAGTATACAAAACTATGACATGTTAGTTTACAGAACACAAACAAACACTATGTCCATGATGCATAAATAAACACTCGGTGTACTCAATCAAAACACTTCGCTCCACGGATAATCGTCAACGATTCTTAAATTTAAATTTCCGGTCCTTGGTTTTTCGATTGAAGGGTTTCGAGTTGTGATTATGAGTCCCGGTCGGTTTATTTTCGGAATCGGGCGTGGAAAGGAGTTAGAAAGGCTTTGCCTGAACCTTTGCTTGAGCTCGCGTGACAGCCGCCGCGGTGTTCTCGTCAGATGTTGATGGTTTTCCGCGTGGCTCTTCAATCGTCGAGGGTTCGGTCTTCGGCTCTTCTTCCAAAGGTTTCGGATCGTCTGGGGCGCGAACTCCCTCGACGTTTAATATGATTAGGCCGTACAGTGGGTTGTCCATGCAAAGCGGAGTGACATTCCCACTGTAATAGGGGGTATCGACCTCAATTTTGGCTTCGGCAAGCTTCCTAGCCGTACCATCGATCAAGTAAACTAAACTGGTCTCGCCCGTGAGCTCACTGTCTTTGACCAAGTCCCTTCGCACGATCACTGTGCTGGTGCCGGTATCTCGGAACACCGTAATTTGATTTCCGGCCATTTTTCCGGCAAGGACAGGCATTCCCTTATCGGGAAATTCTGGGCGTTGTGTCATCACCGCATTAACGAACGGAATTCTTTTTCCCGTCTGGAGTTCGACAAATTCGGCGTTTACGTCTTGTTGTTTTGGCGGGACATACACACAGGATGCTTGGGGAGTTTCCTTCACTACGTTGCGGCATGTATCTGCTTTGTGCCCCGTTCGCCCACATTTAAAACATTTAACGTCGTTGGGGCGCGTAAAATTGGTCCGACAATTGCTAGCATGATGGCCCAGTCTGTTACAGAGATAACACCTCGGAATAGGCTTCTGAGGGTTTCTCCTTTCATCGGATGCCGGTTTCTTTGCGTCCCCTGGCTCCTCTTTTCTGATCTTGGAGAGATTGGTGCCTCCCTGTGCTTCCAAAAACTGGTCTGCCAATTCCAACATATCTTGAAGCAATTTAGCTTTCCTTTCCTTCAGATAGTGTCAGGCTCGGGTGACAACTGATGAGGAATTGCTCCTTGATCAGAAGCTCTCTAAGCGCACCGTACTCCTGTGCAGTCTCTGAAAGTTCGGTCCACCTATCAAAATAGTGACTGAGCCGCGCGGCAAATTGCGTGGCAGTCTCGCCATCGGCGGGCTTTCCAGTCCTAAACTTATCTCGGAAGCCTTGTACGGTGAACCTAAATCTCTTCAGTAAAGCAGCTTTCACCCTTCCATAATTAGAGGCATCGGTTGGCGTCAGCCTACCGTACACACTAAGTGCTTCGCCACTCAAACACGTGCTCAACGCAGTGGCCCATTGATCCTCTGGCCACTTCTGGCTTTTAGCAACTGTCTCAAATCTATGCAAATAAGCATCCAAGTTATCTTTTCTTTCATGAAACGCCACAAGCAGTTTGCTCGGGTTCAGACGGAAGCTAGTTTCTTCCCTTTCAGTGCTATCGACTCTTGCCTGGGCGGGAGCGTCTGTGCGCTGCTGCAAACGAAGTCGTTCGAGTTCTAACTCGTGGTGTCTTTGTCTTTTCTCTCAGCTATTTCAGCCTCTCTCCTCTTCTCTGATCTGTCGCTCCTTTGCTTCTCTTTCTTCTTTTCGCTCCATCGCCTCTCTTTCTTCTCTTATCTGTCGCTCTTTCGCTTCTCTTTCTTCTCTTATCTGTCGCTCCTTTGCTTCTCTTTCTTCTTTGGCCCTTTCGGCCGCTAGCCTTTCTCTCTCTCTTTCTAGAGCTTCTTTTTCCGTCTGGCTAACCCACTTCCGTAGTTCCGCTCCGGAAAGACCCATCTTCTCACCAAGGGCAACTAATTTCTCGAGATCTATAATGCCCTTCAAAAATCTAGCCGCGTGCAAAAAAGTATCCGCGTAGATTACAACAATCGAACTGCTCTCTGCACACAAGTTTAGCAAAACGTGGTGCAACACTCAAAATCGTTTACAATAGCAATGTAAACCACCCTAGGCTCTTTCTCCCTACTATGGACACACAATTTGCACCAGAAAGGTCCTTGTCGCGGACGCCAGAAATATTGTCACAGACCCCGGTGAACGAGGTGCAGACGCCGGACCAAATTCCAAAGCCGACTTATCAGCTTCCGAAAATAATCCCACGAAAGCAAGGACTCGTGGACTCCTCTGGTGCGCCAGCGAACGCCGGTTGCTGTTCAAAAACCGAGTCAGAGCCCAGAGTTGTCAAAACACAACAAAATATATTCTTCACACAAGGCAGTTACACGCACACTTGCACACTTAGGCTAGACACAACACAATACAAATCAGATGGGTATTAACAAACACAATAAAATAATTCATGACAAGCACTAAGAGTCCAACACTTAAAGTACAAAATGAAAAGGAACACTAAGTGTCCAATCGTATTCACCGTGTTGGTTGGTCTTGGAGTCAGACGATCTCGGCGTGGCTTGGGGCAAATCTCGAAGAAAAAACTTCTTCCGGAAATGCAGACGCTCGATGAACTCGTCGACTAGCTTGCCGGGGAAGCCCCTTCTTCCGCAGACGCTCGGTCTTCACGTTACATCACTTCACCGGTGCGGACTGAACTCTCGAACTCCTGAATTCCTGAATTCCACCATCTGATTCTCGCAAGGCGGTTATATAGTTTCCACAGGCGTTCTCGAAGTTTCCTATCGGTATCGTGATCTCGTTGCATGGCCAAAACTTGGGAAGCTTCTACTCTTTTCTCGTACCTTCGACCGCCGCTGTCGGAGTGTGGAGGGGGCGGGGGGGGGGGGGGGTTGATGATGACTCATGCTGTTGGCGCGCGCTCACGCTGTACTTATCTGTCTCGACTCGCCGGGTGAGAAGGTATCTCGGCGCGCGCGTGTGCTCTCTCTCTCTCTCTCCCTCTCCGTTTACCGTCGCTTCGGCGAGTCTCTTCCAGACGTTTCGGCGCCGTTAGCGCTGTTGCTTGAGGCGTATGCGCTCTCCCCCTCTGTTGAAGTTGCCGCGGGGGCGGCGTGCTTCTTTCGCTGGCTTGCGTGACACGCGGCGCGCGCTTGGATTACTCGCTCTTTTGTGACAGGCGGAGAGGCCCTGGACGTCACGGTAGAATTACTCGAGGGCACGAGACTGGTCCTCTCGCCAACCAAGTCGGAGCTCTTGCTGTACCGGCCCGACAGACAGGGCCGCAACTTCGCCACGTCGCTTGATCAAGTACCGATCGAGCTCAGAACGAAGACGGGTCAGCGCATCCTGAGGGTGGATTCTCTCAGGGTGCTCGGACTGGTCATTAGCGCAAATGACAGCAACGTGCAAACGATCGCGCGCCTGAGCGCCAAGATGGAGAACATGCTCCGACTCGTTTCGCGCGTGACGAGCCGGAGGGGTGGCATCAGTGAAGCCAACCTCATAAGGATCTACCACCCCTTCCTCGTGAGCCATATCAGTACATAGCTTCCGCGCGAAACTGTTCGCGGTATAGGTGAACAAGATCGACGCACTCCTCAGGAAGAGCAATAAACGAGTGCTTGACATCACCGTGACGACCAGCACGGAGAAGCTGATGCAACTCGGGATACACACCACCCTGCGCGAAGTCGTAGAAGCACAGAAAACGGCGCAGATCGTTCAGCTGTCTGCCACCAAGGCCGGCCGCTGAATACTCGAGATGGCGGGCCTGGCCGCCATGGCATCGGCGTCGTGCGCCGTCCCGCTCGGCTAGGAAGAAAGGGACGCCTTTCGCGTCTCCCCCTTCCCGAGGAACGTTCACCCACAACACAACGAGGCGCGGCGCGCAGCAAGGGCCCGAGCACTCATCACGACTGCCCTGCAGAACCCCGAGCTCGCGTCCAGAGAACGCGGCGCACAATCCCGGATCAAACTCATACATGGCCACGGTGGTTGACCCCCAGGGCAAGATCCTGAATGCCGCGTCTATCCAACACTGGACGGCGTCCGTCTCAGAGCACGTCGCAGTGGCGCTGGCTCTGTGGGATCCCTATGTAGGCTCTCTAGCGGTCCCGGGCGCACCCAGATCTTCACGGACTCCAGGCTGGCTGCGATGGCCTTTCTCGCCGGCTCGGTCTCGGCCGAGGCTTCGGCAATGCTGAGGACCCGCAAGCCAGGCACGGCCCGTCACGTCATCACTTCGTTTCCAGCTCACATAGGCCGGAACGTCTCCCCCAGCTCGATCAACCCCAATGAGCTGGCCCACGACCATGCGCGACGTCTCGTCAACCGCGCCAATCCAAGGGGCCCGGCTTCGCAGGGGATCGACCGGAAAACGGACCCGCTGCTTACTTTCCACGACATCACTGCTGACTGCCAGCTGGGACGTAGGCAGTTGCTGGCACCTCACCCGAAGCTCGGCAGATCCCAGGCCTCAGTGCTGAGAATGCTGCAGACGGGCTCTTTTCCGTCTTGATCCAGGCTGAGCCACTACACTCCCGAGTGTGGATCCCCACTGCCCCCACTGCTGCGAGCAACGGTCCACCTTGAACCACATGCTGTGGCAATGTTCTGCGTTGCACAGGCAATTTCAACAGGCAGTAAGACTGGGAAGAAGCCGTCAAGAGCGACGACCTTCCAGTCCAGCTTCGGGCTGTCCAAAGGGCCTGCGACAAGGCTGAAGATCATGGTCTACCGCACCCGGCGCGGGTGCGGCCCGCGACTACGGCAGAGTAGTCCCTTAGGACCAAATAAAGTTTCTTGTCTGTCTCTCTGTCATTTAAGAGGTTACACATGCTTTCGGCTGCGACGGATAGAACGACGTCACTCACGGTATGCCCCGCAGTCAGCCGTTGTCGTTTGCGTTCGATTTCTCGAGTTTGAGCGGCGGCGTAGCTAGCAGCCTTCACCCGACATTACCGCTTACGATTCTGCGAAATTAAATTCTTTCAAAATTAAATCTGTCCCTTACGTAAGACAATGAGTGGCCCACAACCCCTTAAGCAACGGCTCATACCTCTGTAAACGTGACCTCCCCATTACGACGGCATTACGGAAGCCAAATTCTACGCTATAACGATTAGCTGCAAAGCAGCCAGCTGTGGAAGCAGACGATGACGACGAACGCTGGAGCAGTGGCACGAGCGCATGCCGAGCACGAACACGAGCGCAACCTGAGGGGCGCCAGCGAGCCAGCTGCGGAAGAAGACGATGACGCTCGAGCCAATGCTGATGGTGATAGTTTTCTGTAGAAAGGCTTTTTCGTTTCGCCTAACCATATAAAGCTTTGCTTTCAGACCTTTACAACAGCCTTAGTATGCATTGATTTCAGCTTACACTGTTCTTACAGCCGCACCATTCACGCGACCCCGAAGAAACGACCATTTGTCTCTACTAGAAACGCCTCCCTTACTTTTCCTGTCGTTCTGAAGTTAGTAAGTTATCTTTGCGCCTAGTGCCGATCACCGTGAACAAAAGTTCGTCCAAGCTTAGCTTCTAATGAAATAATACTTTTCATCTCGTTTTTTTTTTGGATCATATCTTCAACCAGGTCACAAAGTATAGCACAAGCCCTATAGATAACGGCAAACGCTGCGAGACATTCTTCAGTGTTTCTAGTAGCTCCTCCATGCAAGGAAGTAAAATTGTGCCTTTAGGCTGCACCAATTAACGTGCCCCACATCGTGTCCACCCGCGTAGCATTCGTTTGCCCTTTTCGACAAATAACTGGAAAGCGTTCAAAATAACGCTTGGAGTGTCATGGTGGGATAAAAATGGTGTGAGAAGGCATGTAGTCAGATATAGGCCACAGGGCAAAGATGCGGAGCCGGATGCTACATCTGCATAACCCTGTGTCGCCTCGTGTGTATCGGTGGGGAAGCGCCACCACTGAAATTACTGTTGCTATTTCTGCGTCTGATGCCGCTCTGGCAAGAAGTGAGTGATGTACGGCAGTGTAATGGCCTGCTGGGATGCATTGCAAGGAGAGAGGAGAGAAGGCTGTACGGTGACCTTCGCAGGCTAGACGAAGTCAACGAACTACCTGGTCGAGGGCGGCGCCGAGAATTGTCGCTCGGTGTAACGGCGGGTCTGCATGAGTAAGGCGGCGCAGAGTCGCCTAGAGGGCGGGGAAGGGTAACGAACGTAGCCGTGTGGTGCCGAGCGAGCTCTATAACCAGCCATTAACAGGAGCATGGTGCCTCGACCCGCGCTGTAATCAGGGGAAGAACGGCGCTGCCCGGGGATTATCGACGTGGCTCTGGGCCAGGAAGGTCGCTTCGTCAGCTATACGCTCTGGCGACGGGAGACTTGGGGATCCGGCTGAGTCCGTGATGTTGACCGTGCAAGGTGTGGCCATCGACCTCGGCGAAGTTCGAGCGAGGCTCCTGGGACTGGCTCCAGCCTTTCACGGCGGGACCGGGCACCCCAGAGAGGATCCCTCTTCAGCGGCAGACCAGCACGTTCGATAGTATTCGGGACGCCACGTCGGCACTCACGAAGAAGTTGCGACGCATCCCGACGTTAGGCCTATCCATGTGGGCCTAGGCAATGCCATGCCACGTCACCGACGAAGTTCGAGACACCGGTATCTAAGAGAAGCGCATTGACGGGCTGACGGCAAGGCAGCGACGACTATAGAATCGACCATAGTACTGGTCGATTCTATAGAGTACCGACCAGAGTACCGGTCGATAAAAAAAAGGGAGTGAGAATGGAGCAACAGGCTCTGTTTCTCCTTCAGGCCAGCGAGTTCCTCCTTCGAGCCAGGTTCACGCGCTGCGTCCTCTTGCGGCAATCGTAAATGGAGGAACTTTCCTCCCTTAGCGCGAGCACCCCGGGACCTGAAAATGAGTTGCGCCGTGATCCCGTGTAGCGCATTGCGATTTCATCGGCTGCGACTGATCGGTTCCCTCTCTACGAGCACCATAGGTGATTACCTCAGCCACTGACTGTGTTTGAGCGCCTTCAATGTACTACATGGGTACTTCATCGCGCAACGATGCGCATGCGATATCATGAACGTCGTTGGAGGAAGGTTGATCGCAAAACAGGCAAGTTATTTTATTCTCGATCATTGGTATGCGCATACGAATTGCTCTCAGCAATAGGCTATACATTTTAGACGCAGTCCTGTTAGACAGTATTTACTGCACCGAGATGCAAGCAAGACCTTAAAATGCAATGGTAATCTAGATCTTCTTACTCATGTAGGGGATAATGCTTAAGGATATTTATTTTCTTTATTCTCGCGGTACATGCGGCTGTCGTGCGATTATTATTAGTGCGAAAGTGCCTATTAAGTTGCGTTAACGAAAAACAAATATTATGTGGAAACGCGTACGTGTAATGAAAGCGGTGCAGAAAGTGACCGATAGTATCCCGAAATCGATCGCCACTGAAATTTATGGCCGCAGTGGCTATGGTGCTTTATTTCCTTATGGTCGCGGCTTCGACTCCGGTTCCTGTGGCCGATTGCGGTGGGGGCGGAATTTGAAAGCAACTGTAGTCTCTTGTCAAGTTTTTATGCAAATTGTAACATATTATTCTACAGCTATTTAACTATATGTTGTTTACGTGGTTCAAAACAAAGGCCAAGTGATCTGATTTGTTTTTCATGCACCATGCTACATCATATTCGGTTTAAACTTTGTCCACTTTTTTCAGTGTCATGCGTTACTGCATTTGAGAATGACATTTTCACAATTCAATTTTTTATTCCTTTTAGAATACATGGCTAACTGGAACAAGCACTGGACCTTTATATGTACATCATCGAAGTGGAAGTTCAGCACATCAAAAGACGCGACTTAATTGCTTCTATAACCTGCATGGCTTCTGAAAATAAATACAGACGCCAGAGCCAACCATAAATGACACAATTGCCGATTTTGTTGTGTTTGCTGCTTTGTTGTGATGTCTTGCAATAATTAATTGTTTCGTGAATTTCCATCAATGTTGTTCAATCCCACCAATCTTGATTGCTTAAAAATTACCGAGATTGCAGGCAAAGGTATGTGATAATAAAGCAATCTTGCCATGCTGTAATAAAGTGTGCATTTATTTGCTCTTGTTCCTTCACTATCCTAATTTAAATTTCTTTCAAAGGAAAGCAAACTTAGCATGTTGTGTTTCAAACTGGCAAGCTTTACAGGTGAGATGTCACATGTTCAGATGTCACGAGCATTAGGTGTTGTGCATCAAAAATGCTTTTGAATCGTTGTTGTCCTGAATTAGTTTTTAGCTACTCCTTCATGAAATCCCTCTTTCCTACCAGTCCACATAATCATCAGCCTTACTTGGCCGTGCCAGTCCTTAAAAGCCTATATATAGTTGTGCTATGCATCTACTGATTGTAATAAATTATCAACGAGCCCAAATTGCCATCTAAGAGTCTTTCACCTTTTACTAGCTAATAACATAATAAATCTGCACAATTCGAAAGTACTGCCATCCAATATGATTTTTATAGAATCGCACTGCAAAATGGCTTTTGAAGGCTGTTGCCTACATAAAAGTGAACTTCGAAGAGTGCTGGTTTCTGAGTGGCTTTGGGATGTCTGTATGCCAAGTACACCATCCAATGAGGGTTGCCTTCAGGAATGTACTCTGCATATATTTGGGGAAGCAGCCGAAAGAGGCACCATTTTTGGCTTGCTGATCCCCTCAGGCTGGCTTTGCCACTATGAAATGCGTCCCTAATGGCAGGGACGGATTGTATTTGCAAACGCAACACACGCAGACACACATACACAGTTACGCACAAACACTCTGCAAAACTTATTCCTCACGTTAGGCGAAATACAATAATAGCACATTTGTACATGGAAGAACACTGAGCAGACAGCGATCAATCGTTATCACGAGAACCGATGGACAAACTGAAGAGCAAAAGAAACCTGACGTGCCAGCCACTTGCACCTCCCTTAAAGCTGGGGGCAGTGAAAAGGAATTTATTGCCTGTAGCTTCGACCGAAAGGGAAACAGCACAACCCCTGCGCCACGCTTTAATACTTCGGACCCGGCTGCGATATCTATATTTGTCTGCTTTCTGCATAATCCTTCCACGCTTGACAGAAAGCGATGAGGAAACGAATGGGGGTGATGCGGCGCCCTGAGCTTCCTCCATCGAATCACCACCACTCCTGCGCCAGCTGCTATCACTCTCGTCGTGCCGGATGAAAAGGTTTTGCACGGATTCGGTTTTTCGGTTTACAAACATTTTTTTTATCATCGTCACCAGTACGACGGTTCGTTTCTCGTTCTTGGGCATGTTTCTCGCACTTCTTGCATTTTCCATACTCTGTTTAAATTTCTTGTAGAGGGAAGTGACCTATTGAAGATCTTCGTGAACAATCATTTGAGCTCTTCTACATTATCATAATCATCATCATCAGCCTATATTTATGTCCACTGCAGGATGAAGGCCTCTCTCTGTGATCTCCAATTACCTCTGTCTTGCCCTAGCTGATTCTAACTTGCGCCTGCAAATTCATCGCCCGACCTAGTTTTCCTGCCGTCCTAGACTGTGCTTCCCTTCTCTTGGTCATGATCATAATAATATTAAATTAATGTATTATCGTATAATACGGATTTTACATATTTATGTTTGCATGCAAGTGTTAAGGAAATAAAAATCAAATGAAATGAAATTACATATTATGTTATTATTATGTTTGAGCACTTGCACGCTCTCTTACTTCGCTGATTGTGGAAAGCCTCGTTATGTTAAACAGAAATACACGACTGGAAGATTAGAGGAAATACTTGAAGTAATACTCCTTCTCCTGATGATACTGGCCAAAAAGGGAAAAAAAAAGGAAGACGTAAGTGAAGAATCACAGGGAAATAACGTAGCTGCGTTTGATTTTAAACAAATCAAAAATTTGCAAATTCGAACCCCTTACTAGTCGCATGGCCTACCACTACCTCTGTCGCTCTTTGACGTACTCCGCCTGAGCAACTACGGTTCTCGCGCATGCGCTCTCCGCTTCAGGAAGAATAGCAATGAGAACGGCATTCCTCTCGTCTTCCTATCTTCGTTCCTTTCAATTTTTACGCACACTGTTGCAGCCTCCGCACTGCTTGTTGTTACCCCTGCTGACACTTTAGTTTGTAGTCCGAAGCGCCGCCCTTTCTGAAGTTTTCTCTATGATTTCCTTTTCACTCACGCTACTGACAAGCAAGGCCACATCAAGCAGCGCAGCCCAGGAGAACGAGAGGCAGGCGGCAGCGAGAGAAGGGTTGGAAGGAGAGGCATACCCCGAGGAGTACCGTGGGGAGAAGCTCTAGCCACGGATAGAGAAAACAATGCGCTACATTCTTCTCTTTTCCCTAGCCTAGGGAGTTTCCGATCGTGCCGGTTCTGAAGAAGAGGGGAGAGATGAAGATTGAGGAGGTACCTTTCTCTCTCTCCTTTCCTTGGACCCGGTCTCTTTCCATTTCTGCTCTCTCGCTGCAATCTCTCTGAAGTTTGGTAGAGAAGCAACCGGCATGCGAAGAGGGAAAAGGCTAGGAAGAGGTGGAGGACGGAGTATCCCTCTCCCAGGAGAGCGAGTCAAGTGCAGCCAGAACCGGAGGAGGAGGGCGCCTGTCGGGAGCTACTATGTGCTATGTAGTTATCCTGGCGGTGGCGCTTCTCTCCCCGAGCTGCTTTTATTGACGTTGTTGATTCCTTCGTCGGACGCTTTGGAAGCGCCGCCAGGACGACCAGAAGCCCTCGAGGGTGGCTTCTGGAAACAAAAGGAGCAGAAATAAACGCCGCCGGAATCATATGCAAACCTGTAGAAAACAATACAGGAGAATGTGAGATCGGTGTAATGAAAGAAAAAAAAGGAGGAAAAGATTGACGCATGCACAGGCTGTGAAGGTCAGCTAAATTCCTTAGCTAAAAGCTTAGAACGAATAAAAGTTGTACGAGTTACAAGGCAGTGATGTTACTGAAAGGCAGGCGTGCTAACACGGACACGCGAAGGAACGAAGAAGCCAACACAAACGCCGACTAGAAAGTTAAAGGTCGTTCAGTGGCAGAAAACATGACAAAACACTTGTCTAACTTTGTTTCTGCTATGGTGCAAGCAGGAATTGCGAGATTACAGATTGGTTTAGTGACGACTGACCCATAGAAAGAAGATAGCCTAAGCTGCCCAGAGCCTAATGTGCAAATGTGGGGAAACGAGAAATGAAAAGAAAAACTAGGAAATTACTAGACATTGCGGACGGTAGTCACAAGCGTCAGATATCTGTGCGTGATTTGGCTGAGCATACATGCATTGACGGATACAAAGGATGCCATTGATTGACAGAACACGCAACTGCATTTTCGATCTATAAGCGGGACTAATCACCATATTGCGAAATACGCCTTAGCTTGAAGCCCATGTTTGGCTTGGCCGAGATAACGCCTGGCGTGAACGAGCCCAAGATCAGAATCTTGGTTTGAGCTAGTGGGTGGGTCCTAATTCAGAGACATTCACGGTGCAAACTAGACGAGGAGCAAGAGCACAACGACAGAACTGGTGCCAACATGCTGATTGGACGAGTGCCCAAGATGCTCATTTCCTTTCCTTCAGTGCGTTCAAGTAAGGTGCTGTCTTGATCAAGTCAAGCATGCGCTTTCAGTTCAGGCACATTTTTGATACGGGATTTAGTGAATGCAAAAACGTACAATTAGTATAATTGTTCAAAGCTTCCGGTCATATTCAGAACTATGGATATTCAGAACAATGTTAGAAAAGGAGTCCCCCAAGGGAGCGTATTAGGACCATTGTTGTTCTGTATATACGTAAATGACATTGTACACATCACATATATTCCACAGTTCGTCGCGTACGCCGATGATACTACAGTATTTATTCCAGGAACAGCAGAGGGTAAATTAGAGCAAACAACCAATGAGGTTCTCCAAAGCTTAAAGTCTTGGGCAGAAACGAATCGCCTATAATAAACTCCGGAAAAACAAAGGCGATATTATACCGACCTAAAGAAAAAAATTAGCACAGCCAATTAAGATTCGCTTAGGCAGTGACGTTATGAATTTTGTAAGCTCCGTAAAAATTCTTGGAGTTATCTTTTTTGAACATTTAACTTGGAATCAGCATACTGAGCCCATTCAATCTAAAGTTTCCAGTGCTGTCGGCATTATATCAAGGCTGAGGCACATACTTCCTGTCAAAGTTAAAATTCTGCTGTGTAATTCACTTGTCTCCTCACTTCTAGAGTATTGTTGTATTGTGTGGTGCACAACTGGCGTCACAATCCTAAAAAAGCTACATATGCTACAGAAGAGAGCTGTCCGGTGTATAGCAAATGTCCCTTACCTCTACCCTACATCTAAACTTTTTCTTAAATACGATATTTTACCATTGTTTTGTTATTTGACTACAGAATAACGATGATATACAAATGCTTCCTCCTCTATAACGAAAACTATTCTCTCTTGTTAGCGAAATTGAAAGAAAATCTGTGTATAAGGAATACTAGGTTCAAAGAACCATGGGCCGTGCCCATCCCCAGAGTATACGGTTATACACAATCATTGCGTTAGACGGTGCCTGTACTAATAAATAAACTGTTCAAGGCGGATTTTGATCCTCTGTGCTCTTCTACTACAGCCATCAAGTGTTTTTGTCGAGACAAACTGTCCTAGAATAGCAGTGTTTTCTTACTGTATTATTTGAATGAAGGTTTTTTTTTTTTCGTTTCTATTTGTCTATGCAATGTAAAACCATGTTCTTGTATGCATATTGCCTGTGATTAGTGTCCAAAGTATTTGTTACCTATGAACGATGTTCGTTCTCTGCGACAGCTGTACTGTCATGTAATAGGGAGTTGGGACCTCTGTGAAGTCGCTGCTGCGACTTTTAGTCCCGTCCCCTCCTTTTTGACAAAGTAAATAAAATGGAATGGATACAGAGTAAATTTTTGTAGCATTATAAATTTACGTACGTTAGTAAATTAACGCGCTTGTGCGCTTTCTTTGTCCCCATCAATAGCGTACCCTTCCCCGTAACCCCTCACCCCTATTCCGTGACCCCAGCTCCTGCTACCCCTTAACGCTCCAGTGCCCTAAAGAGGGCGCCGGAATTGTAGAAATGTTTTTTTTTCTTCACATCTAACGCATGCTTGCGAAAAGATGGTCTTATTTAGCGTGGTCGCAAACATTCGCCTAAGTGTCCCAGAGTGACCCTTCGAGGGAAGCATGCATGTTTACGACGGCGCCACATCCTGGCACGGCCGTCTATAGCCAAGCTCAGTGTCCAACGGACACTTTGGCCACCGCTTCCGGAACGTGGCGTGCCTCTTGCGAGATCTAGCACGAGCAACCACGTTCTTTTCTTTATAAACTTAGCCTTGTAAAGACGCGCTTAATGTGAAAATTACATAAAGAAGGAATAAACGAAAAAGAAATGGGATATGTGGTGTCGCCGAAAAGCGATGCTGCTCGCACTGCCGGCGCGCCGTCTGATTGATGCGTGCCATGGCGAAGAAAATAAACGCATGTATTTTGGCGACCAGCTTCGGCTCAGAACGAATAGCGGAACGGATTCTCCCGCACCGTCGTAAATCTGTCTGAGTGCATCAATAGCCCCCCAACATTGCGCTGAATAATAAACAATGTTTTTTTTCTTTTTACTTCGCTTCATCATCGCCGGACAAGCGGACTGCATATTTTGCGCGCCCCAAACACTGCCTCTCTCCCATTTCCGGAACTTACACGCCTGTTTTTAACAGATCGGCTTCTGTTTCTTTCTCAATCATGCTATTATGTTTCGTTGAGTATGTATGTATGTATGTATGTATGTATGTATGTATGTATGTATGTATGTATTTATGTATGTATGTATGTATGTATGTATGTATGTATGTATGCATGCATGCATGCATGTATGTCTGTATGTGTGTATGTGTGTATGTATGTATGCATGTATGTATGTATGCATGCATGTATGTATGTATGTATGTATGTATGTATGTATGTATGTATGTATGTATGCATGCATGCATGCATGCATGCATGCATGTCGGCTGAACCTCGAACACGCACAAGCGCACGTTATCACTCCCGAGCACGTTTGATAAAGATGCACTGTCATGACACTGTCTAACATTGAGTGTCAACGTCATCTGGCGAATGCTATCTATGAGTGGCACTGTGGACAGAGAAGCCGATTGGGGTCATGAAGAAAAAAAAACTGTGAAAATGTATTTAATGTTATGTATACAAACGTAACACCGTTTCCTTGTGTTACTTCTCATCAAAAGAATGTTGTCTTCTTTGTACATGTACACCATTACAGCGTATTACATTGCTGATGTATGTCACTGACTACTTTACTGTTCTGTATCCCATTATTGTAGATATGCGCTCGGGACCACGTCAGACAGATATGCTTCGTTTATCCCTTAGCGCCAGCATAGTGGTTGTTCAATATAAATTTATTTTGATTTAAATTTAAATTGAAGTCAAGATGGAGCGAGCACACAGCTCGTGCGAATGTAAAGTAGCAGCGTGGCTGCTTGTATAAACGAGTGTCGGCCTTCACGCGCTGAGCGCTTAGGAACCTTCACTAAACGTCATGTAAGCCGACGCTAGCCGCGCTGAACACAGTTGCTTTTATAAGCGCGGAGAAGCAATCTCGGATGCAAAACTCTCGCCACTTATCTTCAAGATAGAAAATTAGAAGTGCAAATTATCACAACACATGCCGTGCATTGCACTACCTCGGTGCAAGATTTACGTCTGTTTGCTTAAGGCGCATAGGCGGCCATTGGGTTAGACTTTGATGCTAATTCTCCTATAGAGAAATTCCATAATTACGTTGGTGTGATGCACTGTCGGTTTAACCTGCATGGCAGGCATTTCTCATGACAGTTACCGAGCCGGCATACAACTAGGTTGTTTTTAAGATAAGCTTCTCTAAAGCATTTCTCAAGAAATATATTTTTTAATTCTACTGATTAGTCTAATTCCTGAAATCCAAATTCTAGCTCCAGGCGATTTCCGGGGGTGTCTATAAAAAGTCACTGAGGATGTCGACAAAAATATCACCAGGTGGATAACTTTCTAAAATGGACCAAAGTTTAACTATTGCTCACAGCATGCAAATAAGTGCACTAAGTGTAATAATTGTAACAGCACACGAACATGCAAGACTACATTTGTATGAAATGGAGCTGTTGACAACATAGCGTGCCCTGTAATGCCACGCAGTGCTTCATTACTAATCGCTGTCAGCCGACCTTTGTCTGAAGCGAATCGTAGCGACTAAGCCAGTGACATCCAAAGTCATCCTTCTTGTGGAGCTTCAGCTGACAGCGACCACTTAGAGGTTTGACGCCTTCCGTAAAGTTTTCATTCGCCTCCAAAACATGGATAGCCCTGCTAAAAGAAGGCGTGGCCACACTGAAAATGAAATATGAGAAAAGAACACATAAGGAAGTCCACAGCCGAAGAATGTCTGCGTGTGTGTACTTGTGTCGCACATGATGCCGATTGTCCCCTTACAGTTAAACTACCGACTGTGTCATCTTTCGCAATGTCCTTCATAGTGTCCTACGCTTGGATCCGACGCAATCAGAGACTGTGTCGGATCCGATTGAGATTTTCTTAGCTGGTAGTCGATGTCACCCAGTGCACTCCTTTCGTTTTCTTTTTTTTTTTTTTGGTGGACTAACTGCCGCCGAATCTCAGTGTTGGCACTATAGATACAGCTCATCACTCATAGCATCCGAGCAGCTTCCCAAAATCCCCAAGGAGAAGTTATTGGCCGAACTCTGGCGTGAGGTTCCCAAATCGATTTGCCGAATCCGTCCCCGTTTAGGCCAGCCAGTAGATCGTTTTTTCAATGTATGACTAACATGCGGTCAGTTTCTTATTGCTAGTAAAGCCCTTCAGACGCGTCAGCACAACGTCTACGCCAGACGCAACCACACAGAGTCACTCTAAGCCTGGCAAGAGTATTCGTAAGCATTGTGTATTACTTCTACAAGCCCTAGCGCTGGCACGCTCCCACAAGGCCACTTTCTCATGATATACGTGGGCGTTAGATACCCGAAATGTCTAGCCAGCGTGCCTGTTTTATTTGTTCCCTTGTATTGTTTTTTTTTTCGTTAAGACTCTATGCACCTAAGTGTTGCTTTTAGTAAAGCTGATCGTTTTCGTACATGCGTAATTACAGACTAGCTGCGTTTGTGCTTTCATAGTTTTCTTGCATAAAGTCACCGACGATAAATGCCAGTTCGAAGGCACCATGGAAGGGTGAAAAATGCCGAAAACTTAAGATTACGCTAATGTTTACTTCAAAGTTTATTGTTACATATAAGAAAAGTAGATTTACTGTCAAACTGACAGTAATCAAGAGGTAAAAAAATTGGCCGCCATCCCGCACTACGACCGTGATTCCCCAGCGTAGCTGTGTCAAACACCACACATGGTCGAGCACTGTATTCACGCTGTTCTTCTGGTGTCTCTAATTGCCGCGGTCTACCCATGACAGTATTAGAATGAACTGAATGAGTTGCTAGACAGGTCTCCATTTTTATAAATGAAAGCGCGGTGACGTCACTAAGTATATATATATATATATATATATATATATATATGCTGCGTGCCCGATTGCTAAGAAAGATATGCCGTTTGTCTTCAATTGTTAACCTGCAGTTTTGTGTTTACGCCACGAAATTTTCCAACCAACGAGAGGTGTGCAGCTTCGCTGTAAAAAAGGCACAGTGCAATCGAAGAGGGACGATACGGTGGGGCATTATCCCCAGCGCTGTGTAGTGGATCAGTCTCTCAGCACCGTTGCTCGGACTACTCTGCTCGCGCTCGAGATTCTCTGAACTACAAGTAGTGGAGGTGCTGGGTACGGGATTGAAGCTCCAGGATTATTTAGAGCTTAGCACTCTCCACTACTTGTAAAGACGTTTATTGCACGCTAGCGTTAGGGCCGACCGTTGGATCAGTTCAGGGAACCCTGAGCGGGAGCACGGTCGGCACCCGTTGTACGGTCGACACCCATCGCACACCATCGACACAATGCAACCATACCGGCCGGACGCATATGAATGTGCGCCCATTTCTGATACGGTGAGAGATGCCGAAGAGTGGCGCGACCTCGTGCGGACCTTTGTCTCCAAATACCAAGAGCGCCAGAAAAGCGCTCGCTGTACGTAACACCACTTTTGCCCCCACCTTTCTTCCTGGAGCATTTGTATGGCTCTCGGTTCCTTCCGCTGCACCTGGTCTGTCTTCCAAGTTACTTCCAAAGTATGAAGGTCCCCACTGAATCGTCAAGCGCGTATCCCCCATAAACTATGTCAACTATGTGATTGAGCACGTTGAACCGTCTTCGGACATGCGCCGTCCTGGACGAGACATTATCAACAACGAGCGCCTCGAGCCGTATTATTATCCACTAATAGTTACGAGCTATTAGGTCGCCCGACGGCTCCCTTTTCGTTCCCGGGGTAATTGTAACCAAGAAGATGGATGTGTTGCATTTCGAGTGGGCCGGGCGCTTGGTTGTTTCCATCGAGGCAGGCCCTTTCATCAGCGTCGCTCAGACGGCGACAGTGCCCGACACTCGACGGTGACGGACAAACAAGCGCCCCAAATCGGCAGTGCGCATCGTTTGGGTGCTTCCCCCGTTGCCACCCCCTTCATTAGCGGCCGCCTACCTCCAAACGCGGCCCGACACCGGCTGCGATGCCATGACCAAGCTCACGAAGCGACCACAACCACCACGCTTCGTGAAAGCGGGACCAGCACGAAGGTCACTCTCCCGACCCCAACCCGGGCAAGATGACCGTCACGGAGAGCAAGAAACCAAGTCGCCGACTTTCGTGGAAGGAGTGTGAATGAGTTTTCAGATTGCCTATTCCTTGCTTCCTTGCAACTTCAGAGGCGGAGCCCTGTGATCAATACGACTCCTCTGATTGGCCGCACCAAGGTCATAAGATCCCCTAGTCGGGTCAACTAGGGAAGACGACTGCTTTATAAGCTGACATCTTGGGTGTAGTGGTGTGTCCTGACGTGTTATGATATGTGCTCACACATGTATTGAGCTGAGACTTCAAAGTGGTCCCCCGTGGAGCGGGCTTCTATATTTGGAGCCACTATAAATATGTAGAATAAACCGTTTTTTTCTCTCGCTCTTACTCCCGGACGTACTCATCCCTTTGGCTGAAGGATCACTCGCCCAAACGCTACCCCTTGTCCCAACAGAGGATACAGTGGGACATCCTCACTAGCGCTGTCTAATGGGTCAGTCTCTCCAGCGCATTGCTCGGACAACGCTGCTCGCGCTTGGGGTTCCCTGAACGGATCCAACGGTTGGCCGCTAGCTTGCAATAAACGCCTTTACAGCAGTTGTACCTGTCATGCTCATATTCAAAGTACAAAAGAGGGGGATCACACGTATATATCGTAATTGGTTGTGAGCTGAGCTTTTACTAAGCTTTACTGAAATCTATTCACTTCTCTTCTCTTTGTTAAATGTTATGTACATGACCACTCCTCGCTCTATCCTGGCTCTGGTTTGATATTGTTCCCTTTGTTCTCCACACTCGGCTGCTTTCGATGCCACTTTCTTCACGGCTCTGTAGCCAAACTCTTCAACTTTCTGTGGCTAGCTTCTTCATTTATTCATTGTCGATTCAGGCGCCTACCAGGTTGCACACGATGATCTAGGGGATAAGCCTAGAATGCTGACATACCGAATGCCGCATGGCCAGCTGCCAATACCCGGCGGCCAAAGTTGTTTATTTTGCCATATGCCTAAAGCCCCGAGTTGCTGTGTAATTGCCAAGACAGCAGTAGCCATTACTTGCAAACAGGGAGAAGTGTATGACTAATGACTGCGGCGTTTAATCTGAAACTTTGGGTAACAGCGCAAACAGACGACCACAAGAAGGGAGACACGGACACACAGGCGCTGACTAACAACTGGATTTATTGTGAAGGATAGCACACCTTATATATGCCAGAGTGAAGCAAGGGAAAGGGGAAAACATAACAAGGGTAACATCGTGCCAACAACGCAAGCGCAAAACAGCCAACCAAGCGCAACAAGACGCAAACAATTATTTTTCTTTCTAATCTCAACCCCCGATAGCCGCATCCAGAAGATAAAATTCAGCGTCAAAGAGAGCAAGGGAAGGGGTGCTGAAGCACTTGCTACCGAACTTCCTGATGTGGTAGGCTTCCAAACTGATGCGCGCTGTCTTGTCACTACTCTTTCCTAGAATCGTCGTCTCTTTTAACCGGGCCACACAATCAGTGCACTTGCTAACGTGCGCAACTATATGTGCGTATTTGTCATCTCGTTTTTTCAGTTTTAGAGCGTGTTCCCCTAAACGGTCATTGACACAGCGACCAGTTTCGCCGACGTAAAACATCCCACAAGACATGGGAATGCAATACACCACTGCAGTGGAACATTTAACGAAAGGCGGTTGGTGGTTCTTCTGGCATCCACGTTTACAGGTGTTGCAGATACGTGGGCACAACTTTCCCAGCTTGTTAGGGGCAGAAAAACATATTGGCACGCCGTGCCTACTTGCCACCTTCTTCAGATTGTGGGAGAGTTAATGGATGTAGGGGACCACCTCAGGTCTATGTGCCTTCCGGTGATCCTCCGCCGTTGTACTTCCCGTTCCACGCTTCAATTTTTGAAGGAGGGTCCTCATCTGGAGTTTAAAGCTAGGCGGCAACCATCTCCAGCAAGCATAAATGCTTATCTCTTTATTTATCTTGACGATGTGCTATTTGTATCGTAATCAAAATGTCTCGTAAGCTCTGAGGCTCTTAAACTACCGCAACAGAGGAGCGTTCTCACTTATAATGTGCATGCGCGGATCCAGGGGTGATATGTAGATGTCCTGAACCCCCCCCCCTTCTAACATTTATGCGCCCAGCGCCAGCGTACGGGACGTCACCAATTCATGAGGTCCTTCGTCCAAATGATACTTTTATTTTGCACTATAAAGTCAAGAAATGCATAATGAATATTCACGCGAAATATTACGCCCTCAAAAAACTCAGCTTCATCGTCATCAGTCGCCATCTCAGCATGCCATTCACTGCAAAACTAACAGAAGGTGACAACCGCAGCACATATGGAAGTACGCCGGAAATACAGTCCCCCAATATTTTGGAGGACACAGAAACGAATGGCGTATATATATATATATATATATATATATATATATTATTGTCAGGTCATTTAATTTCCTGTCAAGGACAAGGTAAGAGGAATGAAAAAGCTAAGATTTCTACTTGGCCTTTAGAACCACTGAAGTCATCGTTCTTGGCGGCTTTTGTCATGCTTCTATGGAATCGCGCACTTATATTGCGGAATGCGAAGTTTGCGATTGATTGACTGATTCATTCATTCATTCGTTGAAAAGATAAGGCTATAATCCTGACCGGGGCTGTTGAGTAAGTGGTAGAGTATAGTAGAATCATTACGTAGTTTCCTCAACCATGTAAACTGTGTCGTAAATGAATCTCTGTAAAAGAAAATTATTCGGGACAGCAGGCTAAGAAAGGCTAGTACGGAAGATTGGGCAACAATACAGAAGACGTTTCTGGTGAATGGATAATACGCCGGCCGAGATGCCGAGTCTACATAAGAGATATGTGCTCTCGTTTATGTAGGCTTGGGAAAGGGTATCACATAAATGTTACTGCTCAGCTTATTTGTTCTGAATACATCTAAGCGAAATGTGTAGTTCTTCGAGAATTAGGAATCTTACCGGACGTGTTTAGTCTTTATATAGAAAAAGCGTTTTAATTTGTTATGTTCTACACAAATTACGCATTGTTGCACATTTCTCTATGTGCGTTGTAATTAGCGATTATACTATACCAAACGCGCCCGTGTGCTTGCGTTGTAGTGCACGTTAAAGAACCTCAGGTGGTAAAAATTAACCCTGCGCCCTCCACTACGGTGTGCTTCATAATCAGGACTAGTTTTGGCAGGTAAAATCCTAGAAAGAAGGAGATATACCTGAAGTGCTGCAGTCTGGTGACAGCGAGCGCCCCTAGCAGTCAAGGCGGCCACATACTTGAGCAACGACCGGGATGTGCATCGCACAGAGGTAATGACAGGGCGTCGAGAGAGGCGATGATCGATAATTACGCCAAGGTAGCGGTGGTGTTGTACCCATTGTACTGGTGTGTGCGTGTTCAGATTTATGTACAACTGCTGGGCGAAGGATCTTCCGAAAATTAGCAATAAAATCATGCATTCCAGGGTAATGGGAATGCGGCCGACTCCCTCATTTCACCATGTGTGTGCTGTCTGCCAGCGCATATTGCATATTCACTCGATTTAGAGATGGAGTGAACGAGATCTCTTCTGAAAACCAAGCAGCAATATTCAATGTTGCGCTATGATGGAATGAATAATAACCGTTTTTCTCTGGCTACTCTGAACCACTTGTGCTAGTAAGCACAAGCAACTAAATATACTCAATCACAAAATTTCTGATACGGCATGCAGCTTCGGAAGAAGAAACTTTTGTTTTAACACGAAAGTGTTTTATGCCGGGGTCCAACAAGACTTCACTGACGTATTTCCGTCACGGAAATACGTCATAGAACATAATACAAAGAAAGAAACCAGAAGAACAAGTTCCACAAACATGCAAAATTTGGAAATCGAACCCACGACCTCTCGGTCCGCGACGATAGATCGCCGAGCGTTTAACCCATTGCGCCACAAACGCTTTTCTTTCTTTATTGCCTTTATTAAATTCACACAGAAATACAGTGTACAATCATATCAGCACATCAAGGGCTGAAAAGAGGAACAATCAAAACTCGGGCGTGTACATCAGCCCTTCTAACCTAGGAAGCCAGTCTGGTTCGGGTTCATGAAGTTTATACACTTGAACCATTCTGCTAACAGATTCGCGAAAGTAACTCCTTGCGCCACAAACGCATTTGCAGAGAGCTACACAGACGCGCCTTATATATCTAACACTCCTCCGTGTACCCGCGCTCTTGCTCGGGGCGGTGCCGCCGCCTACGAGCAGAAAAGAGAAGTACTGCATTATGACACTAAAGCCCGGCCCACATTCAGCGTTTTCACCGGCGTTTCCTGCCGTTGCGTCTCTCGGCGTCTTTGCATCAACGGCGCCGGAGAGGTCACCCAGCCACATGAGACGCACGCAAACAGCGCCAGTCCAGCGTCGCACAATGTGACCAGACAGATTTAACCAGAAGCAGTGTGCAATGTCATTTAAGTGAACTATGAGTAATGTTCCCGATTAAGGTTTTTAAGCCCTGTTTATAGTTCTGCGGCACACACACACACACACAAACATTCCGGCAGCGCGCTCGAAGGTACGAGCGACTGCTTTCTCAGACGGCACCGCCTCGCCGACGAGACACTGGCGCCACATGGTGGCACGCACGCGAAATGGTTGCTGCGGAAGTCGCTTGCAAAAGTTGCCAGCAGCGCGGCCGCGGCCATGCGCTGATTGGTCGGCGCTCATCGAGCCGCTTCCGGCGGCGGCGCCGGCGCCGAGATTTCTGGTGTGCCTTGAGTACGACGTTTCGGCTTGGCGCCTCCCTCAGCGTCGACGCTGAGCGGCGCCGGGTGACGAAACGCCAGGAAACGCCGGGAAAACGCCGGATGCGGTCAGGCCTTAACGCGCACCGACAGTGAACGCTTCGGTGGTCTCAGCACTACGACGCCTCGATGCCAGCATTCGAAGGGACGCTGGCATCAAGAAGCACTACCAACGCCACCTAGGTGGCGTTCACCGTACTCAGCACAGCGGAGCGTGGCCTCCGCAATTAGCTCTGAAAATGTTTCTGAAGTTGATCGCGGAGGCTGCAATTACGACGCGCTGTACGCGCTGATTTGACTCGGTGACGATTCAGTTACGTGCTTTGTCTTGCGCGTTGTATTAGTGTGTCAGTTACGTGCTTCGTCTTTCGCGTTGTGCTAGCGTGTGCAGCGTAGTGCAGCTTCCATATGCACGACGGTTGCTCATGGTCATCGACGTTGGTAGTCGTGATGGAGGAGACGTGCCACCAGGCGTCAGCGTGGGTGCATCAACGCCTAAGGGCGCTTTAGCCACAAAACACCAATAGACATTATATATCAATGTGCAATAAACATTACACTACTTTCGTGAAGACACGTTTCACTTTCGTGTTCTATACCGATTCCTATATAAGAGGGATCAACCACATTTTTTTTCAATTGCTTCCGGAAATTTCTAACATGCGCCTGAGAAGGCATTCAAGGACGAGACCATTATTTCGCCTTTTTCTCGCCTCCATCCCCAAGTTCAACGTTTCAGAAGTGGTAAGCAACCTGTTATACACTTTACTGCAGTGTGTACTAAATCCTCCATGGTTTCTATTCCACTTATCTCAGCATTCGTTTCAACGGAAGGCCCATTTCGGGTCTTCTCTGACAGCCAGGCCTCTTCTCTTCTTAACTTCACGCATACAAAGCCACTCTATAGGTATGCCTTATAGAACAAAAGCTTCACCATATACAATAATTATCGTGAGGAATCTTAGTGACAAAGGTAAAAAATGATTATACATAAATGTAATTTACATTAGAACGACAGTTAAGAGAACGCTGACCAAAAGGATGTTGTCGAAAGCGTTAGACGTCAGTGAACAAAGCTTCTGTGTCGAAGCTGAAATGTTTAACCCATTCAAAAACACCATTTTAGTTGGTGTTCTCTTAACTGTCTTTCTTATATCAATCTATTTCCCGACAAGATGAAAAGTAGTCCAATTATTGATTTCACTAAACGTGATTCACTATGAGCGCAACTGCACTGCTTATATAAAAAAGACCTTGTGCGCTGAATGACACCTAACGTTTTGGTGATACTTATGATGAAAGACCATTTTTTCCTCACATTGATTTCCGTGCGCCACCCGTGCCTTAAAATAGCAATGGGTCTCGAAAGAAGGGCTCAGGTGCTGATGGCGCCGAGCTTAGGATGTCGCGATCAGGCCGCACTCTCGCTTTCGGCGACGCGAAGAACAATGAAATAGCTCGTAAAAAATTTCATAAGCCTTGCATTTTTCGATTGCCTAAAAGCTTGCCTAAAAAGATTGCCTAAAAAAAAAAGAGAAGCAAGGTCCTGTCGCATATTCCGCATTTATGTAGAAACCTTCATGCGAGCCAATAAGGAAAGCACACACCAACAAAAAAGTAATCGTACACTGAACGTGTACCTCGAGAGCTGCAACTGCGGCGTTCGCAGGAAATGGCTCAGCGCTATCCAGTGCCCACCATTTCTTGCTGCACCTGATCGAAGTTCGCATGCCATTGCTGCGAACGGCACAGCGTCTGCGCGCGGGGATACGATGACATCCCAAGTTCCCACGGTATTTTAGCAAATCTGAAAGAACACGATAGCAGCCCCCATTCATTCTCCGCAGAGCAGACGGCGATTTGATTTTCGTACGATAGAAAAACGGGCATACGGAGAAAGGGGGAGCGGGAAAGAGTAGGGGCCACAGCGAGAACTCAATTTGAAAGCTCGCTAGATGCTAGGAAGCAATGTCGGATGGCAGTATTCGAAAGATAGGAGTAAGAAAAAAGAAACGCAAGAGACGTGGAGATTGTATTTGGGCAAGAAGTCCAAGAGCAAGATCTGAAGTACGCGCATATACGAGAAGTGCTTGGAGACTACGGTGTCAATGGGTGGGTGCCACTCCTGGAAACGCGAAGACCTTTTCTCGTCCAAGAAGGAGCGGGGGTCCTGGTGACCAAGAAGTACGATTTCAAAACTGAGCAAGCAATCGTACAATGTAACGGTGCTGAAATGGGGGCAGGCGCGGCACAAACGACAAGTTCCTTTCAACAGCCGTCAAAACAAACAGCGTGAAGAGTGGTCGCGGCTGCTGCAGGCGCCGGCTTCACTCCCAGACGCCATATCACATTGCCTGCGCGGTAATATATGACAGAATCGCGAGGAGCGCAATCTCGCTAAAACTTTTGATTGGATCGTCAACCCTGGACGATGCTTCTTTTAGGAAGCGGCGAAGTTGTGCGGGGCGTCATGACTACGCGTAGAGCTTGCCGCCGGGTGGGGGTCATACAGCGTCCCCACGGACGTCGAGTCCTACTGCAACGAGCTGCGGCCTCCTTCGATGGCGAAGTAGTAAGGCTAGATACAATAAGATGGCACTGTGCGCACAATAGGTACGGATGTGTGGGATAGTCTGATTGTCTGCTAATGCGGGATGAGATCGGTGCCACAGACAATTGCCATGATAACTGCCGCTGGAAGGCGTTACCCACGACACTTCTAGAGTGGCTATTTTGTTAGGCTCCACCCTTCACTTGCGGGTTTTTCGCACAGTGAGACAGAGATGTAGATAGGGGTGAAGAGAGCCTGAAAAGAGAGCGTTGAAGGCAAGGAGCTCCTATGTCTATATGAATCTATCTTTACTGGCTATAGAGTTGACTAACGTAGCTTTACTCTATGTGTATATCTTACTATGTATTTGTTACTGTGTACTATGGATATGTACTGTAATCAGTGTACTGTTTAGAGAGAACTCCTGGTGTTCATAATTGGCCTTGACAAGGCTGAAGTTATTATTGCCATAGCAATTATATGGACACTCCAAGCGAGTTTCTGCCGTCGCCGTCGGCGTGAGGTTCTGTCTAGAGTCCAACGGCGATGGAATCATCACTGCGCGCCGTATGCTTTATGTGCGAATGAAAGCGCGCGGGGGACGCGCGCTTTCACGGGGAGCGAACGCACGGCGGAGAGAAAACGCGACTTCTTCCGTCGCGCGAAAGGCCGTGGGGGGACAGGAGGGAGGGAGCTGCGGCACCAAATGCGTATTTACATAAAAACGTTGCGAGGAGAGAAGGTGGTAAAGACTTCCGACGCGGCTCGACGAGTGTCCCGTTCTGATCTTGTCGAAAACCTCCGAGCCGCCCCCAGAGGCACCGGCAACAGTCACCGACGCCGCGCGCGTTCGGTGAGAACGCGGGCAACACGCAGACGGCATCGACAACAGTTCTGGGCGTTGCTGTTGCTTCTGCATGTCCAAGCTTATACAGCTGATAAAACTACTATCCTTACTCCGTATATCTCTCTACTAGTTTGCTATCCCAATTGATGGTTCGCCTTTCAGGTGAAACTGCGACATTTTTGATAAAAACTTGTCGCACTCCGTGTCCCTCAAAGCTTGTCTAACGTAAGACATAGGCGCGTTCAGCCTTTGTAGAAAGGTATTTGTGGTAGGGTAATACAAGACCTTTCCGTAATTATACCCTCATGTGAAAGGGTGTTCGGCTCATTATAGTGGGGCCATGATGTACAATTACTGCAGAAAAAAAAAGACAACATTGCGCAACTGGTGAAGTAAAGCAATAAAAATACGGTAAACCAAGGCACTCGTTGTTTCTCAGTTCCCATCGAATAAAGCCAATAAATAATGAAGTTCGGGAAAGATGAAAAAAAATTACAGCATCTTCCCGTACGGGAATCCTGAGTAGTATGCGAAGCCACCATGGCGTCGACTCAAGGTAGTTTTATCAGCTGTATAAACTTGGACATGCAGCAGTACCAGCAACGAGCAGAACTGTTGTCGACGCCATCGGCGTTTTGCCCGCGTTCGCACCGAACGCGCGCGGTGGTGGTGACTGTTGCCGCTGCGTCTGGGGCGCCTACCGTCGCGTCTCTAACCTAAGCTGCTTCGCATTATCGCCCGTGGTGCTGGTGGTGGAGAAACATTTAATCAGAAAATTACAGAGAGTTGCTCTACAGAAGCGCTTGGGTGGTCTCCCTATTCCGGAAGTCTACTGGAAATGATCGCCGCTCGAGCGCGGGCCACCAGGGAGCGTTGAGCATCCAGGGTAGAGCAGCCAAGCAGGAACTCCTCCCAAGCCTCTCTTGTGGGTAGGGGGAATGGGGATGAAAAAGGAAGGGGTATGGAGGGGCATACTGCCATCATGTGATAGGTGTCGGCCAGGACCCCACAATGCGCACAGTAGCCGTGTATACCCGGCATGAAATGCTGGGCGGCCGCAGGACACAAGAAGGTGTTAGTCTGCAAGCGTCTCAGAAGTCTTTCATCCGCTTTAGAGAGGTCCCGTGCAGGGTCTGAGTAAAGGCGGCGTGAGCTGCGATAATGCTCTAGAATTGCGCGGTACTGCGTAAGAGCTGAGGTGTCTGGGGTAGACGCAGAGTCGGAGGTGGTAAAGGCCCGGGAGGGAGAGACACAGGCAGCGGCATGCGCCGCTTCGTTACGGGGGAGACCCGCGTGGCCAGGAGACCAGACGATGCGGATGGAGTCAGGCTCAAAGCGCCATGAGGCCGCCCGAAGAAGGTGGGCGGCCAGAGGAGCTATGGTACCCTGGAGGTATCGGGAACAGGCGTAGCGCGAGTCCGTGATAATGACCCTTGAGGTCGGGTGAGATGCGGCCAAAGCGATGGCCACCTCTTCGGCCTGTGTTGTGTCCGGTGAGCGGAAAGAGAGGCCATCAATGTGGTGGCCCTCGGAGATCACTGCGGCCGTAAAGTGTCCGGAGGGAGTTGGTCCCGAGACATCTACATAGAAGACGCCAGGAGAATTGGAGTACCGAGTGTGAAGAGAGTGTGCTCGGGCTAGGCGTCTGCCTGTTTGTTGAGTGGGATCCATGTTGCGAGGAAGAGGTTCAACCCAAAGTTTGTGCCACCATAGCTCCGGGACGGAAGCAGGGGGAAGTGGGGTAGAGATCGGGTTCAGTGAGAGCCTATCTAGAAGGCGGCGCCCAGGAGTCGTCTGGGACAGGCGATTGACTTGGTTGACGAGATGGGCCTCCGGCAACTCGTCATACGAGTTGTGTACTCCCAAGGCCGCAAAGAGGCGATTGGAGGTAGCAATGGGAAGGTCTAGTGCTCGCTTGTGAACCGAGAGGAGCAGTGCGTCCAGCTGGTTCTCGTGGTGGCGACTGCAAGCGAAGGTAGGGAGTGGCGTAAAGAACTCTGCTGGTCACAAACGCTTGAGCCAAGCGGAGGGATTGCCAGCCGCGGAGGCCGCCACGTTTGGTGGAGACCCGCCGAATCATACGGCAAACCTGCTCGCTAGTGCGTCGAAGGCGGGCAATGGTAGAAGCAGGGTTGAGAGTAGATGAGATGTGGAGGCCTAATATGCGAATTTCTGAGACGACCTGTATTGGGCCAGACGAGAGATATATCTGAGGTGGTGGTAGAGGTGAGATTGAGAGAAGAGATGATTTGGTAGGGGAAAATTCCAGGCCACATGATGAGGGATAGGTGTCCACAATAAGTGCCGCGCGCTGCATGCGGTCTTCAATTTGTGCGGGGGAGCCCGAGTTGGTCCAGATGGTAATGTCATCTGCATATAGAGCGTGGTGTGTGTCCTCTACCTGGGCGAGGAGTGAAGGAAGTTGGAGCATGGCTAGATTGAAGAGGAGTGGTGAGAGGACCGCTCCCTGTGGTGTACCCCGGGTGCCTAGTGGTACGGACCGTGTTCGGCAGAGTCGATGCGGATGAAGGTGGTGCGATGTGAAAGGAATGCACAGATGTACCTGAAATCTCTAGATCCGCAATTCGTGGTGCTAAGGTTGGTAAGGATACTACTGTGTTTGACATTGTCGAATGCGCCTCGGAGATCGAGGGCCAGAACGGCTTTGTCATTGTGGCGCATAGTATTAGGTAGAATGATGTCGTGCAGGAGTTGGAGAAGGACGTCCTGTGCCGACAGATGTGAGCGAAACCCAAACATCGAGTCAGCAAAGACGCCTTTCCTTTCCAGATATGCGGAGAGACGGTCGCGGACCATGGTCTCCATGAGTTTGCCCGCACAGGAGGTAGCGAGATGGGGCGCAATGCCTCAATGCTGACGGGCTTACCGGGTTTGGGAATGAATGTGACCACCGAAGTCTCCATTCCACGGGGAGGGGTTCTCCCTGCCATACTGTGTTGATTAAATGTAAGAGCGAGAGGTATGCTGAGTCGGGAAGGTTGGCCAGGAGAGTGACCGTAATACCATCCCGGCCTGGGGCAGTACCTCGCTTCATTTTGGCCAGCACCGCCTGAAGATCGGGAAGCGTGAAGGGGGCGTCGAGTTCGGGGTTGGGGAGCCCGGAGTAGACGTACTCCGGGCCCTTGGGGTCGACGGTACGACACAGATTGCGGTCGCAGAGGTCGTTCGCGAGTCAGCTCGTTGGGCCATGGTAGGCATAGTAGGCGCGATGAAGTTGGCGTTGTGTTTACCCGCGGGTAGTGGAAGGATCCAGAAGGCTCCTAAAGTGTCGCCACGTACTCTTGGAGCTCATCTGACCTGCTGCCTTCATGCATGTATCGACACAATTTGTGTCCGCAAGCTGTGCAGAGTAGTCAGCGGCTTCCGCGGTAAGCGCCTGTATGTGGGAGCGAAGCTTACGATTTAGCTTGTATCATCGCCATCGGCGGGTAAGGTTGTGGCGTGCCTCCCAAAGGTGGAGGAGGTGGGGATCTACTGCGGGGGCTGAGGTGGAGGTACAAATGCGTCGGGTGTATGATTGATGTGTGTGGAGGGCGTATGATGCCCATGCCTGGTAGTCCTGCGGGGATGGGAGCAGGGGGAAAGGCGTGGTGCGAAAAGCTGACCAGTCCGTGGTGCGGGCTGCGCCCCGGATTTGGCGCATTTTATGCGTCGGGAAGGCAATCCGAAGCAGGAAATGATCACTGTCAAGAGTGTCTTCGAGGTTCTCCCACGTAACGTGCCTAATGTTTCGTGTGAGCGAGAGGTCCGGGCAGGTATCGCGTGTCACTGAATTTCCCAGGCGTGTGGGATGCGCTGGGTCAGTGAGCAGCGTGAAACCGAGAGTAGAGATAAGCTCCTTAAGCTTGCGGCCCCGAGCCTTTTCATAGTGGTACTCCCAGTGTGGGCTAGGAGCATTGAAGTCTCCAACCACCACAAGGGGTTGCCGAGCCGCCGCTTGGAGAGCCCGATAGAAGAGTTCCGCGAAAGTGACCCGTTGAAGGTGCGGGGGACAGTACACGTTGAGAATATGGATTGACTGGGCCCCGCGTTTCTGGGGAAGAACGGAGATCATGCAGTAATCATATGGATGGTCAAGGTCTAGATCGACCTGAACAGCCGTATATTATTTGTGAACGAGGAGACTGGTGGTGGTGCCGCCTATAAAGGAGCAGTAGCCTGAAAGGGTAGGCTTTGAACCGGCTTCTTGGAGGGCAAGAACGGAAGGGAGAGAGCCCCGAGATTGAAGGAATAGGAGAAGATGCGAGCGCTTTCGCCTGTTCCCGAAGCCCCTGGAGTTCCACTGAATGATTTTGAATTGGGATGATGGCGAACGTGTAGATGAAGGAGTCGCCATGATGAAAATCCAAAATTTTATGGGTCATCCTCCATGCCCTGCCCCTGGCCTTGCAGAGCAGGAAGGGGGATGGAAGCCGGGTTGAGGGCCGGGGAAGAGGAACCGGCAACTTTGCGTCGACGCGGGGCAGAGCTGCTCCTCGTGGAGACCGAGCGCGAGCGAGATGATCTGGTGCGGAACTGGGTGAGAGCCCAGGCCTGAACCGCCTGAACCACCTCAGCTACAATGAATTGTGCATTAATGGTGGAAATTTGGTAGAGGACTACAATTTCTAGACGAGTAATACGGTCCTCGAGCGGCAGGGTGTGGTCTATAGAAAGAGGGCTCTGAGGTGCCCCCGTAACTGATTGAGCAGCAGGCGCCGTGGACGAAGCCGGGGGAGCGGGGGGAGTACGCGGAGTGGGCGTAGCGCGAGGGCTAGGCTGATGGTCGACGGCTTTAACAACTGGAGCGGTAGTGGGGGGTCCTGCCGGTTTCTGTTGTTGCAGTTGGAAAGTTGCCACCTGCTTAGTGAGAGCTGCGATTTGCCGCTGAAGGAGAGCGTTCTGTTTTCGTAGAGCGGAGAGCTCTGGAGAAGGAGGGGGAGGGAGGGAGAGGCTGAGGAGCAGTAATCCCTGCCCAGCTGCTCACCTGAGGTGGCGCCACGACAAGCGGCGGGTAGTGCCCTGAAGTGGTCGGCGGTGGGTTCGCCGGGGTTTGGAGACGTGATCCAGGCTTGGATTGGGAAGCCGCTCGCGTTCCCGGTGACGGGGGTGCTGGTGGCTTCGAGGTCGATGGTAGTGTAGGTTTCCGATATTTCCCTGGACATCCCCGAGCGCTGGTTTCATGCGGGCCGGAGCAGAGAAGGCATGTCGGGTTACATTCGTGTTCAGCTAGGCCTTCCGAAGTCACTTGGACTTGAGTGCCACAGCGGGTACAGCGACCGGGAGTGGGTCGCGGACAGGCCGAGGGTCGATGCCCAATGGTGCCGCAGAGGGAACAGGCCGGGATTGTCTTCTTGTACGGGCGCACGTAGGCCACGACACTGTGGTAGAAGAGGAAGCGGGGGAGCTTCGTGCCCTCGAAGGTCACCACCGCTGCAGTAGAGTCACCGAGTTTGCAGACCGCCAGGATAGCGCCTTACGACCATTCTAGTTCTGATTTGATGCGCTGTGGGGTTTCAGCCGGGTTGATGGTGATGACACCCCGGCAGATTTCCCCGGACGCCTTGGCATGGCCCCGAAAAGGGAGCTGCTGGTCTCCCACCGGCAACTGGATGTCCCCAAGTAGGCGCTGCACCATAGGTAACGAGGTGACACTGCACACGAGAACGTTTTGGTCCCACACTGGCCACACGTGGAAAGAGGAGGACGAGTGTTCTCCCAGGTATGCACGAATCGCGTCGCCGGCACGATCGGACGGGCGGACCGACTTGAGCTCAAAAGGAGCGCGAGGCTTCAGCACGACGATGTAGTCGTCACGGGAGAGACGAGGAGTATGGTGGGGTCACCACCTGGGTTGACGCCTCGGCGGGGAAGGTGGTGCGGTGCGCGTTCAGTCTGGAGAGCGGCGCGTGGACGAGCCGGAGGCAGCCACCTGTGGCAGGGTGGCGGCGCGCGACCCTTGGCCCTTGGGCGGAGCCGCGGCCTGGGATTGCTTCCGTTGCAAGAGTTTCACCATGTCGACTAAATAGTCGTGCTCCGAGGGCATGGCTTGGTCCGAGGAGGTGGTCTCCATCGTCACGACCCGAAGTGAGGTCGGGTCATAGCCCGTAACCGCGGTGGCGTCCGCCATCACGGCGGGAAAATCCGGGCGATGCGGAGCTAGGCCTAACGGAACGTCAAGCCCGGCGGGGAGCCGTCGTGGAGATCAAACACGCAGAAGTTGCCGAAAAATGAGCCCACCTGGGCGCGGGTGGTATCCGGGTGGAGCAGAGAACTTGGCGGTGACGATGAGTCCAGAATTTTGGGACAATGGCGTGAAGCAACGCAATAATCAGAGATTATTGACGGAGCCGATGCGGAGAGCTTCCGCCGTCTTCGAGCGCCACCCGCGTTCTATCGCCCGTGGAGCCGCAGGTGTTGACATTCGTTGCACAATCCGGAGAGGAGACGAGCGTCGGATAGGAGAGGAGGAATGACGAGAGAAGAGATGAGACAAGGAGAGGAGGGGGAGGAGGATGCGCATGAATGCCGAGAGGAGAGGAGATGACACAAGGAGAGGAGAGGAGGGGGAGGAGGATGCGCATGCGCAGTGCGGATGTGGACGCCGCACGGCGAAGGGAGGGAGGGAGTGACATAGCCCCGACCATGAGATGCTTCGCATCTAAAAAATTCCACAATCTTCCCGTAGGGGAACCCTGAGTAGCATGCGAAGCGGTCGACTCAAGATAGTTTTATCAGCTGCATAAACTTGGAAATGCAGCAGCACCAGCAACGCGCAGAACTGTTGTCGACGCCGTCGGCGTTTTGCCAGCGTTCGCACCGAACGCGCGCGGCGTTGGTGACTGTTGCCGGTGCCTCTGGCGCGCCTACCGTCGCGTCTCTAACCTAAGCTGCATGCTTCGCATTATCGCGCGTGGAGCCGCAGGTGTTTCCATTCATTGCGCAATCCGGAGAGGAGAGGAGCGTCGGAAAGGAGGAATGCCGAGAGGACAGGAGGGGGAGTAGGATGCGCATGCGCAGTAGGGGTCTGGACGCACGGCGGTTGGATGGATGGTAGGAGGTAGGGAGGGAGGGAGTGACATAGCCCCGAGCATAAGATGCTTCGCATCTAAAACTAATTCTATTTTTACTCAAACCTAGAAATAACAAAAAAAAAAACGAAACGGTAAGCTGCGATTGCTTCTACTTTCTTTCGCCTTATCTTTGCCTTTCAATTATATACACAAATTTAGTTCAGACACAGCCACGGCTGTCCCTAATTTCATGTAACAGAGTACTAAGAAGGCATAGAGCGACATATGTCACAAAGAAAGCAATTTCGTCTTTCAGCGATTTATTTGAAGAGCAGCGGAAGACAGAGAGATGGAAATTGTAAGGACAAGGCAGGGAGGTTAACCTGAATGTACCTGGTTTACCACCCTGCACTTGGGAAGGGGGACGTCGGACTGAAATATGAGAATACGTTCGCACGGAAACGCACATGCGCAAATAAGAAGCGGGAAGGTTCTCTTCAAACACTCCAAATGCACAGGGTGTCCCAGCTATCATGCACCAAGATGTTTAAAAATGCAAATGTCAGATAGCTGGACAGATCCAACGTAATGATGTGTGCCGTCGCTTAGAGATGCAGAGATTATTTTTTGCATTCTACCTAATTGTATTATTAGTCTTAATAAAACGACTTCTAAATTATTCGATCGTTTTTTATGTTGCTGTACCATTTTTCCATTCACACTTTTCATATGCTTGTAATATTAGAGTGGTTGAACGATTAATTAAAATGAGACCAGTTTCGAGATATTCCTTGTCAAAGCGTGCCACAAATTACATAGGCGTTCCAGTTACTTTTGTGCTTCAACGGATGAAAGAGCGTTTTGTTAAAGTGGAACAACAACGCATTTTTACGGCGAGATTGAGGGCGCATATCTTGATAAGTCTAATTATGTAATTAGGCGGAATGCAAAAAATAATCTGATTATCTCCAAGTGACCGCAAACAACATTACCTTGGTTCTGCCCAGCTATGAAGCATTTGCAGATTTTTTAAATCTTGGTGCATGATAGTTGGGACACTCTGTACATGCACGAGCGGTTCGCTAGGTGCATGAAAAATCATGTAGCTTGTGATCTTACGCAAGCACATCATCACTCCTTATTCCATTACATTCCAAAAATAAAAAGTAGAAGCACGTTTGTATAATATTCCGGACACGAAGCATACCGCTGCATACGTAGCAGTCTCTTCACGAAAACCTTACTGGTGCGGAGCTGGGTCGAAGACAAAAGAAACGAAGCACACCTTCACAGTCATTTAGGACGTATGCGGCATCACCTACTATTTTTTATGCTTCAGATGTGTAATTTTTACCCTTCTATATACCGTTTCTCTCTACTAGAACGACTTCATTCAAGTGTCTTCTATAGCCCGGGGTAGCTGCCGCGACATTTCCCATTGTTGTTGCGCCATGTTGGTTAATAATTGACTGCATGAGAATAGAAAGTTTGCTGACTAAAGAGTTGGGCACTTTAAAAATGAACGATAACGGAAAAAACGCAGACAGAAATAACTAACAAGACCTCCAACAGTTTACTGGCTAAATTTACACAAGCTCATATATTGCTTCAGCAGCGGCTTGTGTAAGTGGCGCGGTGTAGAATCGATTATTGTTCATATTATACTTATTGAGAAGTTCAAGCATGGCTGACGAGCTCAGCTCGTTAAGCATGCACTTGCAAAAGTTTGCCGCGTTTGAACGCCGTTAAACCAAGTTTGTCGAGCAATAGGACGGTTTTTCTTGCTTTGGGAAAGGACACAGACGCTGCTCGGCGCCGCCAGACACTACTGCCTCTACGATTGCACCACAAGACCACACAGACACTGCTTGGCGTGGCAGCAACAGCGATCGAATTGACCTTCAGCCTGCGTCTTGTTTCAACACGAACTAAGCGTCGAAAGCACAGCGCATACGAAGCTACCAGCCTTCGGCGCACTTTGTACACATCGCAGATCGCTTTCAAGATATGGGCGCCCACGTGGCGTACGCAGCAGCTGCTGGTAATGGCAGACTAAGCCTCAAATTGACCTTGGCTGAGCTTGAAGGTCAGATTTACCGAAGCAGGCGTTTTCTGGATATATACCTGGAGTAGTAGAGCTATCACTCTAAAAAGGACGAACGCGACAAGTTCATCCAGTGCCATGTTTTTGTTTTGCTTTTTTAAGCGCGGCTCAAGATGATTGTAGCCGCGGTGTTGCTTCGCTGTTCTTCTAGATAGCGTGCTTTATTTTGTACTCGTTTTAAATGACATCCGATGGCGCAAGTAGCTGCTGAAGAATAAAGTTGGCAGTACAGTCGCACTTGTGTGCAGTGAAGTCACACTTTTATGCAGTGATGATGATATAGTGATGATTTATTGGCATCCCCTTTGAAATGGGGCGGTAACAAATCGTCACCTAGCCTTCTTGAGTTACTCAGGTATGCTATACATGCTGTTGATTCTACTATTCTTGTATACATCTCTTTATTCTCTTTTCTCTTCCATGAAACTTATCTACGTACCTTGTTCCGCTACCTTAGCCTGTAACGGATCCGGTCGTATCAATATATTCCCTGTTTTTCTTCCGACAATACTCTAAACGTCTCTTGCTTATCTAGACTGCTGACCGGTTGATGCTTTCATCCACTTTAAATCCGGATGAATGGACGTAAGAGTGTCCGCTTCGGAACGAGGCGGTGTGTTGCGCCACGAAGCTCTTGTTCTTATATTGCCTAATCCTCCTGCATATCATTAAAAAGAACCACAAAAACCAATACGAAGAATTTCCATCGCCAAACTTTCTGAACCCCTATTGTGAAATTTGTTTTTGCACGCCTCTGTTCTTTGTCGTTTCCCTACTTTTCTTCCACTAATCTTCCAATGGCCTCTTAATAATCTTTATTACGGACATGTTTACTTTCCCCCCTGCTCTCGCTGAACCCAAGGTCTTCAAGGAGGTCAGAGGTCCCTAAATCGACCACCATGGGCAGATATCTTCACATTCTAATAGAACATGCTCCATAGTTACCCTAGCTTTACAGCTGCAAGCATATGCTTCTTCTTCCTTATTGTGGCTCGAATTATAAGTGCCCGCTCTAAGTCATCCTGATCTGGCTCCGAAAAGTAATTAATTAATTAAATTATGGGGTTTTACGTGCCAAAACCACGATTTGATTATGAGACACGCCGTAGTGGGGGACTCCGGAAATTTGGACCACCTGGGGTTCTTTAACGTGCACCTAAATCTAAGTGCACGGGTGTTTTCGCATTTCGCCACCATCGAAGTGCGGCCGCCGTGGCCGGGATTCGATCCCGCGACCTTGTGCTCAGCAGCCCAACACCATAGCCAAGGAGCAACCACGGCGGGTCCCGAAAAGTAAAGAGCTTCCCTTTGAGTTATCCTAAATTGTTTCTTTCCAGATTTTTCTCCTCTTATTAGTTACTCATGGAATGTTTATTTTCCATTGCCGCCACCCATGAGATTGCCTCAGACTCACTAACTTCACACTTGACATTCTTTGTTGCCATCTTACTTACCCAATCGATTCTTGATCTTGTATTTATCAAAGGCTTGTCAGAAAATCCTACTGTTATCTTAACTGAAGGTATACCTGACCACAAGCTTGTACATGTGGACTTGGAAATACAAAAATGCGTCCAAGTTACACCTATCACGCAGTCCTTTCTGGATTTTCCATCTTGGATTGCTTACACCTTTCCTTTGATGAGGTTGTATGCGATGATGACGTCACGCTTCTCTGGGACAAGTTTAACTCTGTTGTTAAGTATTGTATTTAAAAATTCGTACCAAAGCGTAGAAACAAAACTAAACGCCATAATCCATCGATAACTCATGAAATCATTCGTCTCAAACGTAGAATAAAGCGCAAACGCAAGTATAAGTTAGCTCAAAATACCGAATTCCGCTCTTTAAGGGATGCTTTACTCATCAAACTACGTAACGCCTGTGACAAATTCCATAGCCAGAATATGATTACATTCTTAAAAAACTCCCCAGACAAGTTTTGGCGTTTCCTGTCCAACTGTAATCGAAGTGTTCAGCAGCTAAGAATAAACAACAGTGTAAATTCTAATCTTAATAATATCGTCAATGAATTAAATGACACATTTTATAAAGCATTCACAATACCTTCAGGTCTCGGCTCCCATGATAAATCATATTATCACGTAGTAGTGACGCTGAAGAAAACAGTCGTAAAACTATGTACGACGAGTCTGGTTGTTTATTGGGCGAACCTGTGCCCACAAAAGCAACGTACACTCAAATCACAACGATAGCGGCGAACACAGTCGGCGATCGTCGAAAATCTGATCAGCGGCGAAGCGCGTCGGCTTTTATACCTGAGTCATCGAAGGTTCCAGATTAATCCCTGATGCCCGCGTGTCTTCCAGAAAGTTCTAGACAATTCGCGTCGGTCATACAATCAGATAACATAAGCGTCGGTGAAAACAGGCAACGGAAAGAAACATCGATAACGTTCTAGGAACTTCCGATACAGGCGCGTCCTGCGCCGAGTGATAACGTTTAACATTTGTTAGCCGGTGGAAAGCGGCCACCGGTGAAAGATAAACATGTATACGTGTCAATATACACCATCTGCATCTCAACCAATTCCTGACGTTTCAATTAGTCGCGAAGGCATTCTTTCCATGCTGCTTGATATTGACGTAAAAAAATCGCCTGGAGCGGACGGTTTGCCTAACAACTTTCTTCGACGCTACTCCGAAGTAACTTCTGAATTCCTATACATCATTTTTAACGCATCCCTTGAACATAGCTCAGTACCAAAAGATTGGCTAACGGCCAAGGTAATACCGGTGTTTTAAATCAGGCGATAATCTTATTCCTAACAATTACGGACCTATATCCCTCATAAGCACATGTAAGCTCTGGGAGCATATTATCGCTAATCACATATCTAACCACTTGGAAGCGAATAACTTTTTCGTTGATTTTCAGCATGGATTTCGTAGTAAGTTTTCAACCTCGACTCAATTGTTGTCTATTGTACACGACTTTGCCAGTGCCATAGACGACCGCCTTCAGATTGACGCAATATTTCTAGACTTGTCGAAGGCATTTGACGGTGTTCCACATGCAAATTCAATTGAAATTGTTAATTCACTGGGACTACCAGAAAATATGGTGCATTGGATTCAGGTTTACTTCGAAAATCGTGTTCAGTTTGTGGAAATTGATGGTGTGAAATCCAATGACTCTAATCTAATGGTGTGAAATCTGTGCCTCCTGTACTTATCCGGTGTACCACGGGGGTCAGTGTTGGGACCCCTGCTGTTTCTTATCTATGTAAATGATATTGCTAAAAATGTGGATCCTAATGTCAAGGTGAAATTGTTTGCTGATGATTGTGTCATTTATTCTGCTGTCAGAAGTTCTTCATGCAAGGATACAGTTAACAGTAGTCTTTTTAAACTCGCAGACTGGTGCGACGACAGAGGAATGCAAATAAACTTTTCCCAAACAGTGTCAATGACAATAACATTGAAACGAAAACCGCTACTTTATACTTACCACATTGGCAATCGGAACCTTGAATCTATTACCTCTGTTAAATACTTAGGCATAACAATTAACAGTAACCTCAAATGGGACACCCATATTGACAACATATGCAATAAAGCGTTCAAAAAGCTTTGCTTTCTACGTAGAAAGCTAAAGAATTCACCTTCATCTGTTAAGCTGCAAGCTTATCTTTCCTTCGTTCGCCCAGTCCTAGAGTGTGCTTCCATAGTGTGGGACCCATACTGTAATAAGGAATTTGATAAACTTGAACGAATTCAGCACCTGGCTGCAAGGTTTATTTGCTCCGATGACAAAACATCATCAGTTTGTGGTATGATAGGCCAACTTGGACTGTATCCGCTCCATGTGCGCCGTAAAATCGCCAGGCTGAAATTTTTTTTACTCATTGTTTCATAATCAAACAGGAGTAGCAAATGCCACATATATTACCCATGCTCCACACAGGTCGTCACGTATTTTTAATTCTAAAGTGGTCCAGTCATACCTTGCCAGCACTAAAATCTTTCAGAAATCATTTTTTTACTTACGAGTGAAGAATGGAACCACTTACCGGAATTTGTTGTTGAATGCACATCTTATGTTTCATTTGAAAAACTGCTAAAAAACTATTTTTTTAAACCCTCCCCTATATGGACAGCATTGCTGCCTGAATTATTGTGTAAATAAAATAACTAAAATAAATACCCGTCGCGTACTTGCTGGTAAGCTTCCTATAGCTGTCTTCCTGCACTGTGAGTCACTGTTTTTCCTGTACAATTATCTAAACACTCTCCCAGCCCATTTACTTTCTTTCGTATTCCTCCATCGTTGTTCGTAATCAATTTTACTCTGAGCTTCCTTCCCTTGCAAAGTTCTCAAGCCCATACCACCTGGCACCGCTTCATTTGTAGTCTTCCCGTGAGCGCCCATTGCTAGGCGTCCCACTGACCTTCAGTTGCCATCAACTCCTGATTGTACCCCTGACTTCAAGCGAACAACCACATTTCTCTTCCCCATTTCTGTTATTGTTTTTCTTGTGTTTCCCTATATCTATTGCCTTCGTTTATCCCTATACCAAGGTATTTATGGAATGTTACTCCAGGTATTTCGTCGCCCTGTATTTACACTGTCTGTTCACCGTTTTCATTGAATACCACAATACGGGATGTTGCGGACCTCAATTTCAGACCTAAATGCTCGTCCTCCTGTCCTGTCGCCAGACGTTGGATATTACTTTGCTTGTTATCTAGCAACACAATATCGTCAGCATAACACAAACCTGAAAGCTTCTGCTTTACTATTGTACACGCCTGTTTGCAAGAGAGATTAAACCGAATATTGCTTCCCTCTATCACCTTTCCAATCGTTACCATGTACATCATAAACAGCAGCGGGGATAGAGTGCACCCCTGTCTCAGTCCCCTGCTGATATCAACTTGATCCTAGCTCGTCATCTCTTCCCCATTGAACGCAAACTGTATTTTATAGGGTAAATCTCTCTCAAAAGCTGTATACAGCCGTTGCCTATGCCTTCGCCTTCAATAATATCCCACAATATGTTGCTGTTTACGTTGTCACACGCTCCGGTAATGTCTAAAAAAATCCACATATAGCGGTCCTCTTTCTTCTGTCGATATTTCAATACACTGAGTCAGTACAAATAAGTTATCATCCAGTCGCCTGCCGATTTTGAAGCCATTCTGAATTTCTCCCAATATGCCGTTATTCTCTGCCCATGCTTGCAGCTTTAATTTATTCGCCTGCATCTCTAACCTGTAAATTGCCGATGTAATGGTCAACAGTCTATATGAGTGAAAGCTATCCTTTTCGACTTTACCTTTATAAATTAAATTCATTCTAATTTGTCGCCAATTGTGTGGTATTCGTCTATCCTTTAAGGTTTTTTCTACTGCGTTCAACATAGCTTCCTTACTTTTTCGTTCTAGTTCAATAATCAGCCTAATCAGCAACAATTAATGAACCATAATGAAAAAACGCAACATTATAGACAGAACACACACACAAAAAAAAAATCTAACACATTGCGGTAAACGTAACAGAACTAGAAGAAAAGCTACTCATCGCATTCATTTTTTAGAAGTTCTTGAAATTTTGATGCGTTCATTTCAGTTGCGATCAATTAGAATGAATTTAATTTCTGCCTGTGCTCTCGTGATGCTTTCTGTCGTTCGGCGATCGCTTCTCGTATCTCCCTGTTCCACCAGGTTTTCGGTTTCTTTTTTCCAAGTGCGCCTCGGTTGACTGTTTGCCCATGGACACTACAGATGCAATGGGGTAGAGGCATACAACGGCAACGTGGCATCAACCCAGTGAACCAAACTGTTCAGCACGTTGTATATAGCCAGCTGCATGCTGCTAGATCTAACGACAAGTCATGCCGCCTGTAAATTAAACTGTAACACTGCGGCCTCGATATTTCCAGCACCCCTATATGTAAAACTTTTCTTAGTATTAGTGTGCTATTCACAGAAAAGGCCAGTGTATGTTTCAATCGACAACATTCATCGTAATTTCAGCACAGGCGCTGATTTCCCGCATATGGTAATCGCACTTCTGTTTCGTTTTGCTTCCACATGGTGTATTCATTATATTTGTTTTATGGGGGGGGGGGGGGGGTCTGTATCGAGGGGGAAATGGTTGCAGGAGTTGGGGAATGTCACGATGTTTACCTGCTTGCTGACCCTGCATGCTGCTGTATGCATCGAAACAGGCCTGACAACAATACCATCCTAGAGAACCTCAACAAAACTAAATCGCCTCGTCTCCATGCAGCCGTGGTACAGTTCGTACGGTACACTCTAGTCATGTTTTCAGGTTCGATTTCCATAGTCAGTAACACACAGTATGCCTGCACATGACAAACCACAATGCACTATGCATCACGTCTCCGTTCTGTCTATTGCTGGCGCACTTCGTTTCGCATAGTTACAAAGGATTAAAAAAAGTTGTCGCAGTTTCACCTGAAAGGCGAAGCATCAATTGCGATAGCAAATTTGTAGAGAGCTATACGGAGTAATGATAGTAGCTTTATCAGCTGTATAAACTTGGACATGCAGCAGCACCGGCAACATGCAGAACTGTTGTCGACACCGTCAGCGTTTTGCCCGCGTTCGCACATAATGGGTGCGGCGTTGGTGACTGTTGCCGGAGCCTCTGATATAAATAGGCACTTGGTGCCACAGCTAAACGTCGCCTCCCTTCCCTCCCCCCCCCCCCCCCCCACGGCCTTTCGCGCGTCGGAAGAAGGCGCTTTTGCTCTACATATATGGTGATTGTAAAGGAGGAAAGAGACGCCTACTTCTGCAGCCCTTAAGGGAGCACGGCGCAGAACGCGCGTTTGTTCTCCGCCGTGGGTTGACTACCCTTGAAAACGCGCGTCCCTCGCTCCCTTTCACTCGCACATACAGCGTTCGGCGCGCGGCGACGATTTAATCTTCATTGACGTCATACGGAACCTCACGGCGACGGCGACGGCAGAAATCTGCTTTGGAGTGTCCATATAATTGCTATCGCAATAAAAACCCTACCCTTCATATAACCACAGCGTAATGCGCTTAGCAAAAACGTCGCCTCTGAACCTGACGGTAAGCCCCAGCTAACAAAGAACAAACGGATGCAGTGAACGTGCGTGCGAGCGAGGAGCACAGAACTCGAAGCCCGCGTTAAATGCCGTGGCGCTGCCACAAACCGCGCATAGCAAGTAAGGAAGCTCGTCGTTAGGCGTCTGTATATGGAGCGCGGTCCACTAACGCTTCATTAGCCACGCACCCTTTAGGTGAAAGCGGGGGGTGTGGTCGGCAGCTCATCTAGCCAAGTGCGCTAATCGTTTTCATCTTCCCATCAGGAGTTGTTGCGTGAACGACCTAATGTCTGGCGGTGAAGCAACCTCGCGGAAAGCACAGGCTCCATCGAGGATGCGCTTGCAGCCGGTTGCTCTCATAGGACACGCTCAACACGCTCACCCGTTATTCAGTGCGTAAAGATTCACGCGAAAACTGTTTCGCACGGAACGAGCAAGCATCATATGCCGGGCGGTGGAAAGGATAGGTCACGTGCATCGAGCGACAAGATTCATTGTGCGCCTCGGCGGGACTATAATGACTACAACCCCCCCCCCCCCCCCTTTGTGTCACTGTGGCGTAATCACCCTGTAACAGTGCGCGCTTGTAACCCATAACTCGAGGCACGCTAAAGGGTGAATGTGTCGCTGTTAAGGTGTTTCTAGTTGATGGTTTTTCACTCTTCCTAAAGTCTCAGATGTCAAACAACTAAGCAGGTTACTGTCAGTTTAAAACTACTCCCCTAACATTGCATCTTCCTTTTCCTTTTTGAAGCGTGAGCTACACTGGCCGAGGTTGAGCAGTTTCGCATGGCTCCTGGAGAGCAGTGCTGTGCATGCGCGAGGAGCAGTGGCGTCACACGGCACAGATGGTGCGCCAGGCATTCGCCCGGCGTTTGCGCTGGGCGTTTGATCGTTTGCGCTGGGCGTTTGCCAGTGTGGTACAGCCATGGAGAAGGAGAGCGAAATTGCTGCTCCGCGGCGCAGAAGAGCGGAGAAGCTTAACTGATCGGATCCCGAAGTAGTTGCCTGGCAATTAGCGGTTGAGCGCAGGAAGAACAAACAGAAGAAGGCTAAACGTGCTGCGGAGACACCGGAGTAAAGGGGGGAACGTCTAGCAAAGCGGCGTCGCCAGGAGGCTGAGCGACGTGCCCGACCATCTCAGCGGCAGCAAGAACAAGACGCCGTCGATGACGTCAAGGCTCGCCGATTGACTGACTATACGGTGAAACTTAGCGAAAGCGCCAGTGCGACTCGGACCTTAGAGACGGACTTCGTAAACAATCCGTTTGGATATGTGTGCGACGTGTGTGAAAGACTGGCACATGAAAGACTTGACGCCGGTAAGTAGTGCCATGCGTGAAACGTTGAGTTTAGCGGCGCCGCCTGAGTGGGGTAAAACCGCGGCGCGGGTTTGTACAATGCGCAAGAACTTTCTCGTTAAGCGGAAGATTCCACTCCTTAGTGTTACAAAAGGTATCGTTGCCCGCCCATGCCACTAGGTCTACCGGTTATGAACGATGTGGCCGACATAGCTCACGCTATGTATATCCTAGCATAGCCGGGCTAAGCGACTGCTATTTTTTTTTTCCTTTTTTTGAGGAGACGGAGAGGCGAGTACGCTCCCTGGGCCCTTCAGGAACAAGCATTTGGAAACACGTACAGAGAGCTGTGCACGAAAGATTTTAGGTTGCTAGTTTAGTGGCGGGAATGTACTACTCGCAACTTGAAATGCTGCTTGAGATGCTCCCAAATCTCGTGGGGTCCTGTTCCTAGGAGACCGCAGTGGCACAGTGACCTGTGGTGCTTCAGGAAGTGATTGAAGAATCAGGAAGCGAAATTAATATCATGTGGAAGAACTGAAACGAAAATAGGATAGCAGACTGTCAAACCGGAACTGCAAAAAAACAGCTGCAACGACAATATATATATATATATATATATATATATATATATAGTAACTGGATTTTTCAATGGGCCAAGTGTATTTAGGAAAATCAGAAGCACAACTTCGCGGTTATCTGCGGTTTATTATTTTTCCAACAGTTTCGGACGGTGGACCGACCTTGAAAAAGGTCGGTCCACCGACCGAAACTGTTGGGACAATACCTAAGATAACCGCGAAGTTGTGCTTCTGATTTTCATATATATATATATATATATATATATATATATATATATATATATATATATATATATAAACAGAAAAGTATCAACGGCAGGAACACTTCCTTTGCAGCTTGCAGTTTGCTTGCAAATTCCTTGCATTGCTTTTGTATTGCTCCATTCCGCAGGCTTGTATAGATTGCTGTATATTTAATGTCTCAAAAATGAATCGGCTAACTGTCCTTATCATGTCATATTCGCGCTTGTCTGCCATTCAATCCGAACTATGGATCGCATAGTAGCCCTGTCAGCCGTCCTGATAAGTTCCCGTGCACTTTGGTCGCTGCAGGCTAGTATAGTTTAGGCAATGTTTAGCTCGGACTACTGCCTCTACTTTTTCAAAAAAATAAATTTTCTTTCTCTCTTTCTCAGAGGACGTCAGAGAGGCATTTGGGTGTATGCTTCAGGGGTCGTTTTATTGCATCGGACATACAATAAGCAGCAGAAAACATCCCTTGTTAGAAATCGTGATTGAACTAAACTTCATTCCTCGCTATATTTCCATGAGCCTAGTAGTAAGTCATCACATCTCATTCCTTGTATGAACGCATACAAAGAAATTAAGTACAGACATTAGGATGATCAGGAGAGCTGTATACAGTACCAAAACAAGCGAAGTGTCGTTTCGTAAAATAAAACATACATTACCGTTCGATGGCTGTTTGAAAGCCTCATAAACCATCGCGATTTGAATTTATGTAAGCTTAGTCTGTCCCTAAGCTGGACGTTTATTACCAAAATACTTTTGGGCATTGTGTTATTTTTTTTCTAGAGAAAGAGAGAGAGAGATCATTTACATTTGCGTTTTAATACATGTACATGTTTTATTTAATAAACGTCTTTCTCTCTCTCTTGGTTTGTTACAGAAAATCCACGCAAAGCAAAAGGCCGTGAGGCCTGACACGGGTTAACACCGAGCAGAAAACAAAAGACATATCAGTGGCGGCATGAAAGTAAAAACATACATACAATGACAATCAGCGTTGATACAATCACAGTTTAGGAATGCACATAGACAATAAGTACATCCACCATGGGGCTGTAAAGAATATATATATATATATATATATATATATATATATATTAAACAAATCACAATGGGGCAGTATATAATTAAACAAACGTATAGAACAAGCATAAGTCACGAACCATGAGTACAATATGAATGGTTTGATAAAGCCCTGCCTTTCTGTTTTCAACGCGTGTTACCGCACTACCTTGATTGAACGGCCGCAGATTTAGCAGGCACTGTAGTTGGAAGCACTGAGTAAATGTTCGGGTAATTGCGTAAGCGCGTGAAATTATGTTAACTTTCCTCAATATTTTTAAATGTAATTATTTGAGCTACCCTCTTGAAGTACGGGAGGCTGCATGGTTTTTAGTAGAACACATCGCTATTTATTAAGGAGCCAAATAATCTAACTAACGAGGCTGACTTGCCAACCCCCTACAATGGCTAAAAGAACATTAAGAACCCTCAAGTGCTTTTATATTGATGGTAGGGACATTCCATGTACAATATAATTACCAAGCAACAAAAACGCACAAATGACAATGAAGCCAACGGGACTACCGTGTAGACTAGATGCAGTCGGCCGTACCGACAGCTAGGCAGCCACAAATTTGGAAAGAAAAAATTTACCGGAGAAGCAATCGTGTTACGTGCCCCAATGCCACACTCGCGCATGAGCGAAATTTCGCGCACTGCGTACTTCCGCATGCTGCAACTACATGGTGAGAGCCGGTGTGTGCACAACATCTGGGGTGCGCAGGCACCACTTTGACCGAAAGGTTTCATCTCGTTTAAGGGCCGCACCTTGTCAAAATTGTGAAAAAATGTTCGGCCCTTACACAAATCTATACGTACAGCGGGGAAAAGGTGCCATGACGGGTGGTAGAAGTGCCGCTTCACGACCACGTAAGCATAAATGTACTACAGAAATACGAGAAATCGGCGGGTCTTCAGTTAGGCGGAACATTGAACGCTGAGTACATTGTGCGTCTGCTCAGTGTTGGGCGCTGATTCAGGCAGGAAACGAACGAGTGCTGATATTCTAGATCTGCATTTCTTAAGCTTTTACGTAATTGTTGCGGACAACATTACGCTGCTGCTCGGAGAAACGGCATTGTTGTTCAGGACGGTGGCGAAGGTAATTTTAGAATGTTGATATTTTATGACCTTGCGGCCGTCCTATACAAAGTTTGCACGAGCTAATCCACGAGGCTTGCCACGAAATATCAGTATTCAGAAAAGTTAGTCGGGCAAATCAATTCAGGATAGACGAACACATATGTAGAGTACGGTTCACATTTTATGTATACAATCCAGTACAGCAGCGCTGACTTGTGATCCTATTTTGCATGTAGGCCCGTAAAAACAATTACATACTTATCAATAGATTGTCGGACACTTCGCATCAGCCATGGTATGCTATTTGTGTCTTATTATTGTCTTTTGCATACTTTAGGTTAGTGTAATGTGCGCCGTTCTAGAAAGCTAGCTACGCCTGTTTTGTTTTAGGGGAAGAAGCATAGTTTAACCATCAGAGCAAGAACACATAGATGGCCCCATTGTAGAATGTACTCGACATCGTACGCAGTGGAGAATGCTACACTAGCAAATTACATGGCGTACAAAAAAAAGAGAAAAACAAATTCTTCAGGTAAGTAAACCGCAGTAAATAGCTCTCAAATACTTGCTGCAGGAAAAAAGCAAGTTCTTGCATGCGTTGTTAGGACGAGTAGCTCCATCTGCAGTTTGAGTAGTCCTAACTGCTGCGTACGTCGCAAGTTTTGTACGATGTCAGTTCGATAAGTGTAAAACTTCCTCACTGGCGTGACATATCAAAGGCCATTTTGCATCACGAATTTTGCATCACGAAGCGTACTCGTTCTCATGTGAATTGACCAAAGCGACAGTTTCTCAGTGGTTCATTGTCTCGCACTATCGTGGCTGGTGTACGGGCGCTACAGAGCGACCGACATGCTGTTTGGACAAAATTAACCCTGCTGTACTACATATCCACTATGAAAAACCCTCGTCATTTATCAAAAATAAAAATCTGCTGCTAAATCAAGTGAATGCTGTGTTTATGACGTCCCCAATTCCTTAAAAGTAAATACCAAGATCCCGTCTGTCGTCCGCTGGTTTCGTTCTGGGATTGATGCCGTTGTAAATCTCTCCAGACGAGCTTGCTCAGCCAAACTCGTCACGCCAAGCGAACCCCGGGTTTAACTGCGTTTACCCCTTTTTTCCTCTTTTTCGCAATCCACTCTCGAGGCAACGCGGTGATTTAGAGTGACGCACGCTCCAGTATCTCTTTTTTATTATATGGTTTTTAGGAGATGTTGGCGCCTTTAATTAGCGCCGGCTACTCCTTTTCACATAGAGGTATGAAAAAAAAAAGAAAGAACGAATGAACCTACACGCGTTAGAATTAAATGTCAACTCCAAATCACAATAACACAAAGTCCAGTCACATAAGTGCACTAATACCACACTAATACTGAAAGTCAACTCAGAAACACAGCAACACAAAGTTCAGTCACGAAGGCGCATAAAGTTAAACACAAAATCCAGTCACATAAGTACACTAATGTCACACTCCAGTATCTCATGCGCAAAAAGTTTAGAAACGAAGACGCAAACTAAGAAAGATCCCAGAACACGGCATCCACACCTACGGCCGTTTCAGCGGCCTGCAGAAGTCGAAACGCTCTGCAACCGCATGACACATTCCAAGATCAATGCGGTCTTTCAGCCAAACATGTGTTCGACCACCTAGAGCTACAACCGTACAGCGTCCCGAGCTATTGCATATACTTTGAAGGCAACGGAGTGCTTGCGTTAACCAATGTAGCGCCTGACGCAATCTACGGCTGGCATCCTTCTCCAAGGCCTGCCTCGGTGAGAGCCCACGAGGCGCAGCGTTATGCTGCGAGCACTTATTTACCCTTGGCTGTCACCATGCTTGCAAGACAGGCTCCATAAATCGACCATCGCTCAACAAATGCCTCTGCAGTGGTACCGCCTGCATACTCGGTGTACGCTCGGTCTGTAACATGAAATGCGTGATCAGTGACACCTCCCGTTTCCGTCGGACGTTGCGTGCCAGGTGCTGAACGAGATTTGCTTAAACAGGCGATGCCGGAAGGCAATCATCACGACTTTGTAGGGTATCGCAGATACGAAACGTGCGATTTTATACCCGGGAAGGTTAACTGCCCTACTAGGGCTAGTAATCGTGGGAGCAAGTGTACGGATGGTGCGGTGCTCGCACTTCTACCCCGCACCTATTCGCTACCGCTAAGACACAATGCCAAGATATTGTTACGGAAATAGCGTTTATTTAGAAATTATATGTATCGGCGGCAGAGTCAAAAGGGCAGTGGTGGTATGTGCAGAGTGGTTGCGTGTCATGAATTGCGACTGGCGTGTTAACCCCCATTACTTCACCATTGTTGCAAGTCGAACCAACATACTACATATTGCTAAAGGTATAAAAAGGTTTAAACACTCATGGTATTTTTGACGTCGTCCATAAATACGTTAACAAGGTGCTACTTCATTTCAGAAACAGGCGTATACATGAAATCGATTATAAAACGCTGTTCTGGCTATCATATGATCTTTCTTCGGTCGACTTAACATGAGCACGAAGCCCCAGAATCAGCGAATTATAGACTGAGCTAGCATCAAAAGCTTGCAGCTTTTGTCACCGTCCTGAAACATTCCAAGAACGGCGTAGAAAAAAGCAATAAATATTTATAGGAAGGAACCAGCATGACAAAAACACAATTTATTCAAGAATGGCAAGCCGAAAAACTTGCGTATTCGAAGGAGAACTGCTTCCGGCCACAACCTTGTTGCCAGATCCACTCCTCAGGGTCGATGTGTCATACCGATGTAGGAAGGAAGGAAGGAAGGAAAATAAGAGGCGAAAGGCAGAGAGGTTAACCAGGTTAAGTGTCCGGTTGGCTACTCTGCACAGGGGGATGGCGTAAGGGCAGAAAAGATTAGAAAACAAGAGAAGATTAAAAAGAAGAAAAAAAATACACATCAGTCCGCACAATTCTATAGTTTTTCACGAAGTCCTGTTTCGTTTAAAAAGCGTACTAGCGCATTTAAAGCAGTTCGTTCCGACGTCGGATGGGACCAGGGACCAAGAATTCTGGCTTCCGTAAGGGGACGGCTGTTTATCTTGTCGAGCGTGGTTCTGAGGACTTTCCTTTGTGCACTAAAACGACGACAATCACACAGAAGATGTGCTATCGTCTCTTTGCACCCTCAAGTTTCACAATCTGGACTTGTGGCCATTCCGATAAGGTAGGAGTACGCGTTGGTAAAAGCTACTCCAAGTCTTAGGCGGCAAATGAGAGTTACCTGCCGTCGTGGTAAGCCATGTGGAAGGCGGAGCTTCAGATTAGGATCCAGGGAGCAGAGGCGCTGGTTTTTTAAAGTCCGCTGAATTCCAGTGGGCTAACGTAAGCTCGCGAGCAAGCACACGGAGCTTTCGTGCTGCGTCTGTTCTGGACATAGGGATAGCGACGCAATCGGTACTGGTATGTGAAGATCGAGCGGCTGCGTCCGCTTGCTCGTTTCCAAAGATACCACAGTGACTTGGCAGCCATTGAAACACATTGTCATGTCCTTTGTCAACTGCCTGATGGTAAATTTCGCGTGTGTCCGTGACAAGTCGTTCGTGGGGTCCACGGCGTAGTGCAGAGAGCAAACTCTGGAGGGCGGCCTTGGAATCGCAGAAGATAGACCATTTCTGGGGCGGTTCCTGGTCGATAAATTTCATTGCTGCACACAGAGCTGCTAAGTTCGACAGCCGTCGTCGATGTCAAGTGTACCGATGTAGCTGTAGCTCATCATCAAAGCCATCGAACTAAAGGTCTTCTTAGCTGACATCTGAGAAAATGTCAGATTGTGGTGATGCTAGGAATGTCTGACAATCCTCAATCCAGGAAGCATGTTGGCCGACTGATGCTGTCGGTTAGGTGTATAGATATAAACCTATATTGAATATACTGTGAATCGGGGCTGCTTGCTCAATCATCCGTTGTAGAAACGCACGGATTCGATCGCCGGTCGCGCGCTCTATGTCGATTTGTAGCTTCGGTAGTTCTTGTATGCATCCGAAAATTGTCACCACACTTATCCAATTCGCAGTGCAGTCAAGCGTAAAAAATGTAATTTTGATGATTGCGTGCTTGTATGATGATTCACTTGTCATGAAAAACGCTTTGTCCCACTGTGGCCATCCAAAGAGCTCAAGTCAACAAAAATTCAATGCGAATTGAAGCGGCTTGTTAAATAATCCTTCATAGCAACATTCAGAGTGAGTAAAAGTTACAAGGGTCACCGTCATTCCGTAGGTTGCGCGCATGAAAATTTGTTTAGAATATACTGTGCTTACTGCACCGATATGCTTCAAGGTCAAATTTTAAAACCAATTCCCTAAAATAGTCTTTATTTACGACCTATCTTGTGAAACGATGTTGTGGATACCACCGACAGAAGGTGACTAAAATTTTTAGTTGTGGGAGGTCGCCACGAACATGTAAGTGAACTCCTCGCTAAATGTAAGCATATATGAGTGCTACAAATTCTATGTGGAGTACTGCTGGATATCTCATCTACGGAAAACATTTCACTCTCCGTGGTATCAGTATTTTGACCGAAGTTTTCATGGAGTTACTGCAGCCATGGCTGGTAATTATCTCGTATGAAAAGGCAGCGCAAGCCCGAAAGCCTGCGTATCTAAATAACCAAGCCAGCAGAATAATTAACAAAAATGCGCTACCTGCACAGACACATTACAGAAAACGGTCTATTAAACACAGCAATATGCACTTATTTTTGGTACAAACTTCTTCGGGAAAATACTGTGATGTTATCGCATTCGCAACTGAATAGTTCCGCGTTTTTGACGAGATCAGACACGGTCTGTGTATGAAACTATAGGCTCACGATACTGTTTAGAATACATGCTTTAAAGTGCAAAAAGATTTCTCGTGAGCATTGAGCATGCACAGCAACGAATACCATGTCAACTATCTAGCCTATATTCTGTAATACTAATTAAGAACTATACCAGCAGGATTGTTGGGGAAATATCGCAGCTGAAGTGAATGTGAAAGGAGCAGATCTCACTTGTTTCCTTATATATTTTATCATGACAAATGGGATATTCGAACCACAAGACATATCTATGTACATGTTTACCTGTACGCCTGTACATCTTGAACCGCGTCACCACACAGTCTACGTGTTCTGTAAGGGGACTAAGTATAGCGTGGTGAAATCTGTTCTCGCCTTTGGTGTCCGCTTGTTTCGTTACGCGTGTATGCGGCCATATGCCGATTTCAAATACTCTCGTATGCACACCACGCGAAAACTCCCCACGCGCGGGAGCTTTGTGGCGCATCAAGGTATAGATGCTGCCGTCTGTATAATTGTGCTAGCACAGTACTGCACTCTCACGGTCACTACCTTCAGACAGGCGCCAAGCATCGTTCTCTAAAGCTATCATCAAGTACAACGACAAACTTCCCTCGGGCTTCACCGCTGCATTTAACCATCGATGCCCTCTTGGTGTCTTATTAGCCCCACAGTACATCTCAGTGTACCAGGAATCAAGAAAAAATCTGAGCTATCGTCACCTGTGCTGAAACAACTGTCTCTGCTTCTTCTACACGACAGGTATGCGGACAGTGTACATATTTATACTGATGGTTCCACAAACCTCCAATGTTCGTCCGGTGCTGTGGTTGTCCCAGCAAGAGCTACTACCATCAGCTTCAGGACTGACCACCCAACGACATCGACATCTGCGGAACTAGCTGCTCTTCGCGCTGCACTTTGTTTAGTCAATCGGGAACCACCTCGACAATGGTCAATATTCAGTGACTCTAAGGCAGCCCTACAATCTGTGCTATCAGCTCTGCGTCGCGGGCCATACGAACAGCTCGTATTCGATATTAGTCACCTACTCCATACATTACATGAGAAAGGACACCACGTGGCATTTCAGTGGCTTCCAAGTCACTGCGGTGTCATAGGGAACGAAGACGCCGATAATGCCGCTCGAGCAGCTCTTGACGACACACAGGAAGAGGCCATACCACTCTCACTGTCCGACGCTGCCAGCAGACTTCGAGTGCTTGCCCAGGATATCACGCTCTCTCTATGGTGCACACCCAGCGGCCAGACCAACCGGAGCAATCGTCACTACCCCCTGCCCTCTTTGATGCATCTCTGTATGCCATCTGGACTCCGCCGAAGAGAGGCCACTATGCTTTATCGCTTATGGCTAGGGGTGGCATTCACTAAATCTTATTCATTTCTGATTGGAATGGCCGACAACGCTCTTTGCGATGCCTGTCTTTGCGAGGAGACACTGGAACACATTCTATGCGACTGTCCTGAATATAATGTTCAGAGACAGTCCCTGGCGTCCGTTCTAGCGCACCTTGACAACAGACCAATGTCAGCTGAAGTGATTTTCACATGTCGTCGACAGAAGACATCGCAGCTGAAGGCGACGAAGGGACTACTTCGGTTTTTAAAAGCAACGGGCTTGGACAAGCGGCTGTGACAGTGATGTCAGGTACCACGCAAGAGTGACGGACTGTGACTGACGATGTGTGTGCTGTGCTGTGTGCTCTCTCTCTCTCTCCTCCCCATCTTTCATTCCCCCTCATCGCGCTCCCATGTGTAGGGTAGCAAACCGGTTGTGCTGAACTGGTTAACCTCCCTGCCTTTCCTTCTCCACTCTTTCCTTCCACAATTCCCAGAAAACACACTGAAATTAAAGCATCGTGAAGAGCTGGTCATATGACATCCACAGCTTTTTATATGCCTTTTATATATGGGTTCGGGCGTTTCTCAAGTGAATTGAATTTCACTTTTGCCCGAGCATTCCCGCATTGTGATGAGGCAAATAAATTTTAACTTCAACACCTCTTCATTCTATTCACAGACAATGTATCAATGACAGTGACACTAACGTCATGCCAGTGAGCTATGGTATTAGAAATGAAATGCAAAGTTCGAAAGGAAAAAGAGTGTCGAAGAAAAAAATTACTCCATCTCCCGCTAAAGGGAACCATGTGTGGTTGCGAAGCAGCGGGGAGATGGTTAGCTTGAGCGGGAGATTGTTGACGTTTCGATCCGGCTTCACGTTGCCGCGCCGCCTCGGGATCCACCGCTCGACGTTGACGTTTCGATTCGGCTTCGCGAGCCCGGAGTTCGGGGATCGCTTGCCGCCGTTCACGTTTCCTTTCGGCTTCGCGAGCCCGAAGTTTGGGATCGCCACGTCGCCGTTCCCTTTTCGCGGCCGCTCATCGGGGCGCTGCACAGGAGAGAGGATGAGGCACGCGCGCTCCGTCATTTTCATACCGCGGAACTACCGTGGTGCCCCCAGCGGAGTATGCAGCTGTCGCACCACCCGTAGTGCGCGCCGCTCCGTAGAGGAGAGAAAGGGCGAGCGTAGGAGAGGATAGAGAGGGGGAGGGGACGCGTATGCGCTGTGGGGGTGTGGTATACCGCCGGACGGAAGGAGGGACGGACAAAGCCCCCGCCATAACCTGCTTCGCATCTACAAAAAAAAAAAAAAAAACTCGAAAGCTTGCCAACGAGGTAAGCACGCGAACGAGCGGTCACCTATGTGGAACATCGTTCGAGCGCACAAATAAACACGGACGACCAGAGAACGACAATAAGAACGCAGGCGACAGGTGCGGGGTACGTGTTACGTTTTGAGCCCCAGCAAAGCTGGGGCTAGTGACCGCCTAGTGAACGCCTAGTCAACGATAACAAGAAGAAGCCAGCCTGTACAATAAAACCCACAAAACCCCTCGTTGAATGTGAGGTAGGCGTGCTGTACAGCATGCCCCTCGCACGTGGGAACTGTTATATCGGCCAATGTGGGCGCTGTCTTAACGAAACCTTGCTAAAGCATCGCAGGAATGCTGCTTAACTAAGGAGCTGGTGGTCACTTAGCTGACCGCATTCGCCTTTGTCCCGTAAGCCAGCATTCAAGGCGCTTTTCGAACAAACACGTGTGTCGCGCGGATTTCAGCACTCAGAAAAACTGATAAATTTTTGAAGTTCTTTGTATCTCCAATGGAAAGATTATTGCATCATTGATCCTTCTGTTGTACTCGGCAAAAAAGCAACCTAATTATCTCAGGCCAAATGCGTCTGTCGCGTCAGCTAGATGGCGCGGGATGTGTGCAAGATTTTACGTGAGTTATGTGAAACGTGTGCCTTCGTTTGGTTTTTCCCCCTTTGATAATTGTGGACAGGCTGAAGCAATATGCTTCAGTGTTTGGGTGCTCCAGCAGCACTTCCCTGCGTATGTAACGCCCTGTTTTCAACGAATAAATACTGTTGAACCCGGCAATCTTGTTGTCTTTCTCTGTTAGTCCGTGTTTATTTGTGCGCTGGAACGAGGTTTCATAATGCTATCCACAACCATCCAGCCCAGCTGTCTACGCCTAAGACTTATGTGGGCATGGTAAGTGTAATTATAAGCTACTTGAATGCTTCGCTGCCTCTTGACTACTCCTGGGTGCCGTCGTAGTACACCACCGCCCTGTGTCCATGTCGTATCGAGAAGCCAATTCTTCTGCCTTGAAGTTTTACCATAAGTTACCTGAATGAAAGATAACAAAAGAACCGAGTTTCATCCGGATAAAGGTTCACATGCAAGGTGGGAAAAATAATAATGGCGACGGAAGTTGCTGTCAACCCTAGATTGTCAACCGTCTCGTGCATGCCTAGAAAGTATGCACCAGACTTATGAGCCCATTTTTAAAAGGCCATTTCGCTTGCGAGAGTATCAAGATATGCTAAAAAAATCACAGGTTTGAGGAAGAAGTAAGTGCAGCCCGTACTCTTACCTACATGTGTGAGTTAAAAGAGACGCTAGCACTTTCGGGCGTAGAGTTCCATGTGTCCGTGCGGCAACACTAAATGAAGAACGGGAAATCTTATACACAGCAGTCAGCGGAAACCTATTTGCTGAGTGGTGACATTACGTTGTTCTCTGCGAAAAGACATCAAACAATTTCTTCCAATGTGTAACTGTTGGAGGAATGTGAAAGCCTCGGTCATATTAAAATTTTGGTTCCGTTACGGCTGACAGCGACAGAAGTGAACATTATTACGTCATGCGCATTCATGTGCACGAAGCTCAAAAGGCGGCAGGTCTTAAAGACAGTCCTGCAGTGCGACGCTTTCGGAAGGTGACCATTTGAAGAAAGAAGCTTCGCGCAACAGCGAAAGGAAGGAGTGTCAACTAAGAGAGTGACAGGCATGCTGACCCCGGGATGATGGATGTTAATGATAGCGACAGGAAGAGGGGCGCTGAGAGCGCTGGCTTCATTTCCGAGTTAGAAGTGCATTTTTCAGCTCAAGGCGCAAAGCGTTCGCATGATGGCCATGATAAAGAGCTCCTTTAAAAGGGCCAATGCGATGTCGCACGCAGTGGGCGTCACTGTGATGCACGAGAAAAGTTTCGTTTGGTGATAACCGTGGCGGACGCGAGAGAAAACTTCAGTCTCTCGAGACAAACTCCATGTGGGAAAACGGTAAACATCGACAGTGCTCCATGTCACTGCTGCTGCTGCTGCTGCGCTGCTGCTGCTGCTGCTGCTGCTGCTGCTGCTGCTGCTGCTGCTGCTGCTGCTGCTGCTGCTGCTGCTGCTGCTGCTGCTGCTGCTGCTGCTGCTGCTGCTGCTGCTGCTGCTGCTGCTGCTGCTGCTGCTGCTGCTGCTGCTGCTGCTGCTGCTGCTGCTGCTGCTGCTGCTGCTGCTGCTGCTGCTGCTGCTGCTGCTGCTGCTGCTGCTGCTGCTGCTGCTGCTGCTTGCTGCTGCTGCTGCTGCTGCTGCTGCTGCTGCTGCTGCTGCTGCTGCTGCTGCTGCTGCTGCTGCTGCTGCTGCTGCTGCTGATGCTGCTGCTGCTGCTGCTGCTGCTGCTGTGCTGCTGCTGCTGCTGCTGCTGCTGCTGCTGCTGCTGCTGCTGCTGCTGCTGCTGCTGCTGCTGCTCTGCTTCTGCTGCTCTGCTGCAGGCCGCCGCCGCCGCCGCCGCTGCCGCCGCTGCCCAGGCCGCTGCCGGCCGCCGCCGCCGCCGCCAGCTGCTGCTGCTGCTGCTCCATGCGCAGGTTGCTCCATGCGCAGTTGCTGCAGTGCCTGCTGCAGTTGCTGCTGCTGCTCATGCGCAGCAGCAGCAGCAGCAGCAGCAATAGCATCAGTTGACAAGAGCAGCAACTGACAGACCGAGAGTGCATTTCTATAAAATAACGGTTAAAAAGCAGCAAGGCGGCCGAAATGGAATAGGCAATGCACATTACTTCGCTACTATTCGGTCTTTTCATTACGAATGCTCTGAAGCCGGCCCAATTTGGTCATATGGAAAGTTGCGCTAAGACAACTGGAAGTCATAGCTTGCTTTGGTGGTGGTACTAAACAATGAAAGCGGTGATGTAGCTATTTATTTTTTATTAACACACAGATATATATGCGTGAACAGCGTACTTAGTTCATCCTTGCATACGCTCATCGTCCACAGTTATGTCTTCAGCGGCCTACCCCTACGTACATGTCATGCGCGTGTCACCAAATTTCGTGTATAAATGCCTGAGTCATCAACAATGTGCCTCTTTTTGCCGTAAGCACCTTCGGTTGCTCCCTTATACACGATGCATGGCACTGCATAACATGTGTGACATGGAACGCTCCCTGCGAGCACTTAAGGTTAAGCCAAATAAGGTTACCTTAACCATAGGTCTTGATCGCTGACTTGCGATGGTTAAAGCGAGACTTTTCGTTTTCTTTTTTCACTTGTAAGCTCATCGTCACTTGGTCGTGTGAGTTTTATACATTTTGCAGTGAAATTGCGGTCGTGAGCACCACCACTATTTTTCCTTGCTAGTTATGGATTCGTTGAGCATTCCTTTTGACAGTTCTACATATTTCTGCAGAGCTGCTAATTCGAGTAAAGGCGCTCGAAAATGATAGTTACCGGTTTCACTGGCGCAGTAAACACACTACATTACTCACGAGGATTATATATTGAGGAAATGTGGGAAAGGTTATGAGTAGGATATGCCGGGAAATTTTTGAAGTGTATGGAATAATAAGGAGCTAGATCCCAATTTCTAAACGTTGGCTTTTTTGCCTGCTTGGAGGTGGCATATGAATGACATACAAATTTTCCCGCTTCCTTGGGAGGACCAAAGATGATATCCATTCTGCATTTGCAGTGAATGGGGGCCATTATATGGGCGATATGTGCAGAGATGTTCAAATATTTAGGTTAAAACGGTATTTCTATAAAGTTACTTATATAAGCACTTCAGAGCTTTACAAGCGCCACTTGCACTGGAAGGTTGCCTAATATCTTGAAAGAAATAAGAGTGCCACAGAGCCCACATTTAAGGGATTAGCCAGAATTTTCTGAGTGATTTGTGAACAACGTTTCATGAGCTTCAATTAACTATAAGTTCGACAAAAGTATTTATAGGGCTCCCCATCAGGTTTGGAAATCTTTAACAGACAAGCACAGCGTATAGATCAACTGCTGACGATTCTGTTAACAAATTATGACAGCTCTGCGCACCAGCCCAAAAACAGCTGAAATTTCAAACCCAACGGTGAGTGCCCTGCATGTCGAGGAAGCTGAGTCTCTGTACGGAAGTATATGTAGCATGCACAACTGCACGTACGTAAAACGCTGTCCTAGCTACGTCACTAACCATGGCACGTGACTTCGGTAAATAATCTCACGTGGAAGACGCTACGCCGCCGATGTGAATGCGCCGCGCGGCAAAAAAGGAAGCGAAGAAAATAATAAGAGGCGGCGCTCGACGTGGTCACATGACATGGTCACTCCGTTCCAGTATGGGAGAAGGCAGGGAAGGAACACCGCTTGCGGACGCGAGTCAAGACAGAGAGGAAAGACATAGAGAAAGACTTCTCTGATGATGATGATGATGATGATGATGTGATTTATTGGCATCCCCTTTGAAACTGCGTGGTGAGAAATAGTCCCCTAGCCTGCTTGCGTTTATCAGGTATGCTATGCATGCTTTTCCTTCTAGCATTTTTGTATACATTCCCTTTCAACCTTTGTTCTCTTCCTCGGAACTTCTCTATGTAGCGTCGACCACTACCTATGCCTGTCACGGATCCCCTCGTATCAATCTCTTCCCTGCTTTTTTTCACAAATACTGTAAACCTCTCTTGCTTATCTCTAATGCTGACCGGTTGATGCTTGCGTCCACTTTATATCCAATCGATTCTGGAAAGTGTATGTTAGAAACGGGTCTCACTGGGTGAATCCCTTCGCATTCCATTACGGTGTGCTAAGTGGTCGCGGGAGTTTTGCTGTGACATATGCATACCTCAACTTGTTGCGAATATTTGTCCCGTTATGTTTTTGTCCACGGGCAACGAGCTCGAGCCTGAAATATCAAGGGACTGCCCAGATTTTCTCTTGTAATTTTTTTCTTCTCATTCTTATAAATCTGCACGGTCTTTTTCTTTCAAGTCCTTGCGTCCGATTCACTGTGTCTGTTTCCCTCAATTTTCATTTGACGACTGCTGGTTGTCTAATTACACTTTTCACTACACTGTAATTGGTTGCCAACAATCTTGAGCCCTACCTTTTCCATGGCCACGCTTTTCAGGTTATCAGGACTGCGCGGGCAGTAACGCCAGCCACATGGCTGCCTGGTAACAGGACAGATAATGGCTTCTACCTCCTCCAATAATAAATCGTTCTGAAAAATTATTTCGGTAATATGCTCCTTAGACGCCGTTTTACAAGTTCCAGTGTATAGCAAAAATTTTCAATGGGGCCTGGTGAACGGCCCTTTAAGGAAGTGCTCCAAAGTATCATACGGCTGTTATCCGATATACTTCCAAGGGTGCTAAAACAATTGTAGATGACCCCAAGTTAATATTCAGGGCAAATGGGCACCATATTTGCGTAATGTGTGTATAAAATTTGATGTGTTTGACTTAATTAGGAGCCAGCTTTTTCCGATATATTTCGGATTTCTTTGCGCCGTCGTCCTCTGTAAATTAAACAAACAACCTCGTTTATCATTGGTGAAAGTAACATAAAAATTATGGGGATGTCTAGGCAATGTTTCAATAGTGCGGGCTTTTGCAATAAATTATGCACGTAAATACTCCGAATCCTTAAAAGGGCGTTTTATGAATTGTGCAGAATGAAGCCCGCCGTACTGACTGGGCTCTAAATGCCACCAGGAAAAACATCGCGGATCTTCTTTAGGCCTCGGTATAAGTTTTCTGGGGGAACACACTTTAAAACGAGTGAATCAATGCATCCTAGAACAAGCAAAAGACCGTCGCGTGGAAATGTGTGCTGGTAATCGACTAATTTAGAGTAGAGAATGACTTGAACTTGCCATGGCCTGCGCTTTAGAATTGCAATGATAAGAGGGATGAAGAATTAACGCGACAAACTCCAGGACACTGCCGATACTGAAGACGTCGGCATACGTCTGCTGGAATGTATGTTGGCCATGGGGAGATAATAGTGCATATGCTGGAAGCGTTGCTGATCATAGCAGTTCATGGTGGTTCATAGCAGTTCCACTGATGGAGATAGTGGATGATCATGACAGCTGTGGACTTTTTGATAGGCAGACTTGGTGATACTTGTATTGGGGGATGCGCGGTACATTGTCAGAGAGCATACGTGTTGGCGGCTGTAGATCACCGGAGCACACTCAAGAACCTTGTCCATGCGGGGGCGTTATCATGTCAAGAAAAACACTTCAGACAGCTTCACCCAAGGGTCTTGTTTTATTGTGAGGCATCCAAGGACCTCGCGTAGCGTAGTGGGCCGAGATGACCAGCTAGAGGCAATGGACCGATTTGTCTCCCGGAATTGTCGCCACGGGCGAAGCAGAAAGCAACGCAGCGCGCAGATTGGTGGCCACATGGCACATAGTGACAGCGGTCGTTACGGCTAAAGGACTTCCCTCCCGGCAATTGCCGAAGCTAATGATGCAGAAGACGGAATAGATCGCACTGCATCAAGCTCGAACGTCGCGTCAGACTGATTTAAGACAGCGCTATAGTAAGAATAGCCAGAGCGTTGCGCAATAACGGAACCGATAGCGTTAATCTACAGGAAGAAGAGTTCCAGAATAGCGCTTAGTGGGCAAGATGTATCGTCAATATATACGGAGGTTGAGGAATGAAGATGGCTTTGAGAAAACAAAAAATCAAGCATACTCGTTGTTTAATGCAAAATATATTCTTAAATACGCTTTATTTACAGAACAAGGCAGCAAAGTACGAATGGTGGAATTAAGTGTAACTATCAACTGTTTGTTATCGCAAAACGTATTCTGCATTCAGGGAGATGCCAGGAACATGAACGAAACACGAAGGGCGGGACGAGTTCAGAACTATCTACGCGTCAATAAAAGCCCAGTAGGTTCCCCGCATTTCAGTGAAAGTGAGCTTGCTTTTGTATAGCAATATCGAAGGAACACTAATGGATGGAGACATTAGCGTGACGATAAGCTAAATACACCATGGCTGAGTATATAGCTTAAAGGTCAGGTATGCATATCAATAATCTTATGACTAAGGATGGAGAATCAATGGTAATCAAAAAGGGTAAGAGAGATTTCTGACCAAATATAAATGGAAAAACGTAGAGCGGTGCCACAAAAGCAGTTATGACGAAATGATCAACTATAATAGGGTAGCGGTTTGGGCTAGATGGCACATTATAATTATCGAGAGCTATAGCGCTAAGCAAAGGACGAGTGCACAACGTGACCGACACAGACGACGCAAAGCGCTAACTTCTGACTGAGTTTTGTTGCCCCAGACCACGGAAATAAATAGACGAACGAGAAACACGTGATTATCAAGAAATGAAGCTAGTAAAAAATAAGCAAGAAGCCGTACTATCGCTAGGTGCGCGCGTCGACACCTCACACAAAGCAGATTTTTTTTTTTTTTTTTGCCAGAAAGATACACAGATGGCTTGCTCACACATAAGCCGTGCTCGCCTGTCATCTGAGAAACTTCAACGAGGATGCGAGTGAGGTCGGCCCAGTGTTTATACAATGTTCGCGTGTCTTCGAAAACTGGCGCACATGTGTCTTCTTCTGTTTTCTGGGGTTTTGCGCGCCAAAACCAGTTCTGATTATGAGGCACGTCGTAGTGGAGGGCTCCAGTTTCATCTTGACCACCTGGGGTTCTTTAACGTGCACTACACGTGCACTCCAACGCAAGCACGCGGGCGTTTTTGCATTTCGCCTCCATCAAAATGCGGCCGCCGCGGTCGGGATTCGATCCCGCGACCTCGTGCTCAGCAGCGCAACGCCTTAGCTAACTGAGCCACCGCGGCGGGTTGATGCACATTTGCATGAGCTTCAATGTTTTACAAGAAACCAAGATTTTCCACTGCGTACATTATTCGTCCGTTCTCGTAGGCGGGTGTTCAGACATCGGCCGGTCTGACCCACGCAAAATCCGCCGCATGACAGCGGTATTTTGCGTACTGCTATAATTATCGCTACTTATGATAAAATAAAAGGCGATTCTTCACTGGGCATACCCTTGTTAGACAACACCTCGAATACATTAGTTTTCAGTGCGCAGTTTTCGAGAACTGCTGTATGATATATCTAGAAACGTCTGGAAGAGTGTGGCTAGCTACATGTGGGTTTCAATCACTTCTATTCCCTCTCTGTTACACACACACATACGCACACGCGCGCGATCTCTACCGAAGGGAGATTGTGCTCCGCATTAGGGAACTCGTGATCCGCGGTTTATTTACGACGAATAGCCCCACCGTTTACCGAAGCCACACACATGCGCACATATGTCCTACACACAAACGCAGTCACAGCTCGGCCGATACAATGTTGGCATTTCTGTCTGCCAATTTGCATTTATACATGTTTACAAAACAAGTTAGCAATCACGTTTATGCAGGCCGCATTGAACTACAAAATTTGTGCCACCTGATGGCGGGGAAGCATTAGAAAGGCGGTCGCCGAAAGGCTTCTCAACATAGCGGCTGGCAGTATCCATTGCAACCACAGCTGGTGATGATACTGTATGCACTGAAGTGGAAGTGCTGAGCGTACAAACGCAATTGACCGGGGAACCACAACGAGAAGAACGAGGGAACCACAACGGCGGTACCTTTTATTGCGATAGCAATTATATGGACACTTCAACCGGATTTCTGCCGTCGCCGTCGTCGTCCGTCGCCGTGAGGTTCCCTATAGATAAAATCTTCGCCGCGCGCCGTATGCCCGAGTGGAAGCGTGCGGGGACGCGCGCTATCACGGAGAGCGAACGCACTCAATCACCCACGCGCAAGCAAGGAAGCGGGAAGCCAGCGCCGGAGGGAGCGGGGGGGGGGGGGGGGGCACTTCTACTCTGCTAACAACCGCGCTCGTCGCTCGCCCGCACCGTCTCTTATCTCCACACGGCTCTGACCTTTATGCGCTGTGCATTCGCCTCAGTTTCCGTTGCAGCGATAGACCGCACGTACCTTCGTCCCGCGGCGGCGTATGCTCTCGCTGCCAGCGTTTTGACAGTCGTTGTCTGCAGTCATTCAGTGTGATCTATTCATGTTTGTTTGTGCGCGCTCACACCACGCTTGTTCATTCAGTTAGTATAGTCGGGCCACATTTTCCAACGCACGCTACACATGCAATGCTGCCCGGATCGGCACTGCAGCATTGCAGGTGTGTCTTTTTGCACGCGCTGCCCACGGGAAGCGCTTCTCATCAACACCGCCGTTTCACACGCGCCTTCTCGTGGTCATCGAGTCTCTCTTCATGTCGGTCTACTTACGCCGCAGCACACCTGCTTACTTAATCAGCTCATGTTTACTACAATTCATATTGCTACCAAAGCCGCTCACCTTACTTCGTATGACATTGCTGTGTTGCTATCGTATTCATTGCTTCGCCCTTAGGGCGAAACTGTGACATTTTATTCATCGCAAACTATAGCTGATCGCTACGCGTCCGCTGCCGCGTGTAGCGATGAAAATCGTTGTGATCAGAGGCAAGCACTGACAACGCCACAGCAGGCAGTTCTTAAAGGGAAATGTAAAAACAAAAATAAAATGTATGGAATCAATGGGCCTGCTTCCAATCAGTATTTTGAAACATGCTTGAGCGTGTGCCCATGGCCCCACTGTATTTGTGCGCGCAGTCGTCACGTCTCTTCGCATCGCTTCCCTTCGAGTCCGTTGCTCCTCGGAACTCGTTATTGTTCGTTTACCGTTCTCTTCGTTTCTGCGTGCTACGGTTTCTCGACGCTTCACTCCGATCCTCGTTATCGCGCTCCAAAGGTGTCATTGCTGACCAAACGTTGCTGACCAAAGGTGTCATTGCTGGCATCAACGGGAACAAATGCCGCGCTCAAAAAAAAAAATAATAAAAAAGTACACAGGGTGGGGGGGGGGGGGGGGGGAGCACCGCAAAAGTGTTCACATCTTTCGAGAGCCGCCGGAAGGTGCTTGGTCATTGTCGGGGCAGACACAATCCGGCAATTCTAGTAGCCCAACAGCCATAACTGGCATTCTTCGTGCGCGACTCGGCGGGAGCCGCCCGACGCAATTCGAAGTGCAAGGAAAAATCGCGAATCTTGCACTACTGGCTTTCTGTGCGGCAGCCTGCCTGTTTGCAAGCGTTTTCTCGGGAGATACGAGTGCAGCATCACGCAGAGTGAAAACGAACCCATGCGAAAGCGCAGGCACGCGAATGTTTGTTTCGACTGCGTTTAGAATTAAAGGGGAAGAGAACGTGTGGGAAGGTGTACGACCATTAACTGTTAATTTTTTATCATTGCTCATCCCAGCGTCTATTGTTCTTGGGGGCGTTTATAGCAGATATTTACCCGAGACGAAGCAGGTAATTCGATTTGTTATTTTCAAATTATAAGCTTACGCAGGCAGGCCCGACCACTTCCCTAACTTGTGTTCGCGCCAGCTTGTTTGGTGAACAAAGACACCCGAAAGGATTAAACTTTCATTGCTTTCAGTGCAGAAGATCTAACGCCGCTTTCACCAAAGTCACGTGCACAATAGGGAACCCCCAGAGCTCCGCCCATTAATTTTGTCGCCTAATTTTCCCTTGCGTGCATTAAAAAATTAAATTATGGGGTTTTACGTGCCAAAACCAGTTCTGATTATGAGGCACGCCGTAGTGGGGGACTCCGGAAATTAGGACCACCTGGGGTTCTTTAACGTGCACCTAAATCTAAGTACACGGGTGTTTTCGCATTTCGCCCCCATCGAAATGCGGCCGCCGTGGCCGGGATTCGATCCCGCGACCTCGTGCTCAGCAGCCCAACACCATAGCCACTGAGCAACCACGGCGGGTCCTTGCGTGCATAGCCGTGACATCAAAAGGCTGTGTCGAGGTAATCTATTATATTCATTTTCAATTCCATTGTTGTATTGATGTTTCACAAAGAAATAGGTTGAACGCAGTGTTGTTAATGTCAGTTGTATGTATGTTGAGAAATTCTAAGGCACCGTGGTACACTGTGATCACATTATTCGGTCCATGTATTCGGTTATTACGAGCCAAATGTTTTTCTTGAAGAACGATGAGGTTATGTCGAAGCCCTTTCTCTACACGAACACGAGGAGCACTACGTCCCTCCCTCAACTAAAAGAAAAGATGAGTGTGTTGACTGATAGTAACAAACATACAGCGCGAATAATAAACGTGGAAGAAACAAGTGACCAGGACAAGCGTTGTCACCTAGTCACTTGTCTCGTCCACGTTTTGCCTTCGCGCTGTAAATTAACGATTAGGAATGACCAAATAGTCCGACCAGCTATCCTGCTAAATTTACTTAGAGGTACGTTCTGTAAAGCGCTCGTGAAGTATTCGAGCGGATTGGGCCCGCCAGTCCATAAATTGAATTTGTGTCCTTACTTATGCCATGCGGCAGACCTCTGCTCGAGACTTAAAAGAATGCTGCCATGTGGCAATGATGTGCCGCAAATGCATTTGTAGAACTCATTCAATATATGTCAGTGCTTAAGACCCGTGTCATTATCATCATCATTATCATCAGCATCCTGTTACATCTGTCTTGCGCTAGCTGATTCTAATTTCTACCTCCAAATTTCCTAATTTCATTACCCCGCCCAGTTTCCTGCTGTCCTCGACTGCGCATCCCTTCTCTTGGCACCCAGTCTCTAACTCTATTAGTCCATCGGTTATTTACCCTACGAATTACATGGCCTGCCCTGCATCATTTTTTTCTCCAATGTCAGTTAGAATATCTTTTTCCCCGTTTGCTCTCTGATTCACACCGCTCTCTTCCGGTCTCTTAACGTTACGCCTAACATTTTTCTTTCCTTTGCTCTTTGTGCTGTCCGCAACTTACTCTCTAGCTTATTTGTCAACTTTCAAGTTTCTGCTTCATAAGTTAGCACCGATAGAATGCAATGATAGTGCTCCTTTCTTTTCAACGACAGGGGTAAGCTCCCAATCAGGACTCGACAATGCCCGCCGTATGCATTCCAAGCCAATATTATTCTTCCGTAAGTTTCCTTCTCATGATCACGGTCCCCTTTGAGTAATTGACCAAGATAAACGTAATGCCAAGGTAAATACACCTAGTAGCGAAGCTTCCATAGAAGCCCATACGTTGAAAACATGGCGGCTTATCGGCGGTTAATGGGGCTTAGCGCCATCTCTGTGAGGAGGGAACACTTCCGGCGGAAGAAAAAATAATTTGACGTCATATCCGTTAAAAACACATGTGACGTCATTGTGTTTTCATAGGCGCGAAATTTGTTTTCGGAGGCCTGTCATTAAAGCAGTATATTCAAATGCCCCGCCATTCGACTTTATGGGCGTTCCGAGATTTCAGGGCGGAAAGCGATACAGGAAAAGATGAGCCGTACGGGTGTCGAAATCGCATTGCTGCACAGAACATACTTTCTTTGGAGGCCGACGAACGCTTTGGGCGTAGATTGCGTAGAGTGCTCGTTCTTTTGTCGGACGCCAAGCCCGTCGGCCAGCGCTGTCGCAAGAAAACAACTAAAGTAAACAAGTATCTGACGGTCGCAACTCACTGCTTTTGACTGCACAGGTTAAGAAACAATAAAACTACCCACGTCACCTAATTCAGACAAAGCGTCGGCATGCAAAACAACATGACATGTGAAGGGGCCGTATTGCAACAGGTGAACTTTACGAGCGCGCTTTTCCACGCACTCCAAGAGCTGCATTGCCTTGGTAGTGATAGCGGCGTCAACGCCCGCCGCCATCGATGGGCGCCCACACGGTGGGCGCTAAAAAACGGTATTTATTGATAATGATCAAGCAAAAGAGAGTTGTATCTTCTTTTCTCGCCATGCGTATATAAAATGGATTAGGAATATTATTTTCGTTGAATGAATCTAAGTGCGTCTCGCTTTAATTAAAAAACGCTTTTTTTTCTGTCCCAGTATTTATTCCCTCCAAACATAGTCGCGCTTCAATCGCAGCTCCCATAACACCCCTTGCTGATATCGGTGACCATTGGTTCTGAACCGCTTTTCGCCAGAAGCTTCGCGACCTATGTGGATCGACCTTGGTACTGCTTTACAGAGTTCAGAGGCTGGCTGGCGATTCTGAATTGTTGTTCCCTTGCCAGGCTATTGAACATTGTTTTTGCCTTCTGTGAGCCGTTTACTGAAGGCAAATTGTGTGGTGGAAACTGTCGCAAAATTACAGCAGGGGTGGTGGCTGCACTCGTTATATATTTATATTGAGTAAATGTAGAAGTAATTCGGCGGTAAATAGTAGCGGTGGTAGTTGTACTAAAAATGTAATTTTGGAGTTTTATGTGCCAGAACCACGATTTGATTATAATGCACGCCGTAGTGGGGGACTAAGGATTAATTTTCACCACCAGGGTATCTTTAACGTGCCCTCAGTGTATAGGACGCGCGCGTTTTCGCATTTCGCCCCCATCGATATGCGGCCGCCCTGGCCGGGATTTGATCCCGCGACCTCGTGGTTAGTAGCGCAACACCATAGCCTCTAAGCCACCGCGTCAGGTCACGTCAGCTGATTGCAAGTTATGCCGACAAATTTCCTCATTTCATCACCCCACTTAATTTTCTAGCATCTTCGACCGCGCTTTCCCTTGCCCTGGCACCTACTTTGACACTCTAGCGGTGCACCGGTTATTAACCGTATTAAATCGCCTGCCCCAGGACGTTTATCCTTCTTCAACCTGTCCAGCTTCATTTTTTCCATCCTAATAACATATGAATATTGGCTACGCCAGTTTGCTTTCTTATAGACACCACTGTCTTCCTGTCTTTTAACGTAAGGCCTATCATGTTTCGTCTCATCGCCCCTTGCATGGTCCATAACGTCTTCTCAAGCTTCTTTGTTAACCCCCAAGGTTTTTTTCCAATATGCAATGGTACAATTCAATGAGTGTAGACATTCCTTTTCAAGGTTTGCGGTAAGCAACAGGCAACGCTTTGGTAATGCCTGCCAAACAGTCTTCTGCTGATTTGTCGTCCACGTACTCAACAGCATCCTGACCAGCGCGTCGCAAGTAGAACGTTCCCGCCGCGTCTTCGCGGTCTAGCCTTGCGTCGTAGCGCTATTGAGCACAGCTACTCAAGCTAAGGGTTGGCTTTGTGAGCGTGTGCGACAAGGAGCGTTTATAACGGCAAGGACGTGTGGCCAGTACATCGTGTACCTCTTGCGGTTGCTTCGAGACACTTCAGCACCTGATATTGGAGTGTCACACTTTCATTGCGTAACACACGTCGCTAGTGAGGGACTGCCATCTCCTTCACTTGCAGCGCACGACGTTCGACGAATGTTTGTACCCCAGTGTTTGTGCGTATCGAAGCGATCAGGCCCATCGCGCTATTCATACTTTTCTAGAAATAACTAACTTAGGTTCACGTTTGTAGGTTATTTCTGTTTTCAAATGACAAGACCTAAGACACGTTTCCTTATATTTTAGCAGTCGTTAGTAGCGTGACTTGAAGTGACCGGCCACACTGTGTTTTACTTGTACTGTGTGGATGTGTGTTTGTGTGCGTGCGTGCGTGCGTGCGTGGGTGCTCTTTCCTTCCTCTTTTCCTCTTTCCTCCCCTTTTTCCTATCTTCCATTTCTATGCATCTGTCTCCTCCTTTCTGAAGAATAGCAAGGCGTTGTGCCCTTTCCGGTGTCTGCTGCCAGCCTGCTCCTAGCTTTGCCTTTCCCGTCAAGTGTATATATAGGTTTTCAAATCTAATAATATTAACATAAACAAGCAGCAGCACAGCGTCATTTAGCCACTACGCCACCGCTGCTGGATCAGAATGAAAGTGCGTCCAAAACTGCCCTTCCTTTCACTCATGGCTATGTAATGATATAGTATACACCTCTACTCAGTTTTTTTTTTCCCTTGGGAAGGCAGTCTAATTATGGATCGCGTTCGTGCGACTTTTGAAATCCTGGGCACGCTCATGCTAGCGAAAGCCTGTGCTCATTATAGAAGTGGTTTGTTCTTCATTTCTTATTCCTGAAAGGGTAAATCCTTTAAGCGAAACAACTTCTTGTCATTGCCTTAATTGCCACTGATCCTGAAAGTGCCGATGGCGTCCCCAGAACGCATGGAGTTTCTATAGAAACTATATCTATCGAGTGGTCTTGCCTTCCTACCCACTGCGTCTGCTCAAATAGCAGGGCACACAGTGACTACCTGTGGATATAACGCTACATGTATCTCATACGAGCGGGCTCGTTCAGCATCGGTCACACGAAATAAGCCTACCAATACCAATCTCGCCTCATCTTCGTTGTGTGATCTTTTCTACTCTGCCGGCCACTGTTTGTCCTCTCGCTGTCCATTCGGGAAGCCGGTTGTCCGGACAATTGCCAAAGCACCAAGGAAACGCGCTTTTGATGACTTCGCTTGGCCCGTGAACAATCGCGAAACTTTTTCTTCTGAACGGATGCGCAGGCGATTACGCCTCTTTTATATTTTGCAAGCAGACCTCCAGTTCTCCATGCACAGTATATTGTGAGGGTTTGATGGTGAGGGGAGTTTGACAAGGGAGGAGATGAGCTTTAGGAAGACTAAAGTGAAGGAAGCAAGAGAAGGCGAACGCTGCAGCGACTCTTCTCACCAATAGAGCCGCCGAGCTCAGTCGTTCTCTTGTTCCTTTTTTTTTGTCCCGGCAAGCTAGTGAGAAAATAGCTCGATGATAGAAGACGCTATGCGAAAACTAAACTAAAATATCAGGGCAAGCAAATCGTACTCATTGAACTCAATCGCTGGTTTCGAAGGAAAGAGATAAAGTGGGACGTTCTGGTCATATAGTAAAAAAGGAAAGTTGGAATCTTGACAATATAGCTTAGCTTTGCAATAGAATCAGCTGTAAGAACGGTTCTAGAATTCCTTCCTCATCTAATCTTACACAAAATTCGAGCAAGTAGTACCTCGATTGGCAGTATGCAGTCTGTGTCCTCTCCAAATATTATTTTCTTATGTGCCATAGCGGCGGCAGCGTGATCCCGTAATCCCTTGGCGTTAGTAAGATCTATAGCTGCCAGGAGCTACGATTGAAAGAATCAAAACGCACTCCTTTAACTTTCAATCCAGCACGCCACCCCGCGCTCAGACATAAGCCGACACCACTGGAAGAAAGAGGGACAGAAAAAAGCGGATTTCCGTAGATTACGCCTTCGACGGAGGAGAAAAAGAGAACAACATAAGGCACAGAAAGCGATACCACGATAAAACTCTGGACGAAAAGAATGAATCACAAAAAGACGTTACATCGCAACGAGGATTCTATCAGCTGACTCAGAGTGAAACAGTTGACGCCCATAAATCAACTTCGTTGCCGCTGAACCCATGGCTCAACTTTTCGAGTGCAAGGAATGTTTACTTTGCCGAATACGGTGTAATGCATTCGCATGGCTAAGCTCAGTTTCGCACTGTCAAGGTTGTTCCTAGAGAGGTGGGCAGAGTGAGAGAGAGAGTGAAAGCAAGGAGAGTAATCGTAGTATTGTGCATTAGATAAACAAGATGCAATATAGTTAGTTGGCTTGTTTCCTTGAGTAGAAGCGAATGCACCTGGCAGCTGCGCGCCCACTCTATAGATCGCCTACGATGACAGAAGACACAGTTAGCAACTTAGCATACTTTCAGGACACCATATTGAGTGCTTGCTGGAAAAAATTCACACATTCTAAATCCTTGACTATGGCCTCTAAAATTCTTTTCACTGCCGCATTCATGAAAGAATCGCGTATTCACGAAAGACAGCTTTTTGTGATTCACTGTACAGTTCTATACTAACCTCACGATAGTCGCATGTTTTCTGCGTACGATGTATAGAAATTCTGCTGTGCGCTACAGATGCCTCAGAATTCCTGTGGTATTCTTAGCTATGAAGAGCAGTGTGTATTAGACTGCGCAAATAACACAGGGAAACTTACGATGCTTTAAACTCATTCTCCAGTAATGGATATCAGACGTCTCCATCACAATAAGATAGACCTATACCTGTCACCGATTCTGTACACTTTTATATTTCAGTGTTATACTGCATGTCTCAGCAAACTAAATGACTCGGGATGTAAGCGACGGAATGGGGCGCTTGAATTCCTTCAGAGAAAGTCAAGCTTATATTCGACATGGCTAAAGCCATTACTCTTATAATCCTACACTTTCTCTTTTACGAGCAGCATTCTGTGCAAGCGCAACGGAGAGATACTATATATTGAATGCGCTAATGCGCAACGAGCAAAACAGAATATTTGTCCTTTCATAACGTCTGTTTCCTCAATATAGCCATATTGTTCTTGTGCTGTCTCATGTCTGCCGTGGGCTTGCTGTTCCACGAGAATGCAACCTGCGCAGTAATAAAGCTGTGTGCAGTGTACATATATATGTCGGGTGAAATAAAATCGCCCATTTACCGCAGTCTCGTGTTCGCACTCGCAACATGGACACATAATTCAGCTTCCATAGGACACATTCTCGCAACGTAGGCCTTATACGGAAGACCACACAGACGCCATCACGATATCGCCAATGGCGATATTCGGGATCAGCGCTTAACCAACCGACTCGTTGTGGGCTGCCAACAAAACATATCCACTTAATAATTGTCAGCTCCACTGTGGGAAAAACGGCTTCCGCTCTTATTTAGACGACGTCAAATGCCAAAACTTGTTCGACGTGTTCTCGAAAAGTGTTAACGAGTGTCCGGTTGTTTCTGCGAAAGGCGGCAGCGATGGCGTCAGCGTGACCAAGCGGGAACAGATGGACGGCACACGTTATGGGACCTCGTTAAAAGAATGCAGATTGAACGAAGCAGTTAAATTAAGCCTCGTTTAAGATGAAAACCAGTCCCCGCAATATTGCAAAGCGCAGTCCCCTCTATGTACGTGTACACACGCACGGCGCTTTCCGGGGAGACCTGAAAGTTGTCAGTGTGCTTTAGCTTACCTTTATTATTTCAAACCATTTGTTTGACGTGTGACGCAGATATATAAAATAAGTGATAGGGCTATCACATAATGTATCACAGTTGCTAGTCACATCGGTAGGCTACTTAGGCTGCTGTAAAAGCTTGTAAAGTTATATGCATGACAAACATTTCCAATAGATTAAGAGCCGGACTAGGTTAAGGTTTACATACGCTAAAAACCGAAATTCATTATCATGTAAAGACGCCGAATGTGGCCTCACGCACCCGTTACCTTATTTATTACAGCGTAAGCTGTTATGGGCTCATTCGAACAGCCGTTTCGGGTCGCGTTGATGCATGCCGCCGCCGCCGCCCCATGGCCGCTATCGCATGCGAAAAAAGTAGCCGCTCTCCACCGGGATCGAACCCAGGCCCGCTGCATGGGAGGCGGATACTCTACCACTGAGCCACGCAAGTTTGTTTTCTTTATTGCCTCGTATGTCACAGATCTTACGAGCACAGAAGAACATACTAACAGGATCTTATATCGGTGAACCGTCAGCGGCTTGCCGGCTACATGTCATCAGTATTTCGGCATGTGCAACAAAAGTTCCAATCTAGGAACCCACTCCGGTACAAACGTCTGCACCTTCTGCACTTCGACAAAATGGGACACAGATTCGCAAAAATGTTCACGAACTGGTCGCACATGAATACCTGCATTATGTGCAGCCGTCCGCGTTCGCCATATGCTGTGCAGGCCACGGAGCATGACAAGATCAAAAGGCAAGCCATCGTCGTTTTCAACCGTGAGATAACGGATTCCATGCGGATTTAATGGCAACTCTTTTTTCAGAGTTCTCTGTAGTATGTCCCAGAAGAACACCCCGCTCCAGCAATCTAAAAACACGTGTTTAATGGTCTCTGGTTTTTTGCATAATAAACAGTTAGTACCCCACGGAACAAACAAACCCCTATCTTCTAACCATGTTTAACGGGTAAGGTTCCCGTGTGCAGCTTAAAAAAAGGTTTTAACCCCTGGCGCAACAAGCATTCTTTTAACGCGTTTCAAGACATCTTTTCCTGGGCCTGGCACAGTATGATTCACGGCACAATGGCACTGGAAATAACACATCAACGAGGTCTTTATACAGTTTCTTACGTGAGACCTCGGTCAAGTATTGCAAAGAAAAGCGTACCGATAAGAAACGTGTCGTGTCTGACGGAAGGACAGCGCAACGGTGGAGCGAAAACAATACGGCTTTATTTAGCCATCAACTTAACGGCAACGGGCGAACTGCCCGGTTCAATGTTACAGGAATGAAAGCACGCGCCAGCTTGAATGCCGGCGCTTTTAAGCACAACCAAAAGGTGATAACGCTGCGCCGCCACCACAGCGCATGCCTAGCTGCGACGCCTTATCGCCTAGGCGCGCGACATATCAAAACGGAAAGATGTAACTACTTCTTTTAGATATCCTCGTACTGGTCCTTGCTCACACACCGAAGACACAACAAATTCCGGTAGCACTTTACCCAGCCTTAGTTGAGTCATAGTTCTGAGAAACGTGTCGTCTACATCTCGGAGAAAAACAAATCGACTAACGAGTTGTCTTACATACAGATGTACTAAACCAAGCGAACCATCACACACTCTTTTAAATAGATTTGTACGGCTCGTTTTTTTCCCATACAGAGCTCTAAATTAATAAAGACCGCGAACACTCTGTGCATTTTTGTACATTTAACCTGCTGTAATGTAAGACCTGCATTACATACCATAGCTTGCTTACGAGAAATATGTTGCAAGTCGTGGCCCGTGCGAAAATGGACTTATCCCAGCCTTTCCATTTCTGTGCTTTTTCACGCAACACTTCTGTTTGTTTTTTCCAATAAGGCTCGCTGTCACAGTAGTACTGCAGGGGCACACCTAAGTATTTTGCCGGTGTTCGTTGCCATTTAATGTTCATAAACACCCTGGGAGCAACGTCCCATTCCCCATGCCAAAACCCAAGGCACTTGTCCCAGTTTACAGCACTACCACTTGCGTGACAAAAACTTTTTACAGCATTGACAGTGTGCATTACACTTCCATGATCAATGTCATCAGGGTAAGCAAGAAGGCTGACCTCGGCTTTATACAAGTTGAATCCTCGTATTGCTTCGTACCTTATTACGCTTAGACAAAAAGGTTCAATATATATATATACAAAATAGAAGCGGTGATAACGAGCACCCTTGTCTTACTGAGCGCTGTACCGGTATGCGCTCTCCTACTGATTCGTTTATTATAAGCCTCGTACTGAGCCGCGCAAGTGCTTGCTCTCCGAGAACGGGAAAATGTACTATAAACGGGCCCTATGCAGGCGCGCAGGCGCAGACGACGAGATGCAATTCAGAAACCTAAAGCGTGTGTAGTTCCATAAATGCTTTGTGTAGTCTTTGTGATGTACAGGATGCTTCCTTTAGATTTGATGTGGTCAGACCAGCTGTTTGAATGAATCGCTGAAATAATGATAAAAGGGCAATGTCACTGGGAGTACCTGCCAGTTACAATGAAAGATCAAGCGTTATTTGTTTTAGGCTGGAAATACCGACTCTTCAGAAGATCGATAAGATATTTTTGATGGGTAGACCATATAGAAGAGGAATAATCAAGCTTAGGCTGAACGATACCTAAATAAGCTGGTTTTTAGAGTTGGGAAGGGACATTTCTTAAGCTGCGGCGTAGGAACCTCAATGATCTGGAAGCGTTAGCACAGCTAAAAGGGCTATGATTAGTACACGAATGATTCAGCGCAAGCAAAACTCCTAAGTGTTTGTATTCGTTGGTTTGGGCCATTGTATTCGTAATGAAGGGGCAGTAAAATTCCTAGTTACCAGTTTTACGAGTTAAAAAAGTTACCTTGCACGTCGACACGTTCAGGGACACTAGCCACGAGCACACCAGGCACTGATACACGCATCGCATTTCAACAAGAAGTATCTGAATCCGGTGCACGGTAAAAGTTACCAAACAGTAATCTCTCGAATCATGGTAAAGAAGCCTCCCAGATGATTTCAAAGCAAGAATCGGTGTTAAAAGCATATGAAATAGAAGTTCTTTAAATTGCTAATCATGACATCAACCCTTTGTTTGCAAGTTTGGTCACACCTGCATATCTGGCAAGTGGCGCTGCCTGGAAAAATTCCGAAATCAGTTATGTCAGGATGTAGCCTGGTTTCAGTAAAAACACGAGTGTCACGCAAAGAAGAAGCCCGAACGCACTTTGACACTATAATGCATATGGTAGAAAACGACAATGACATTGATAGTGAGAGCGTTTGGTTTGGTGATCATGCGTCCACGCGTCGTCTCATAGCTGTCTATTTACCACGACGAATACGTCAGTTCAATTGCGACATCGTATACATACATTTCAGACTCAATGGGCATTCTGTCCATCATCAACTTAAATACCTTCTTCTTGGCCTTATCAAAACTTAGGAATCTCGTCCTCGTTTCTGTCGTAGCAAGTTAAAAGTGAAAAATCTTCTCGGAGTGAAACGTTGATTCCTTAAGTTTATGTGCAGAAGACCGCATACGCTCTTTGTCCATAAGTAAGGCAACCTTTGCTATTATGAGACTTTGTTTTCCACGCGAGTATTTACCTAAGCTGTGCACATGCTCTAATTCGTGGCCCGTCGCAATAATGCCCAATCTTTCCGAGCAAAGCTTGATAATTTTTGCTTCGGGCGCAAGTAAATTAACGGCAGGATTGTTGTCAATGCCAAAAACAAGAGATTCGAGCGACTAAATATGTTTTCAGCATTTGTGCAGTGCGAAGCAATGACAGATTCTGGATCGACGACTCTCACACTGAGCTGCTTGACTTTGTTTTGAGCTGCTGTCTGCTTTGCTGTAGCGCCGTTAAGTTCATTTAATAAAGCAGCCTGGCCATATTCCAGCTTTCGAATGGCCTCAATCGCCTGGGAAAGTGCATCTGCTACAGCTTTGGACATTGGACAAGCGTTTCGCTAAACGTCACCGGAAAGTATGAGCATAATGGCAGAGAAAGTACTGTGAACACCAGACAAGAACGACTTAGTTCGCTTCAACAATTCATGCAACTCTACTGGACACTACAGCGCGCACAAAAAGTAATTATTGCTCCTGACACAAACCGCACCGTTCATGTAACTAACCTGTCACATGAACCAACGTGAGCGCGCCATCCCTGGTGCGATGCCACGCCTCTATGCCACGACATACTTACGCACAGACGCTGTATGGAAGGCTGCTACAGAGCGGCATGAAAGCGTGCACTATCGGCGCATAGAATTCCGACGTTCGGCGACGAGTATGGCGAGGCCGAAAAAGCAACTGTCTCCGGAAGACGTGCCGCGGCAGAAAAGACGACGGGAAGCTGTTTGAGCATCAAACCGGGGAGCTGGTGGCTTCAACTATCACCGCGCCATACTGTAAAGCTAAAGACAAGTTAACGCTGAGTAAAAGCCAAGTGAAAAGCTAAGAAAACCGTGGAGTTAAAGCTAAGTAAAAGGCAAGTTGAAGCCACCAGCTCCGCTGTTCAATCAGTCTTCGTGACTTTAATCTGTGAATCTGGGGGTGATTTTTCGAGCTTAGCAGCTTACTCAGAAATCTTATTCGCTCTCAATCGGTCGTATGATAAAAACCAATCATCTACGCCATGGTCGTCGGTGCCGCTAAAGACAGGAGGGTCATTGCTGGAACTTGAGCAGGAACCTGAGGACGATTGGCCTTAGAGCACTGCATGGGCCGATTGTTGCGGCCCGGGCCCAGCCCGGGCCCGTTTTTACATTGGGCGGCCCGCCCGAGCCCGATCAAAACTTTTATGGCGAGACCCGGGCCCGGCCCGGACCCAGAAATATCTACGTTACCCGCCCGGCCCGGCCCGCCACCCCTTTACCTTAAGCCCGAGCCCGGCCCGAGCCCGACTAGAAACCGGCCCGAACCCGGCCCGAGACCAAAAAATACATGTTTTTCATAGTTGAGAAGCCCGAGAATAACTCGTAGAAAGCCCGAGCCCGGCCCGGGCCCGCGTCAAAAAACCCGAGCCCGGCCCGGGCCCGGGTCAAAAAGCACACGCCGTGCCCGAGCCCGGCCCGAGCCCGTGAAACAACTCCTCTACCTGGCCCGGCCCGGGCTTTCGGGTAAGCCCGAGCCCGTGCAGTGCTCTAATTGGCCGGCCCAAAGTCGTTAGCCATGTTAGCCATGACAGAAGTGGGTGGGGGCCGCATCTTGGGAGTTCCAGGTCTGCGGTAGAACTATGGTCCCTCCATGTAATGAAAAGATGCGCTTCGGCTAGAGTCCCGGCGGAAAGCGTGGATGTGAGAGGTCACAACCAGGTGATGTCGGACACAAGCCGTGAACTAACTTTGTGTGTGTGAGTGTGTGTGTGTGTGTGTTTGTCAGTGTATGTGCGTATGCGTGCGTGTGTGTGTGTTCAGTTTCGTAATGCGCCTCCGATAAGTATCGCACTTGCAGGTAATAATCAATCTACACCAACGCGCCGCAGGTCAATTGACCACTACACCCTCTGTAGCGTATGCTGTAACAATTACGAAATAAATCTGACCTGTTGTCTTTATAATATCACTAGATGGAATAAAAATTATGGCCGATGAGAAGCCATATTCTTGTTGTTTCACTAACAAATTTTTCACCGATGAGGCCTCTAGAACTTACGAGGCTGTGCTAGTAATTTGTGGAATACAGCTAAGCATCCCAATACTCTGGGTATCAGTGATATTGTTACGGGGATATTCTATATACAATGTCATGCAGAGTGGGCTTGCAGCAGGAGGACTTGTTGCACTGACACATAGTGCACACAGTAGACAGTTCACAGGTTGCATAGTATTAAAAAAAACACGCACTTGTATATAAACAGTAACAGAAGCTATGTACACACATATCAACTGGGGTAACTAAGACACTCTGCGTAGGTAGTCTGCTCCAATATTGTCACTGCCTTTGATGTATTCGACAGTGAAGTCATATATCATAATCAGTAAACTCCAGCGCAATACTGGGTTGTTCACATGCTTGGCGGAGTTAATGTATGAAAGTGGTTCATGGTCCGTTTGTAGCACGAAGTGCTTGCCATAGAGATAAACATGAAACTTTTGGATTGCCCAGACGAGGGCGAGGCCTTCCCGTTATATGCTAGAGTAGTGTGCTTCTCTGGGCAGCAGTTTCCTAGTTGCGTATGCAACCGGGTGCAGAACACCACCGTGGCGTTGAAGGAGGACAGCTCCGAGGCTTGTCGATGATGCATCTGCACGTAGGACAAACGGCTGTTCTAAATCTGGAGATCGTAAAATGGGCTGCTGAGAAAGTAATCGTCGTAGTTCGTCGAAAGCTTCCTGGTGACGCTGTTCCCAGACAAGTCTATTGGGCGCACGATTGCGGGTGAGTTCTGTGAGGGGTGCTGATACCTTGGAATAATTTGGCACGAAGTCGCGCCTTTGCCTTGTGATCATAATATTGTTTTTGTGTAACTTTCGCTTCTAGAAGCTCCTCGTGGGCTAGTTGACATGTCTGCTGGAGTCGTTCCTGCAGCTCTACTACGTAGCCGTAAGTCGTTTTGGTCTCTTCGTCCAAATGTTTCCTTGACCAAAGCTCCTTCAGGATAGTGATCGGTCCTCGTACGTAACGGCCATAAAGGAGATCAAAAGGTGAGAAACCCAAGCTTGTCTGTGGGACTTCTCTGTACGCGAAAAGCAGTGGCGCCAAGTATCGATCCCAATTTTTGGGGCTTTCTTGACACATTCGCCGAATCATCTGCTTCAGCGTACCGTTAAAACGCTCCACTAAGCCGTTTGTCATTGGATGGTATGGAGTAGTGGGTAGCCGTTTAAAGGAAAGCAGCCGGCTTAGCTCTTTCATGAGTTGTGAGGTGAATTGTGCACCTCGGTCGGTAACTATTTCCCGTGGGATTCCAACGCGGGAAAACATCGCAAGCAATGCCTCGGCAATTCTTTCCGTGTCAATGCTTGGTAAAGCAACTGCGTCTGGGTAACGCGTTGCGAAGTCCACCATGATAAGAACAAATCGGTTACCATTAGCGGAAGTAGGGGAAAGTGGTCCGATAATATCAATAGCGACTCGCTGGAAAGGAGTATTGATTATCGGCATGTTTCCAAGAGGTACACGTCCTACCAGGTGTTTTGGGATGGTCCTCTGACAAATGTTACATGATTTCACGAACCAGGTGACATCTGCTTGGACGCCAGGCCAGTAGAATTCTTCTGAGACCCTGTAGGCCGTTCTCTTTGTCCCTTGATGACCGGAGAGGATCCCTTCATGCGCTATCTTCAGGATGGAACCCCGAAGATCTCTCGGAACAACAAGCTGTTCGATTTCTCTTTTTGTCGCATATTTATAACGCCGGAAGAGAATATAATTCAGGAGTATAAATGTAACAGTGGCCGATCGCGTGGTTTTGGTCTTGCCTGCATCCGCGAAGCAACCACTGAGACTTCTATCTTCCTTCTGTAACTTTGCCAAAGCATCGGAAGTGACGTCTAGCGGGTTTACAAGGGCTACTGGCAGCCTTGTTGAAAGGGAATGTGACGCAGCAACCATAGTAGTATCTTGGACTGGGTAAGTTTTCTCGTTGTCGTGCTGCCCACCCTCAGTACTTTCTTGGCAATGCAGTGTGGTAGGCTGCCATCTTCGCATCTGTGCGTCCAGGTAACTCGAGAGAGGGGCAAGCACCGTTAACATTGCCCAGAACAACATCATACAATGGACGCTCCATGCATATGGCACGCACAGTGCCTCTAAAGAACGGACAGTCAACTTGGACTTCAGCTTCGGGAAGGTACTGTGCGGAATTATCTAATAAATAGACAGTGCGCATTTCCCCAGTAAACTTGTTTGCTGGCACAAGAGAGCGCTTTACTACGACAGTGTCGCAACCGGTATCTCTCAAAACAGTTACGGGTTGTCCTTCTAGAGGCCCTTTCATTGTCGGCATTCCTTCTGTTCGTAGTTTTCGCCCGAAGGTGCTTTGCGCACCTGAACCAATCTTTTCAGAACTGCGGTCTTCGGTGTTTACAGCATGTGTGCTCTCTTCTTGCCGCCCATCTTCTTCGGTTGGTTGGCCGCGTTCAGAAAGAGAACACGAAGCCTCGTTGCGGTCCTTCGGGTTTTTGGTAAAGCCTTCCGATCCATGCCCAGGCTTCTTCCCTTTCCAGCCGGTCGCAGCTTTAGATCCGCTAGTCCTAGACCAGCAGTCTGACGGCTTGTGTCCTCGCTTGTTGCATATGAAGCAATAGGGCTTCGCTTGACCGCTTGATGGCTCATTAGCTTGCCTTCCACTCTTCACATACACCTTTTCTTCTCGACCTCTAGCCAGATTTGTCAGGCCTTGCGCTTCGAGATAGTGATCCGCTGTTTCTGCTAAACTGTCCAGACCTTTGCTACCTTCGGTCCTTCCGAAAGATGGCAAGCTTCTGATCACATCGTCGCAAGAATTGTTCGGAGACAGCCTTGTTTCTCAAGGTGTCATACGTCTTTTCAGTTTTGTCCAACTATTGCCAGTGATCAAAATACCCAAGCAACCTGCCTGCAAATTGGCGACCTGTTTCGCCATTGCCGGGCTTGGCCTCTCAAAAATTGATTCGATAGCCCTCGTCGTGAATCGAAACCTCTGGAGTAATGTTGCCTTAAGCTTAGCAAAATCAGTCACGTCTTCAGCGGACATGCGCCCGACGACAGTGAGTGCCTCCCCTGTTAAACACAAACTCAAAGATAGGGCTCACTTTTCGCTAGGCCACACTCTGGCCACTCGCTCGAACCTATGAATGTATGCGTCAAGCTCATCCCGAGCTTCATTGAACGCTGGAATCAACTTATGCGGGCTTCGGAAGCCTTGATTACTCGCTTCCCGATCACTTGAGTCGGCTGTGACTGCTTGACTTGGCTGTTGCAATTCTTGCACGCGCAGCTGTAGTTCCAACAACTTGCATTCTCCAGCTTGCCGCTCCAACTCTCGTGCATGGTCCTCTTTGGCAGCCTCACGCTCTTGTAAACGGCGTTCTATTTCTCTGCTACGCTCCTGATCCATCTACTGCTGGAGTGCCTTGCCTGTGAGTCCCAACTCTTTACCGAGACCTATCAGTTTTTCGGCGTCCATCCTCAACCACCACACGCGAACAAATTGAGACTCTCAAAGGTATTACGAGAGTTTAGTCCTGTCGCGGACGCCAGGTAATGTAAAAGAATAACGTGGAACGTCACGTTTGTTGACGTGCGGTGCGGTGAGGAAAGACTCGTAGGCGATATTGGGACGGGTTGCACAGACAGGCATATAATTCACACTATTCTTTTACACAGACACAAGTAAGATGATCTAACACATATTATCTGATAGCGTATCTAGTCTTACGATGCGGCAGACTGCAAAGTTTCAGTCACTGGCCCACTAACACGCAAAGTCCGGGCGTCGCGGTATACGGCCCCCCAATGGTGGCTCACGTGTGGTCGTAACCTTCGTTTACACGCCGAATGCGTCGGAGGCGGCTTGGGTAGGCAGTGGCGGTGACGCGGCGACAGCCGCTTGGTTGGTGGCTCCGGATTCTCACGCTAGAACTGCGAATGCACCAGACTCCCGAGAGCACAGGAACTGCCAAATCTCAGGAACCGGCCAGGCACGGGACACGGGAAGGGCCTCGGTTCGGTGGCCTGCGACCCTTCACGAGGCTGCCCAGCGATACACCCAGGTAGCCCTCTCGGGACTGCTTCCACGAAGCTTCCTCGGCCCTCGTTCGATCGGCCCTCGTGGCAGCAGCTGCCCGTTCGCTTGTGTCTTCTTTTTTTTCTGCCACCAACCCTCGTGCTCTCTTATTTGCCGCGTCTTGTCACATATGTAGCTTCCATCTTCGTCGTCTTTCACCACACAATGGATATATTTACAAGGCAAGGCGTACAACGATACAACAATGGTAAGACGAGCGCGTGAACACCAGGGCCGGTATTTTGTAGCGACGCCTTATGACTTATTCTATACTAGTCGTATGATCCACGGCTCAAAGCCGGCTGATCCCATTGATAGCACGAGTGGACCGTCGCTCTGACCACTGAGAAAGCACGATAAGCGCAAAAAGGCTATAACCCCGGAAAGGCATCGCTACCAAATACCGGTCCAGATAGGCACACCGTGGTCGTTGTCATCGTCCAAGCACCGAGCACAGGATCGCCGATCGTGACATTACCCGCCGACAGCAAAAGCACCGTTCCGGTGCTATTAGGACCCGGGCCGATAGTGGTACGGTTTATACCGCGAGACATGGACCATGTCACTCGCGATTGTTGCAGAGGCTGGCTTAGGATTTATGGAACTATCTAATAGGTTGCATTAGTGACTTTGCGTATGACGCGGTAAGGGCCAGCATAACGGGAGAGGAGTTTTTCACATAGGCCAACGCAACGTCACGGGAACCACAGCAAGACAAGCGATCTTGGAGGGAAGTTCACCTCCCGGTGTAGGCGGTCATAGAGACATTTTTGATTGACCTGTGATATTTACATACTTGTAAATTTTTCTAGGGTCCATGCAAACTCTAACAGTGCAGTTGTTTCTTTCTGCCACTACAGGAGTGCAATTACCCAGTCTGTGGGCTCATTTTTATTGATGATTATTAACGCTGATGTCATTCGCTCAGGTTATCTCTCGACTGGTTCCTGCTGTACCAGCGGATCCTAATGAGCGGGGGGAACAACTGGAACAGCACATCGTTCCAGGACCATGCTGTACGGTACCTTCAAGCGCCCGAAACCTCAGCGGACATGCTTGAAATTTTGTAGAAGTTCATACTCCGTCGAGGGGTTCACTGCGTCTACATTGTGCTGCACTTGTTTAAGCACTTCATTGGCACCGTGCCCTAGGGTGGCTTGGCGTCCATCCTTAACACTTAACTCGGCAGCTCCTATAGACACTTTCTGTGAGCTTGTTCCTTAATTTATAAGTAAACCCCCATTATATGCTCGTAGCATGGAGCTGGCAGGTGGCAATGCTTTAGGAGCTTGAAGTTTACAGTGCGTGGAAAATGGTATGAATCTGACCTGGAAATGTGTGTCTACATGGAAGGTAACTTCACGGCCGCTTACTGGCACTTTAACTGTCAAGTCCTTTCTGCGTCCGTCTTCGAAACAAAATTCGAGAATTAGAAAGCCAATCTCGTCTAGTTGGCCAATTTGACTATGGCGCCAACTTGCAAAGTGCTTGAACTTACCCGAACTTTTGCCACCCTTGGCCCACACAACCAAAAAACAAAGTGGAGCCCACATGAAACCAATACCTGCCATCTATTTCCACCTACACCAACACTACCCTTGGTCCAGCCGCCTATATTCCCTGTATCGTATCGCGTCTGACACGTGTGCTACGGTTGATAAGCTGAGGGGGCGCTGCCCAACTTCTCTGTATATCGTAGCAGGATTATCTGAGGGGCGTTGCCCCATTTCAATGTATAAAAGAACGGCTCAATAAATCCTGGGCACTCCTGCCCTGGCAACCCGGAACATGGTGTCATGCTGATACATGGTGTCAGAAGCGTCTAGCCCGTGCCCTCATCCGCTCGTCTGAAGGATAGCAGTCATCGAATGAAAGCTGCCAGCATGGATTTCATAAAGCCACCGAAGCCGCTGCGGTTGGAAGGCGACATAAGCAAGCACTGGGAGCTGTTCAAGCAACGGTTTCAACTATTCCTGACTGCAACGGAACCAGCGAGTAAGAAACGAGAAGCATCGACGAAAACTGCGTTGCTACTGAGCGTCGCTGGAGAAGAAGCCATCGAGGTATACAACACCTTCAGCTTCACGGAAGACGAGTCAAAGGATGATTACGACGCAGTAATCCAGAAGTTCGACGAATACTTCGCTTCACAAGTAAATGAGGTTCATCAGCGCTACCTGTTCCGTAGCCGAATGCAAGAGCCAGGTGAGCCTTTCGAACACTTCTTAAGAGATCTGAAGACGAAGGCACGAGCGTGTAACTTCGGTGGGCTGGCAGAGTCAATGATCAGAGACCAAATTGTTTTTCGCACAAACGACGCTAAGACTCGAGAGAAGCTTCTTTCTAACAACCAGTTAACGCTGCAAAAGGCAGAGGAGCTATGCAAGGCAGTTGAAGTAGCAGCAGCCAACCAGGCAATTTGGACGCGAGAACTAAAGCAAGTCGACGCAATGCACAAGACAAGTGTTACGGCGGACGTAAAGCAGCGCAAAAGCTATAAATGTCGAAAGTGTGGAAGGGCGCACGCGCCACGAAAATGTCCAGCGTACGGACGAACATGTCGTGCATGCCAAGGAAAAAAACCACTTTGCTGCATGTTGCAAAGCAAAGCCGCAAGTAGGCGAGTTGCAGGGTAGCGAAGATGATTTCGAAATTCTCGCTATCGGGAATAAAACCAGCCGATTAGACTGGACGGTGAAAGCGAAGGTTGGAGGAAAACTCGTTGACTTTAAAATAGATACTGGGTCGCAGGCTAATCTGCTACCAATAGCGCTGTACGCAAGGATGGACCCGAAGCCACAATTAAAGCCAAGCAGTGCGGTGTTGCGATCCTACGGTGGAAGCGAAATCAAGCATTTGGGAACCGTAAGGCAAGAAGTGACGCTGCACGATCGCACTTCCACTCAAGATTTTTTCATTGTGCGCAAACGAGGCCAAGCAATTATCGGTCTGCAGGCGTGCGAGACCCTGGGGCTAGTATCTCGGCAAGTACACAGCGTATCGCAAAACAGTTCAGAAAAAAGTTGTGAACGAATTTCGCCACCTTTTTTCTGGCATAGGCTGTATCCAGCGCCACTATCGCATGGTCCTGCGCGACGGAGCTGTCCCAGTCGTCCAGCCGGCGCGTCGAGTACCACTGGCTTTGAAGGAGCAGCTTCGAGACGAGCTGGAGCGCATGGAGCGGGAAGGCATAATCACGAAAGTGACGGATCCTACTGAATGGGTGAGCCCTCTTGTCATTGTGCGCAAGAAAAACGGTAAACTACGCGTGTGCATGGACCCACGTAAGATAAACGAGGCCATTAAACGGGAACATTTCGCAATGCCGAGACGAGAGGACATTGAATCCGAACTCACAGGAGCTAAAGTGTTCACGCGCCTAGATGCCAATTCAGGGTTCTACCAGATTCCGCTGCATGACGAAACTTCCCGAATATGCACCTTCGCGACGCCTTTCGGTCGCTACCGTTTTCTCCGATTGCCTTTCGGCATATCATCGGCATCGTAAGTCTTTCAAAAGGCCCTAAACGACATTTTTGAGACTCTACCAGGTACGAAAGTATATGTCGATGACATATTAGTGTGGGGCTCATCAAGGCAAGAGCATGACGAACGACTGAGGTTGGTGCTAAAGACTGCAGAAAAAGCAGGGCTAACATTCAACCCTGACAAATGCGTTGTTGGAGTCAACGAAATAGACTTTCTAGGGGACGTAATTTCTGCAGAAGGCATCAAGCCGAGTCCTGCCCTCGTTCAGTCTATGCTGCAGATTCCCGAGCCACGTGACAAACAAGCAGCGCAGAGAATGCTCGGTGTTGTAAATTATTTTGGCAAGTTTATTCCAACACTGGCAGAAAGGACGAAGCTTTTGCGAAGCATAATCAAGAAAGACGCGGTGTTTGAATGGACGCCGAACCACGCGGAAGAATGGCGTCAGATATGCCACAGTTTAAGTAGCCAACCGTTGCTGTCGGTGTTCGATCCAGCAAGAGAAACGAAGGTCTCGTGTGACGCGTCACGCAGTGGCGTAGGCGCCGCACTCTTGCAGAACTACAATGGCACATCGAAACCAGTCGCGTATGGATCAAGAACACTCTCGGAAGCGGAAAGGCGCTATTCACAAATAGAAAAAGAGACACTGGCCATTACATACGGCTGCGAAAAATTCGACCACTTTGTTTACGGTCGAAAGGTCATCATTGAGACCGACCATCACCCTTTGATTGCTATCTGTAAGAAAGCGATCGGTGACATGCCACCCAGACTACAGCGCTTTTTTATGCGATTGCTCAGATATGATTTCGACCTGCAATTCGTTCCAGGAAAACAGCTCGTGCTCGCGGATATGCTGTCTCGAGCACCAAGCAGTCGGGGCACGGATGCTGTAGACACCGCTGACGTAGAAGTGCACGCCGTGAGTATGGTATCTTCATTTATCAGCCAGAGTTGCTTGCTGCCAGATTTTGTCGCACACGCCGCATAAATTCGTTTAATGTAATGAAAAAGACATGGAAGTTATAATATAATTGACCTCTCTTTATTAGGACCAAGTAATATGTGCGTTTTGTAATTTAAAAACGCTTCAAAGTTTAGTTTGTTTTGGAGTGCGCAACAGCGGTTTGTGAAGTTCCATACGAGGAGAAATGACGGACGTAAACAGCTCTTCGCAAGTGGTCGTTCAGCGTTGTGTGCTGTCTCGTGTGTGTTTTATGCGTGTGTCGTTCTTCCTGCGGTTAAACAAACTACAACAGGACCTTTCAACAAGCCACTATATCTGTTATCATCGCATATACAGTATTCGGAATTCGGCTGCAGCGAAGTCGTCATGTCAACGCAGAGACCCTCGCGCTACCCGTGCTTAACCTCAGCTTCTGAAAAACGGATGTGTGTGTATTGCTCGTGATTGCGCATAAGCGGTTCCTGCTCCTAGCAATATTCTTGCACCAAACTTAGCAGCAAGCACCAACCTAAAAGCTCACGTCTGCCCCTGAAGGAAGCCGCAAATGATCTGTGTGTAATTACTGAACGTGCAATGGAATTTGTGTTGTGAACGTTTATCTTAGCACCAGCCTGGTTCGTCCGTCTCGGCGCGTGGGCTGTAATTATTCATAGAAGTGCACTCTGAATATTTGGAAAGGCGTAAAAGCCGACACCACATTTTTTTAGGAGCTGCAGTCACTTGTGTACGTAGTATCGTATCATTCTGACAGACATGGGCGTCGTCTATTTTCTCGTCATGTTTCTTGCGCTGTTAGTGTGCTCTGAATCTGCATCAAGAAGCTTAAATTAATATGCTGCAGTACGTAGCGCAGCCGCGTAGCCCCACGGCTAACAATAAAATACGTTGTTAGGAGTACGTTTGTTTGTTTAATAACAAAATCGAGCGCTAAAATTTGTATTCATTGTGGCAAGTGTAAAGTAAGGAGCTATCGAAACTATCCGCTAATAGGATACATGTGCTTCTGTCTGCTTGAGCACATTATCTTAAAAGATGCTGCAAACCCCAGATAACCAAAACATACGCAACTGGAGCAGGTACTATGGTTCCTTTCCTGGAAATGAAAGCCAGCATCCCAGTCTGTTAAGCTTGTCATGTACTTAATGTTAGAGCATGCTAACTGGAGCCATTTCAAACTACGTTATTTGACCAAAATAAGAAAGTGCAAGGAAAGTGTCAAGGTACAGTCTAATCTGGTATTCCCGAACCGATTGTATTAGCAAAACTTTATGCCTCCCTGAATTGCCTCCATTAACCCAATGCTCAAAAAACAGGGGAAGCTGATTCCCTTTATTGCTGTTGAAAAGCTGCTAGAATCTCAATAACAGACTACTCATGTTCTCAGAGAAAGTGAGGGGCACTGACAATACCTCTAATCTTTTGTATGAGCCTTCACCTTGAACGAAAATGGAATAAAAATATTTACCTTTACAAGCGTCAGAATCCAAACATTGCCAAATTTTGAGGAGCCACATTAAATTTTTGAGATATAGACAATAAAAAGTGTGCCTAAGTACAAGTGCACACTGAACACACTTGAGTGATTTAGTGGCGAGCTGCGAATGCAAAAGCGTCCATAGCTGCTACTCGAGGTAACTGCTAGGCTGCACCTATAGCCCATGTACCTGGCAAGGGGAATGGTTATACGTAGTTTTGTGCTGTTTCTTTTTTTTCAATAGATGGTGGCTAGCTGATTCCATCTGTTTATGTATTTATCATTTGTGTGCATCTTATGTGCATGTGTTTGTATCATGTTCTGATTGTTATACGTGGAGTGATGCAAGCATCTTTTTTTTAATATATTGCACTACAGTCATTTATTCAACTTTGTGTTGAAATGTACAAAATGTGGCCACCCAGTTATGGCCAGGACAGCCTGCAGGATTGGCAAAAAATATGATGCAGATCCAATGCACTTGCTTGAATCGACATAAGGCGAACCTTTCATGCAACGGTCAGTTAAACTCTAGAAAACTAACTGCAGTGTTTACAGTTGTCCTTATTTCACCCGATGCAACACGTACTCATAGGCAATGTTTGCTTATTCACCGCACAGGTCACATAATGTAATGTATACATAGCCCGGTGAACTCACTCAAACGTCGGCTCACTAAGACTTTGAACTAACCATGAGTCTGAGTTCGTTTGAGCCTGACTGAGTAGCATTTTGGTGAATACGAGTAAGGAGCAAGCTCAGTTGAGTAAAATTTTAGTGAATATTGTTATGTGGTAGTCAGGGAAAGCTCATCCGAGTATAATTTTAGTGAATATGAGTCAAAGCAAGCTCGGCAGGTAGAGTTTTGGTTAGTATGACTCAGTGTAAGCTTACCTGAGTAGAATTTTGATGAATATAAGTCAGAGCAAGCTTGGCTAAGTAGATATTTGGTGAATATGACTCGGTGCAAGCATGCCTGAGTAAAATCTTTGTGAATATTAGTCAGATCAAGCTCGGCCGAGTATAATTTTGGTGAATATGACTCTGAGCAAGCTCGACTGAGTAATGATGGGATATGGTTATAAGAGTTTATGCAGTAATACATGTAAGGGCAGACTCATTAGCAACATTGCCTCCATCTTGATGGGCAATACCTACGCCTCGCGATGAGTCTGCACACTTTATGAGCTGTGGACATGCAAGACCCACCCACACTTGAAAAGATACTATCATTCACACGAAAGAATGCAACCGGCTGACTTCACTGCATAATTTTGATCTGATTTTGTTTAATGTGTTATCTACGACTTATAAAAACCAGATGTCTGCCGGCTTTTCGCACTATTGCATGTGTTTTACAGGAAGTAGAGACAGAGAAGCAAGAAAAGGCAAGGGTGTTTATGGCTAAGTAGTTTCTTAGAGTACTGTGATATGTTACAACCAGCATAAACAAAAGTAATTCGATGCACTGAAGTAAGCGAAATGTGCAATTACCTTTTAATGCGAGGGTTAATACAGATGCAGTAAGGATACAAAGTCTGCAACACACTGAAGGTTTATTGGGTTTTTTTTATTCAGGAGAAAAATGATGCATAAGAAAAATGAGGGAATAAAACTGTTTAAATATTGCCTCGAAAACAAATTGGCAATACTGTTTATTCCCAGTCAAAGCGTTAAATATGCTATTGTAGAACAGTCATTACGATATATAGTTTGCACCTTCGCTTTGCAAGCTTGATAAGCAGACGCGTCTAGCAGCGGAAGTAACAGAACTTTGAAATGAAATAATTAATTGGGGAAATGCGCATGAAAGCCCAAACCAACCTACTGCAACTAAACGGTCGCGCGTATAGCGTGACCTATTGACCGTAGCATTTGTTCGTAGTTGCATATTCTTTAAAATTTTACGTCCGTAAAAGCATACCACGATATAACTGTGGCATTTTCGTATGTCGCGAGTTGTCTCCAGAACCAGAAAATTAGGACGACATCCGAAGGCCATGCATGCACGCTTCCCGTGACGGACACCTCGTAGTATTTACCAACTCGCAGCGCGTGTGAATAACGGAAAATCACGCAAAAGTACGAACTATCAGCACCCGAAGCCAACGCAAAGAACAGCGTCGCCAGATTAGCAACGTTGCGTGTCAACAAACGCATAGAAATCAGAGAACCGAATCTGTCCTACGAGTTTTTATCTGCACTGTTCGCGTGTCGGTGCTGATGTTACGTACCGATTGCGCAATCCAAGGGTCCACACAATTAGTTGCACTGTTCGAGGCTTGTTGAGCCGATATTTATAGACAAAGTATCTACAAACGTTGCGTTGAGCCGCTTGAGCGACCGCCGCCATTTTCCAAATACCTGTCGCGAAATACCTGTCGGCGCCATTTCGACGGAAAATCGCAAAGATTGCTGCGACGTTGCGACGCTGCGAAAAACCAGTTGGTCGCAGCCGAAAATCGCAGAATGGGCCCTGCGACTGCGATTTTCGTCGCATGCGACGGAAATCGCACTTCCGGTGCGAAAATCGCACTGCAAAATCGCACCATGTGAAACGGCTTTAAGGCGTACCGGACGTGGAACGCAGACGATGCTTACCCAGGCAGCGGGAGTTTGCACAATGATTACGCGATATGTTAAAATAGTTACCTACAGCCGCGTCAAAATTCCTTTGTATGCCTACCATTGTCCCTTATGCACTAACATTGCCAGGACTCATGATAAAAGTATGTCGGACAATCTATTTTCTATTTTATTTGAGTGGAGGGGCCGACAGCACGTGTAAAATAATATCAAGAGGACAGTAGTGATAACGTTCGCCAACAACAAGGGACATTTGCCCTTCGAGTACGGAACACAGCAAAGAGTTCAACTATTTCGAAATAAATATGCCAATAACTCGGCATTTTCATGTCCACGTGCACCAAATCCAATATGCGCAAGCACAAAAAAACGTGCTTCGCTATCTAAAGACTGCAATAAAGAATATCACCATCTTGTGCAAGATCTGGGCATACAGATCCCTGGTGCACTTAGTGTTTGAATATGCCTTTGTTGTGTGGTCATCCAATTTTTCACAGGACACTGGTAAAGTTTAATCACTGCAAAAATTGTGATTACACTAGTTTGCCAAAGGAATGACCATGTCTCTTCACCGACCGTGAAAACTGCCCGCTGAATATTTTCTTCCTTAAAGTGCCAATGGGATTTTGAGCACATTTCTTTGCTACACAATATAGCGCACTCAACGTTGGTCATTTACCATTTATGAGTTTTGTAGCCCTTATATCCGGCAAACTATACTTATGTATCCGCTAAATATTGTGCCATTTAGGTCCTACTTTGGCTGTTACATATTTTGTTTTATTTTTTTGCTTAACCAATAAACCATGAAATAAATTAGATGGTTGTTTGAGTAACCTACCATTTGATAGTTTTGCTAATCTATTACCCAGCCATGGTTACAGTTAAACATCGCACATCTACTTTGTTGTGTCCTGTATTACAGCTTTATTCTTTATTCGTACCTACTCCTGCTATGCCTTGCATAATAACAGCAGTATTTGTAAATACAAAAAATAAAATAAGTAAATATGCCACAAACACGTTTGCGCCTTCACACTAGGGTCATCTTGTCCCACGCGCCGTGCATACCTGCTTGGATATTGTCCCTTGCTCACACCATTTTGCATGGTACGATGAATCTCATTAGCCTCTTCAACTTCAACCATTCAGACAGTCGCACCGAAGTGACAAACGCGTCACGGTCGACATAAGCGGCCTTCATGAAGTTTAGTGGCATTACCGTGTCAAACCGGTGCACATCGTGGCCATGGATGATGCGCTACGCAGCCCATATACAGCGACACAACCTGTGACATTCGAGGAGCATTCCGCTGATTTCATGGTGAAGCTTTTTAGCCTAATCTCAGAGGTTTCACGTGGCTGCCTGGCAGCTAGGTGCTGGGTCCCGTGTCCCGCATTGTCAGTCGCAATCTCGGCGGATATATGCGTGGATACGTTACGTATATATAAATATACACGTATAGATTCATATATATATATATATATATATATATATATATGAGAAACTACCAGCAAAATGGCTTATAAAAATTCTTTTATGCTGAGCAATTCTTAATTGCTCTATTGTTATTATATTGCCTCTCGAAATGAAACCTGAACATACAGTATCGGCTCACAGGCAACATATAATGCACAGCGATCTTATATTGCAATGGTGAATGATATTTAGAGGCTTCCTCAATTTACTTTATTTGCTGTGATTTAGCCATTCAGTATGTTACATTGGTGTAAGCTCTTGGCCTATTCTCCAGAATAGGCATGTCTCGCTTCTATTTCTACATAATAACTTAACCATTTATGTCTGTTCAGAGCACACGGATATGTTAATAGAATGGCGAATTATATTTCACGCATTCTTTGAATAAATCTTTTTTGTTATTATTTAGCCATTCAGTATACGCCATCAGAACCATGCCCGTTCTTGGGAAATCCTCCAGAATTCGCATGTTCTACTGTGACATAAGAAATATGGAATCCTTAAATGTTACTGGATACGTGTCGTCCATGTCTCTGCATGCACCCGTCATCACCATTCTTTCCTCAACATCCATCATAGCTGCCTTCGTCCTTGTCACTTGCGGACGTATTCTGGGACGATTACTTTGACGATACTATCGCCTTCGCGTGACGTATTGCTCAACCACTCAATCAGCTCACGCGGTTTTCTTCACCAACCAAGGAATGCGCGCCTGACGGCCGATACGATAATATCGCCGAAAGTAATCGTCGCAGAATGTGTCCCATGGCTGCGCATACGTCTCACACTGTGCATCCGCCTGATTTGGTCTTTGCGTTTCGGCTTAGCTTGCGAAAGATGATGTGCGAAAGGAAAGTGCATGATAATACAGTTGTGACATTTGTGGCGAATAAGCATAAATATTCTTTGAGATTATACTTTCAACAGAATGAAAGTAAAAAAAAATGTACTCATTGCCCTTAGTTCTAAAGCATTTAGTGAACCGCTTTCTTAGGTTTCACCTCACATATATTGAAACATACGGAGAGAAGCGTCCTGTTGCTCCGAGGTAATGCGTTCGATGATGGATCGCGAATATGGGTCACGACGCTGCTCGTCGGCGATGCGTGAGAAGTCGGAGATCGACAAAACGCAGGTATCTGTATCGGTTTCGGTGCCATCCGGTGGGTCGACAGGGTAGCGGGAGAGGCAGTCGGCGTCCTTATGTAACCGCCCAGATTTGTAGGACACGGAAAACGTGTACTCTTGCAGGCGTAAAGCCCAGCGGCCAAGACGGTCTGTCGGGTCTCTGAGTGAGGATAGCCAACATAAGGCATGATGATCTGTCACGACGGTGAAATGTCGACCGAACAGGTAAGGGCGGAACTTAGCAATGGACCAAACAAGGGCCAAGCATTCACATTCTGTTATCGAGTAGTTTCGCTCTGGTGCAGAAAGAAGACGGCTAGCATACGCGATCACGCGATTGGTGTCCCGCTGTCGTTGGGACAGGATAGCGCCAATGCCATGGCCGCTTGCATCAGTGCGAACTTCGGTGTAGGCATGCGGATCAAAATGATTGGTAAGGCGACTGATAAGCGTTGAAAATGCTTCAGCCTGGTCCGGTCCCCAACGAAAAGTGGTGTCCTTTTTCAGAAGGTCTGTGAGAGGACGAGCGATTTCGGCAAAGTTCTGGATAAATCGCCGAAAATAGGAACACAGCCCTAGAAAACTGCGGACATCGGTAGGAGAACGCGGAAGGGGAAACTCCCCAACGGCACGAACTTTGTCAGGATCAGGCTGGACGCCAGAAGCGTCAACCAAGTGACCAAGTACTCGTATTTGGCGGCGGCCGAAATGGCATTTTGCAGAATTGAGTTGTAGGCCGGCACGTCTAAAAACATCAAGGATAGCTGAGAGTCGGTGAAGGTGGCTCTCAAACGTCGGTGAAAAAAACTATGACGTCATCAAGGTAGCAGAGGCATGTGGTCCATTTGAATCCGCGCAGAAGAGAGTCCATCATGCGCTCGAAGGTAGCAGGGGCATTACACAGTCCAAAAGGCATCACTTTAAATTGGTAGAGACCATCTGGGGTGACGAAGGCAGTCTTTTCGCGATCTCGTTCATCCACTGCGATTTGCCAGTAGCCGGAGCGCAAATCAATCGATGAAAAATAACTGGCACCGTGTAAGCAGTCCAGCGCGTCATCAATACGCGGAAGCGGATACACGTCCTTTTTCGTAATCTTATTCAGGTGACGGTAATCGATACAAAATCTCCAGGTATTGTCCTTCTTTTTAACCAAAAGAACAGGTGACGCCCACGGACTGCAGGAAGGCTCGATAATATCTTTGGAGAGCATTTTGTCCACCTCCGTTTGGATCACCTGGCGTTCAGCTGCTGACACACGGTAGGGCCTCCGGTGTATAGGAGGAGCGTCACCAGTGAGGATGGGATGGGTGACGACACGGGTGCGACCTAGCGGGCGATTTCCAAAATCAAAGATGTCTTCATAGGACATCAGAATACGGCGAAGGGCGTCGGCGTAAGCAGGCCGTAGGTCAGTAGCTATCATGGGCGTAAACTTGTCGTTGCTTGAAGTAGGACGGTCGGAAGCTGCAGCAGTGTCGAATCGTGGTTCGGGCGTAAGAGCAGCTACTCCACACTCTTCCAAAGGGGACAGCAAAGCGAGAGATACACCCTCAGGAAGCACTTGCAGACACGAACTAAAGTTCAGAAGGGGAAGCCACGCTCGATTGTTAACAAGAGTGACAATGGAGCTGGGTAGTGCGATTTGGCGTGCCAGGAGAACGTCGCAAAGTGGGGACACCACGTAAGGACCATCTCGAAGTGGAGGAGAAGGCGACATGAGGACGTAGGTCGCAGCATCAGGTTGCAGGCGAACAAATTCAGCAGAACGAAGTCGGGACTTGTGGTCTTCGGTCGGGTCGGCAAAGTAATGGGGCAGTTCAAGGCGAAGGGTGCCGGTTGCACAGTCAATAAGTGCTGAATGAGCAGTCAGGAAGTCGATTCCAAGAATCACTTCGTGGGGACACTCGGCCAGTACAGTGAACAGGACTAACACAGGACGACCGGCAATGGTAACACGGGCGGCGCACATTCCCATCACGGCTGTTGTACTGCCATTAGCCACTCGGACGGCAGGCGACTCGGCAGGTGTCAGGACTTTACGGAGACGGCTACGAAGATCTGATCGCATAACCGACACCTGAGCGCCAGTATCGATGAGGGCTTGAACGGGTACATCATCAACAAAAATTTCAACAAGGTTCGGTCGAGCAGCAGGGGTCAGCAGAGGTTTTGCAGTCCGAGTCGTCAACGCAGCCTCACCTCCGGGGGCTGCATTGCTTAGTTTCCCGAGAAGCGGCCCGCGTAGGACGGGGATGAGGGGCGTCGAGGTGTAGGCGAGCGGGACTGACGGCGTTGCGGCGAGGGCGAGCGGCTAGTGGTGTTTCCCCGAGAGGGAAGGCCGGCATGGTATGGTTCAGAAAGGGGCGACAGAGACCGAGGGTCTCGGTTGAAGCGGCGATCATCGTATGGTCGAGGCGAGGAGTACCAGCGGCTACTACGGCAGTGGCGGGAGATGTGACCGACCCGGGAGCAAGCAAAGCAAATCGGCCTGTCATCCGGTGTTCGCCACTCAGATGGGTTCCGATATCGACTCGGGAACGACTGGCGAGGTGCAGCAGAGGCAATGACAGGAGTGGTAGGGGTGGGACGTGGGCGGACGGCAGACTGGATGTCCATGTTGGCAATTTCTTGGCGGACAACAGCTTGAATGAGCGAGATGGTCATGTTGTCGTGCGTATGGGGACAGTGAGAACTTGGAGCCATAGCCTCAAGTTCGCGGCGGATGACCTGTGTCAAGCTTGGCGTGGCAGGCGGATGTGATGCCGGAGGGTCGTTGCAGGAGGAAGTGGCAGCCGTATTGGGAAGTCGGTCGAAGCGTTGTACGATGCGTTTGCTCTTCACTTGCTCAAAATTCCGGCATTCCTTTATGATGGATTCAACCGTTGAGCAGTTCCTGCAAAGCAGGAGGTTGAACGCATCGTCTGCGATGCCCTTCAAGATGTGTCCAACCCTATCGGCCTCTAGCATGTCCGCGTCCGCTTTACGGCAGAGAGCCAGAACGTCTTGAATATACGCGACGTATGATTCGGTTGGTGACTGGACACGAGACGCTAGCTCTTGCTTGGCCTCCATTTGACGTCCCACAGGCCTTCCGAAAAGATCGCGTAGCTTTTCCTTGCAGGAGTCCCAGCTTGTAATTTCGGTTTCATGCGTCTCGAACCATACCTTCGCGGTTCCTCCCAAGTAAAAGATCAGGTTGGCCAGCAAATGTGTGGCATTCCACTTGTTGTGCTTACCGACGCGCTCATACGACGTCAGCCAGTCTTCGACGTCGACCTTGCCAGTGCCAGTGAAGATTCCCGGGTGACGTAGCTGGGTTAGTACCACTTCCGCCGGTGTCTGAGCGGCGGAGGCAGCGTCAGCGTCGGAGGCAGCGTCAGTAGCCATAACAGCGGAACCGATGTGACGCCCGCTGCGAAGATCCAGGGCCGGCTTGTGGCGAGATTACCCCGCACCTCCACCAAAATGTTACGGGGAGAAAATATATGTATTTACAATATATACAGAGGGTTGTAGCTCTGTGGCCAGGGTGACACCATCTACCGATCTCCGAGACACTTCAGCCTCTTCTTCCCCAACCAACGTCATTTTGTCCACAGCGGTACAAACTCGTACGTGACATTATGTGCACTGGCTCTGCATGTTTTTTTCAGGGCGATGTGCTCCTACTCTGATCGCTCGGACGATCTCTCACCGTAAGCTTGTGAGAACGGCAATGCTTTATCCGGTGAAATTCCGGTCACCCGGCTGGTACAACTTGCTTTTTGTAGTGGTGGATGCGCTTTCGGTCAACTTTGCTCAAACAAAAGAAGCGCCAACTTCTTTTCGAGAACAGCCCCCATTCGCTCCGGAACTTTCCCTCACTCGAATACGTTAAAATTCAACCAATAAAATGACAAACATTTCATTTTATGAAATATCGGTGTTTCGTTTTGAATTCTATAAATTTCTGATGACAAACGGAGATCGAGCGAATGATTAAATAGTGCACTTTTTTTCCGCGAGTGGCCACAGTGAGGCGAAAGCTTACAAGCGGACGCATTCTTGAGGGTCGCACGCACGTGGTAGCTCATACGGTGAGCAGTTGCCAAGGGCACTGCAGTGCTAGTCTCGATAGAGTCAGTCATGGCGATAGTCTGTCCGTTCCCTTTCTATTAGGGGAATAGAAACGCAGGTCAGCGGCATGGCTGTTCACTGCAGGTGCTTCACTGAGGCGGATAATAAGACCGCCACTTTACCAACTGAAACGACACTCTAGCCATAGAGACGGGAGTAACAGCTGTCCCTGCAAAATGGCTGTATGGTGTTTTATGGTCCATAGTGACACAGCACAGTGCAAATGTACCTGTTTATCTGCGTAGGCAGCGACACAATTCATCGCTTGTCATCGTTGCTAGGGGAAGGTGCCTTCGTGCGTATGTACGAAGAACTTGAGTGTTGTGCACACCAATGTGCTTGCGAATTGCCTCTGCTGCTGAGCTAACAGTGATCGCACATGGACAGCGCAGCAATCGAACTTTGGCGGGTGAGGGCTCCTGTATGCAGTGATGAAATATATACTTCGAGCGCTGGAAGGTGTTGCAACTGTTTAGTGTGTCGTGCTTGTGGTGAAGAAATGTCATCAAACTGGGTCTGTAAAAGCGAGCGATTCTCGACGTCGACCGTGTTTGCGACACTGCGGCTGTGATACATCACCGATGACAGAGCAGCTATCTCAAACGATAGCTGCGATACGTTGTCGTTGGAAAACACTACGCACTGCTCAGCATCGTCGTCCACCACGGCGCATCGACGCCTTGCAAGCAGCTACAGTGACGTGCAGATAATTATTTGCTGTGCGCTACGTCGCCACAACCCAGGCAATGAACCGTGTTGTAGGGCCATCACAGCCCAAGAAGATATATGCATAAGGCTGCGAAAGTCGACGTTTTGCTTTTGATAGTGTTGCTCAGTACACCGCCGATGACAGCGCGTTGTGCGTGTCTTATTTCGGCAAACAAGATTGTTGATGCCTCTCAGTTCATCACCGCGTCACTGTTGCCGAAAAATAAGTTGGGCGTGGCCCAACCGTGGTGGGTGTGCGCACAAGAGGTGCATTATTGCGCGGGGTGTGACCTATGGTATTGATTGACAGACGAAGTCGTGCCGAACTCGTACATCATGAACCCCCCTCGAGTTGAACTCGGGAACATGGCGGCGGCAGCAGCTGTGTGTGTCATCGCATCCAACGGCAGCAAGCGTCAATATGACCGTCTGGACCCATTCACCTACTTGACATACGTAGAGCTTCAGCGTCATTTTTGCCTCTCCAAAACGTCTGTGCGCTGGCGGTGTGACGAGTTAGGCGAAGGCCCCCGTCTGCGGATACTGCGTGGTGGTGAAATTATGCTTCCGAGCGCAGATTGGTGTGACTAGGCTGCGGAGGAAGAGTTCCTGCGATCGCTTCGGCTCTCTCCGGCTTCAAGCGCTGTTCGTCCACCGCGCCCCAGTCCCAGGCCAGGTCTGGCGGCGTCATCGGAGTACTGGGGTACTTGCAAGCACCTGGGGTTCAAACTGGACCAACCAACCTGCGAAGGCGAAGTGGTCACATTATACAGGAAGACTCAGAATGACGCCGGGCTGCCTTCCGGTGCAACAGGTGCCGAAATCAGTTTTCGCACTTACACGGTCTACAGCTGCACTGCGTGGTTAGAGAGGCGAAGGAAGTTACTGCGCCAACACGGATCGCCTCGGCAGTCGGAACGTCCACCTCTCCAGGCGGCAAGTGATTTGGCTGACCTTCTGCCTCAGCAAAAGCGTAGACATATGGTTTATGAAGGAGATGACCGGAGACTTGTTTCCTCTGTCGGAGCACGCCATCGCCGACTGGAGGAACTAGCCCCACGAAGTCGCGAGGGACGAACTGCTCGCGGGACCTCTACTCGGCGGCCCCACAAAGATAGTGCAAATTGACAAGTGCCTTCTAAGCGGCAAGCGGAAGCACAATCGAGGCCGCCTGGTGACGGGCGACAACGTTCCGCCGAGCCGCCAAAATTACGGTGGTGTTAAAGATCATAGAACATGGGTCTTCGGCATGTGTGTTCGACGACAGGGGTGCTGCTACTTTTCAAGGTTGACCGACAAGACGCGGCGACGCTACACCCCATTATTGCAGCCAATGTTCAACTGAGGACCATTATTCTCAGCGACGATTGGACAGCATGCAACTGTATCCCAAATTTAGTGGATGCTAACGGGGCGAGCCTCAATCTCCGTTGGGAAACAGTCAACCATAGCGCGAACTTTGTGGACCCCATCACTGGCGCTTACACGCATGAAATAGAAAGTTATTGTCAAAAAGTGAAGCGCCACCTCGTCAGCGGTGGGTACAGGGTAACTGCTCCGCTGCTGGAGTCCCACCTGACATGGATGCGGTGGCAGTCAACGGCTACATCCGCTCCCAAGATCCTCTCTTGTGTTTGTTAGAAGCCACGGATCGCTAGGGGCTACCCAATATGAAGGGGCATCTCAAAGTAAAAGAAAATAAAAAGTAGTTTTCTTACCCTTGTATAAGTGCTTTCCGGCATTCTGGAGTGCTTACACGGTAAGCGCGCGGCTAACCACTTCTGCGCTAGCCGGCGATCGCTTCGTCTCGCAGCCTTACTTAGGCGCGAGCAACGAGTGATCTGTTGAAAGCCCAGTGCGAAAACCAGGCGCGCACCAATCTGTGCTCGGAAATGGGAGCGCAAGCACGTAGCGAGCCGCACCAATACAATCCAGAGGAAAGCGAAGGAGAAACGAGCCGTCTGTTGAAAACCCAGTGCAAAAACCAACCGCACGCCAATCTGTGCTCGGAAATGAGAGCGCAAGCACCTAGCGACCCGCGCTAATCCAATCCAGAGGAAAGAATAGGAGAGGGGCGTTCCTTCGTGGTATAACGCGAAACGTTATTAAACTACAAATTAGTCTATAGCAAATTCAGTGTACATCTTGTAAACTTTAAAATGCTTATAACCCACGTTAATGTGACTAATATTGTCACGCGCAATGGCGAAGACAAAGACGTTGTAGTGGGGCTCGGTCAGCGGCTCTCCTGTGGGACTGAAAACCGACTGAACCCTGTGCGCTCTGTGCAGTCTTGACTAGCCAAGTGCTAGTTATTTACTGTAGCGTAAATACTCCCCACAACCTCTTTTTGGCGGCGGTTACGGGCTCTATTCCATCCGGTCCTCGATCTTCGGAGCGGACGCCACGTTTCTCCCGCCTCCATGGCCGAAGACAGTACGCCATCATCGCAGCCCGCGCCATCGGCTCCAGCAGTCCTTTCACATCCCCTCGACTCCGGCACGTTTTGAGGCACGGACAATATTATCGTACTAAGTTCATTAATTTTATAACTTACTTGTGCCTGTAATGCACTCGGTGAAACGTCAAACAAGTGAGAGAAGGCACGACCATGCACCGACGATATCATCGCGTGAGCCCCACTTTGTCGACTGCCCTTATGGCAACGGACAAACGATCAAAGCCACCCAGACTAAATCTAGATAAACCAATGAAACTGGAGGCGCGCCGCCGGACAGACTTCGTTTTGCTTCGATTAGTTCTTTCATCTTGGGGCGTCGCCATAGTTCATGAAGATCCCGAGTTTCGCCAAACTCGGCGCATCCTGCATAGCACACCTGGTATGTATAATCCTATACATTACAAGCCAGATTGCATGAATCACAACGGCCGAAACGACGACCGCTTAAAGTTCTGGGATACAGTATAAGTCATCCCCTTCCCAAACTGCTGATAACTTATGTGTTGGTTGCGAAAATATAATAAATATGTAAAAATTACTAGGGGCCCCTTACGCTAAACCAAGACGACTTGAAGGTGAAACCCCGAGCACCGTTAACTCAATGACACAATAACCACATTTCTTTTGCTGAGTTATCTTCACTCGAAGCCCATATTTGCAAATTGAATTTTTTTAACTCTTCATTTCACCAAACTCGGACCGTGACTCAGCACTTATTTCTGCTGAGTCATTGCCACTCTGAATTCATATTATGCAGTCATTTTTGCAAGTCATTATTTATTCACCAAACTCAGACCGTGATACAGCACTTCTTTGCGTAGTCATCATCACTCTGAAACCACAATTTTCTGTAATTTTTGCAAGTCTTTATGTTGTTTTGCAAGTCATCCTTCCTATAATTTGCCAAACCCGAACCGTGACTCAGTACTTTTTTTGCTGAGTCACTCTCACTGGGACCCTCAAATCTCACATACATTTTTGCTAGTCACTCCCGAACTCCATAACCCCTTCATTCACTCTCAATTTACACTTGATTCACTCTTAATTGACCCTATCACTGTTTCGCCTGAATTCAATCTATCATCTCGGTTTTTACTTCCATCACACTTGGTTTGCTGTATTACTCCACATTTTCAATTTTCATCACTCTTTATTTACCCTAGCACCACTTGATTCACTTTCACCCCCCAATTCACTCTCATTTACTCTTCATTATCTTAGCTCACTCTATCTGATCATTACCTTTCGTTTGACCCCAATCACCCAAATAAACCTCTTTAATTCATCATCACTTCACTGTTAATTCACTTCATTCAGCTCTCGGTGTGCCCATTTTATGGCGAAAACGTTATATGTCTCATTGTTGAGTCGACCTTCAACGTCCTTGAGCGAAAACCGTGTCGTCGAAGCGAAATCGTACTCGTTGACGACTTGGTGTTGTAATTCACTTACTACACCGACTCGGCATCGTGTGTTCTCCATCACCATAAGGCTATATTTATGCCCACTGCAGGACGAAGCCCTCTCCCTGTGATCTCCAAGTACCCCTCTATTGCGCAAGCTGATTCGAACTTGTGCCAGCAAATTTCCTAACTTCATCAGCCCACCTAGTTTTCGCCTTCCTCGACTGCATTCCCCTTCTCTTGGTATCCATTCTATAACTCTAATGATCCAGCGGTTAGAGCTGAAATAGTGGTGCTATCACGCACTTGTTTTCGTATTTCGCGGGCTTTCTTTAAGGAGAATTACAAGAAGCTCCATCAATGGTGGTTAATTGCAAACCATTCAGTCGACCATTTTTTTATGTGATCTACTACTTTCATATTGACACTTTCTGGGTGAAGGCAATATTGAAAGGTAGCAATATGAATTGTAGTAAACATGAGCTGATTAAGTAAGCAGGTGTGCTGCGGCGTAAGTAGACCGACATGAAGAGAGACTCGATGACCACGAGAAGGCGCGTGTGAAACGGTGGTGTTGATGGGAAGCGCTGCCCGTGGGCAGCGCGTGCGAAGGGACACACCTGTAGCGCTGCACTGCCGATCCGGGCAGCATTGCGTGTGTAGCGTGCGTTGGAAATGTGGCCCGACTATTACGAACTGAATGAACAAGCGTGGTGTGAGCGCGCACAAACACGAAGAGATCACACTGAATGACAGCAGACAACGACTGTCAAAACGCTGGCAGCAAGCATACGCCGCAGCGGGCGAAGGTACGTGTGGTCTATCGCTTCAACGGAAACTGAATGCGCCGGCGCTTAAAGGTCAGAGCCGCGTGGAGATAAGAGACGGTGCGAGCGAGCGACGAGCGCGGTTGTTGGCAGAGAAGTGCGCCCCCCCCCCCCCCCCCCTTGCTCCCTCAAAGTTAGGGAAATAATTATTACAACTTATCGAAGTTGCAAAACGAAAAAATTACCGCAGACTAGGACTCGCGAACCTCAACACGACTAAGTTGGTTTGAGCCTCCTACCACACTCCGACGTTTTTAAAACATTGGCTACTTTTAGCTGGGACACCCTGTATGATGTTATCGGATTTTGAATTACGTTAAGGAGTGAATAACTTTTTGTTCATATTTTGAAAATTTTTGAACCACTTTTTCAAGATCACCTAAAAACGAGACATATAAGGCATTCACCTTAATAAATTGCTCTACACTGCGCTTAACGAAGAAGCATATTGTTATGTTATGAAGCATTTGAAACGTCGCCGGCTGACATGCATCTGGCGATCGTCTGAAAACATTGAACGGGCTGTTCGTTGCTTACTTGTAGCCACTCAAAGCACTGCGGAAAGCATGAAGAGCTCTTCGGGTTTTGTATACTTACGGCAATGAAGAAGAAATAATAGTTGTCACCGTCAACGATACGAAATTCAATCAAGACTCCGAACTGGCTGCCCGTATCGCGCTGGCCTTCTGGCTTGATAGGAATCAAGCGCTGCTACGAATCCTTTCAAACCATAGCTGTGCTTATGCTTTACTCGCGCTTGAAACACTTCATGCTCATTGATGTCAACGAGGATCAAAATATCATGTGTGGTTGTTGGACACGAAAGGCATGCGTAATGAGAGCTATGGTTGTCATCGTTCACCTTTTTTTCTGAATCCGAGTAAAACAAGGAAACGAAAGAAAGGTGAACTAAAAAGGAAAAAAATAAGAATTAAAAAAAGATCGCGTATTAGCTGTGGCTTGCGCTGAATGACACAGGTATTTCACTTCAGCGTTGCGCAACACAAAATGCGATGTTTAATAAAAAATTGTTTTAATTAAATAAATTAAATTCTTTGGTATTGCGTATGAATACCCCGATTTTGTGAGCCCCGCCAGAGTGGCGGACTCCACATTATTTGATCCGCGTGGGTTCATTAACGTGCACTTAAATCAAAAAACACAATCATTTTTTTAATCAGTTCCCATTGAAATGGGGTCGCAAAGGTAGAAATCGAATCCGCGACCATGATCTCATCATCGCAACACCATAGCCATACAGCTACCGCTATTAGTACGTTTAATTGTCTGTAAAAACGCTTGCCTCTACAAGTTTGTGGTGACTGGTGGAATTGAATTTGTCCCTCTTTATCCGGTGCGATGCAATGTAACGGCGCTTGCTGTCATTCTTTGCATTTTGTGTTGCAAAATGTATTCAGCAAAACAGAAATTGTGCGAGGCAGTTGCCCCAAAATGCTTTCCCTGACTCCCAGCGGTAGCAGCACGCGAAACTTTACGCCCAACCATTTCCTTTTTAAATTCCGAAGAAATTTTATAGTCCTAAGCGGCGCAAGCTACAAAATTAATACACATTGTCGCTAGCACGTGCGGTGATTGCCCAATGATTATTACATGTACAAGTCCGCTCCGTCGCGGGGTGCACCTTTTATGGGGAGAATTGGCACCCTTCCATCCCTTGCATCCAATTAAATGTCTCTGTTTCTCTCGCTTTCTTTTTGATGGCTCCGGATTGTCTGTTTGCACTTTCAATTACCTTGTACTTGGTTGCCAACCTTACTTACCTCTATGCCCATTCAGTATCGATGCTTTTGACGCACAGGTGTTTGTGCACTTTAGCTATACCCATTTATTTTCATACATGTTTCTGAGCCTTTCTTCAAAAATTTAATTTTGCTCTGCGCTTACTGACTTCGCGAGAAGCCCAACCCATGTCAACCTGCACTGCCTGATTTGTTGTTTTATCGTTGGTCTCCAAAGCCAACTGGCCTACTGAACTTTAGTACACTTCCAACGCCAACAAGATATCTGATTTCAAGCGCAAAATGGCATTTGCTAGAGTTCGCACTGGCGCCCTTACTCTTTTCAAGTTGACGCACCATGTCATACTTATTTACCCGCAGAATGGTCATGCTAAATTAATGCTGCATTCCGCTTCCCATTCATTTTCTGATTACGTTGGCGGGCGCTTCACTAAGCTTTCCTTTCGTTTATGTATACACCTGGTATTTATATTGCTTGAATATCGACATGAGCTGCTGTTGAATTCATACCACATAAGTCCTCTTCGCTCCATAAAAAATAATAATTTCCGATTTATTAAGGTCTAGATTTGTCGCTGCATTGCCACACATATTCGCAAGTATCTGTTAGCACGGTCCCGCACTCGGGCACTTCGCGTCATCTGGCGGATGGCGCGGCAGTTCACTTATCCAGAAGTTATCGGTGTCACCGGCAGAGCGCGACAGCGACACTGGCACTCACATCCAGAATATCGAGCACATAACTTCTTTCGTTTGGGTTTTCGTTCCGGCTGACTGAAAACGGTTCAGATCTAGTTCAACTAAGTAGAAAAAAATAAAACTTCAAACCTGTTCGTAGCGGTTCAAGCTCAATTTCTTAAATCCTCCTCCTTGATGCCCATAGGCTTGTATGTGTAGCACCAGGTCACTGTGCCATTTTAGTGTTTTCTATGCTGCTTTGTTATTCGGAGATTTTTACAAGCGCAAGCGCATCTTGCAATCGTTGCGAGTTAGTGCGTCTTGCTTCTACTTCTGCTCTGTAAGATGTTGCGCCCGTAAAACCTGCGATTATACCAATAGGCACTGGGCGCGGAGAGTTTGGACTGGCGGCATCTTCATGCGGCAAGTGCCCCGAATGTAGTGGCCTGTGATGGTGGGCCAAGCACAGCAAGCGCAGCAGCCAGCTGCTTTGCTTGGTTATGCTCGGTCGTTTCCTCTGCCTTGCGTTGCCTAAATACCCCATAGAGCCAAGTCTGAAGAAACATTCTGCGCTTCTGGGGGCAGAAATGTTGTTCAAAACATGAATAAAGCTCGTGAGGCCATTCCAGCCGTGGATCCAGGGGGGATGTCCATATGTCCCCCTCCCCCCCCCCCCTCAGATTTCTGCATCCTCCAGGATGACAGGGTGATGGCTCTGTCGCAAAAAATATGGCCACCAGCATTCTTCAAAAGCACTTTTCGCGAGTACCAGTGTTAGCAGTCATGTAGAAGTATAGCTAGCTCACTCACAAGCTCAGCTGTTTTCTGTAGGGGCGTGGTGTCGCGAAGATGACGTAGTTAATTTTCTCATGCACCTTGGTCCTCCTGGCGCCGGCCGTGCCTTACCAGTCCCGTCGGTGGCGTCGAGCGAACCAGGGAACGTCCCTTTTGTCAAGCACACTGATGTCCGTGCGAGCGCCTTAGCGCCTGATTAACTTAGTTGCCCCTTGGGAGTTTATCTTTGAGTATTATGGTGTCGCCTGTCAGACAGCCCCATCGGTTGCCCCTTACCGTTACCTGAAAAAGCCAGGGGTGCGGCCTAGCGGGTTCACGCCGGAGAAAAAGCTAAAAAAATGGAGAGGCGTTGATAGCACCAACCTAAAAGAACATGCAAACGCGGAGAATGCGTCGAATGACCATAGTCCGAGGAAGAACTTCGTCTGCAGTCGCTCACGGCAGAGAAACTTAAGAATGGATGGATGCTATGAGTGTCCCTTTTGAAACTTTGAAATTATATTATCAGAAACAATACAGACCTACATATATTGAGACGCAGCACAGCAGTTATCACGACGTTTATTACGCGTCGGAGATGCGGCGAACCGACCACGCCCAAAGCACAGCTCACACACAAGCGAAAGCCCCAACAGCGATGACGAAGACGAACCCCATATGAACCCCCCGTGATGATGATCATGTACAGATAACAATGAATATCTTAATAAATGCCCACACTGGCTGCCCCCCGCGCGAGAGCAGCCATCCTGGCCGCCATTCAAGGGGACGGAGAACGCCTCGTGAAAGGCTTCATACGGGAAATATACACGACCTCAGCAGCACGGCAGTGGCGGTCATGTTGAACAATAACGGTGCCACGCGATAGTTAACTGGAGATGTCTGCTCCAGGAGTTTGTAGGGCCCGATGAACCGAAGCTGAAACGTGTCACACAAGCCAAGAGTACGAACATGGTGTCCAGAGCAGCACTTCCTCGCCGTGCTTCGGTGTTGATGCGGAGCTGGCGACAACGCAGAATGCGGGGTACATATTCCCAGGCAAATGGACAGCGATTTACAGTCGGCCCAACGAAAGAGACGTTAAGACAGGAAGAGGGCAAAGCACCATAGACAAGGTAGACTGGCGAGTAACCGGTCGTGCGTTGAACGGTGGTATTATACGCAAAAGTCACGCATTGCAAAACTGCGCCCAGTTTCTGCGATCTGGTTCGATTTACATGGCTATCCTGTCTGAGTCACAGGAAGAGGCCCATACAGGTCAATGTCAACGACTTCAAATGGTTGCGACGGACACGGAACCGTTTGCAGTTGTCCGTTTGGGGCTGATGGGGGGAGATTTCGACGCTGACAAAGGGCGCAGGAAGCGACATACGTTGCTACACTGGTGCACAAGCCGGGCCAGTAAAAGCGACCGTTGATGCGGTCATAGGTTTTCTGGAAACCAAGGTGACCAGCAGTCATGTCGTTTTGAGAAGCCTGGAGGACATGAGCACGTAGAGAGCGTGTAAGGATAGGAATCCAGCTTTGACCGCCGGGGTAATAGACATGGCGGTACAGAACACGGTCGTCAATCTTAAATTGCGTCAGCTGTTGACGAAGGTGGGCGTTAGGCGGGTGGAAAGCTACTTGAATGTGGTCTATGATGCCCCGACAATAAGAATCAGCATGTTGGTGACCCTGGAATAATCTGTTGTCATGTGGAGGCATCTCGCCTACAGTGGCCAACGAGAAAGCATGTGAAGAGGGATCGTGCGAAAGCTTCTCACGGAAGGTAGTACCATTGCATAGCGACGTAGGCAGCGGACAGCGAGAAATCGCGTCTGCATCCCGGTGTTTTTTACCGCACTTGTAGGTAACAGTAAACTCGTATTCTTGCAGACGAAGAATTCACCGACCAAGTCTTCCGGACAAGTTTTTCAGCGTCGAAAGCCAGCATAATGCATGACGGTCTGTAACGATGGTAAAATGGCGGCCGTGAGTATAAGATCGAAACTTCTGCACAGACCAAATAATAGCTAGGCATTCTTTCTCCGTGATGGTGTAATTATTCTCGGCATTTGTCAGAACGCGACAACCCTCTCACCTGAAAAGTAATCTCGCTGCACAATAATGCCACCAATGCCGTGACCACTAGCCTCGCTATGCAGGAGGGTAGGAGCAGCTTCATCAAAATGGCGAAGTACTGGTTCAGATGTGAGAGCGCGCTTCAGATGGGCGAACGCTGATTCACATTCAGGAGAGTACACAAAGAGATCATTAGAACCCATTACTTTGTGCAGAGCTGGCGCTACTGAGGTGAAGTCTCGTATGAATCGGCGAAAATAGGAAGCGAGGCCTAGGAAACTACGCAAATATTTGGTCTTTTCGGGACGAGGTAAGTGCAGAACTGCCGAAAGCTTGCCAGGTTCAGCACGAATGCCGTCTTTGTTCACAATGTGGCATAACACTTTGATTGTCTTGCTCGTAAAATAGCATTTCTTGGTGTTAAGCTGAAGTCCAGCGTTGGCAAGGCACGTGAGAATTTCGTCCAAACGTTTCAGGTGCTCAGAGAAGGTTGACGAGAAAAGAACAATATCGTCCAGTTAGTACAAGCAAGTCTTCCACTTCAGGCCGCGAAGAATGGCGTCAATCGTGCGCTTGAACGTTGCGGGTGCATTGCACAGGCCGAATGATATGACAATAAACTCATAGAGACCATATGGTGTTAAAACTTTTTTCTTTTTATCGTCGCCATGCATAGGTATCTGCCAGGAGCCGGAACGCAGATCGAGACTCGAGAAGTACTCGGCACCCTGCAGGGTATCCAAGGCATCGTTTATTAGCGGCATAGGGTAGACATCCTTGCGGTTGATCTTGTTGAGTGCTCGGTAGTCGAAAAAAAATCGCACAGAGCCGTCTTTTTTGCGAACCAAAACAACGGGGGATAACCAAGGGCTAACAGAGGGGCGTATTAGGTTCCGTGGGAGCATGGCGGTGACATTATCGTCAATGACTTTCCTTTCGGCTAGCGATTCACGATACGGTCGATGGCGCACGATGGATGTACCATCTGTCTCTATCAGATGCGTCGTAATAGAAGTCTTTCCCAACGAAGTAGAATGCGCGTCGAACGAGGCTTCATGTTTTTGGAGCAAAGCAAACAACTGTTGTGACTGTGAAGGTGTCCGGTCGGAACTGGTGAAAGCTGAAAGCGCAGAAGGAGATGCGCCCAGTCCAATACAAGGAACTTCAGAGGAAGCTGTTTTAACGGAAACAACCGAGATAGATTCCGATTCAGTGGCGCAAGCCAATGTAGTGCCTTTAGGTATGAGGATCTTTTCGGATGTCGGGTTTGTAGCGTAGAAAAGTGCAGAGCCATTATCAAACCGAACCATCCCTAATGCAAAGGCTAGCCCTCTTGCCAGACCGCGTGCAGATGGTAGTACGAGCACGTCGCCGTGGTCAGTGACGTCAGATGTGGTTGTAACAATTATCTAATGACGAGAAGGTAGGGCGGTATCTTCTTGCAGCAAGCAAGAGAAGTGGTGCATCATCTGCATGAAGTGAATAAACCACAAAAAATATAACTTCTACTTTTAAGAATATTCACTTTAAATTAGCGCTGATTTATTTGTGAAAGAGCGAGTGCCGGTAGCAAGGCAAAGTACAAATGCAGAGACGTCAAATATCTAAGAATGGGCGCAAGGTGTTTACTGCAATATTAGTTCGCAATCGCTTCATCCAAAAGAACCAATGTCATTACAATGCTCCGAATATTCTTTACTGCAGACTTTTATGGCTTTCTATGCCAGCAATGAAAAGCGCATATGAAATGAATGACTAAATAGCTGAAAAATCGCCCTGCCTGAAATGGCGAGAAAATTTTCGATATTTGTTTCAAACACTTTGTAATTTTTACTTCAACAGGGATACACACCTGCAAATAGATGCAATGTGTGTATTTAAGAAACGCATCGTATATGGTTCCTTACTGCAAATTTGTTTTAAAACTTGATAGAAAAAAACTAAATAAAGAATTCTTAAAATGGGTACAGGCAAGTATAAGCATATTATTTTATGGACAAACAGGCTGTAAAGATTGTCCATCTAAAGGGCAATACGATTTTTGCACTGCATAATTGATATGGCTTGCATTGTTAAGCAATGGCAAAAATGATGTTTTTTTTTATGACTGCCGAATTTTTTTCCCTACTGACATGTGATAATCACCAGAATAAACTTAATAGTTGCTCACAAGCATTTGATGGGTTGTGCGTGAATGAGGACATGGACACAAAGTATAGTCAATAAGATAAATATAATATATAAGGTTATTGCAATACAGCGCTGACTGTCCTTCTTGAGTAATATAAAATCATGTTTGCGCATTGTTTTAAATATACAGGCATCACTAATATGCACACGCTGCAATGAGACCTACATATAGATAATGTTATGTTCGAAAGCTAATCAAAAGTAGTACATTCTAAAAAATTGTTCAGTGATTCTGATAATTGTCTACTAATGCGTAAGTATTCTTTGACTTTGTTGTTACTTGGCTTTTGCTTACTTTTGTTGCCACTTTATGAATGACTACCCGTCACTTTCTCCGTAGCCAAAGAATGACTATGTATTAGTCGACAAAACTCAGAATTTATGTAGCATATCTTTACGGAGCGTTGCCCTATAACGTCGTGCCCGATTCGCGTCTGAACAGCTCCTTTCTTCTTTTTGCGGTTGATTATCTACTACTTCCTTTCGCTGCTCTCGATGTTCCTTCTGCCGACTACGATATTTCCTTGCCGTCCAGCGTACTTACGCCGCTTCTCCATCTCACCAAGCTTATACGTTTCTTTGGCGCAATTGCAAGAACTCGTCTAGGCACATAAGACCTCTTGAAGGCGATCATATTAACTGAGGCTAACCGCTACGACAACGCGTTTTTTTTTGCCAAACCACACTTAACAATCAGTTGTTGTTATGATTTGATACCTTTTATTGCGTTAAAATGGCTATGTAGGGGCTACGGCGACGAGACCATTTCTTTACTGATTGTAACCTACCAATGATCTACAGTTGCAGCATTGTAACAAAAAATATCTTCACATGACCATTTACGCACATATTTCCCAGTTACTAGGCGTTACGGGACAGACACCGTTTCTCCAGCGTACTCGTCAAAGAATGCTTACGCACTGAAAGTTGCAATTGCTACAATAAAGGTGAAGTTAGGAGCCTAGAAAACATATGTACGCCCAGTCTTGAAGTATGTCTGTGTAGTGGGGACAAACCATCATAATGTTTCGAAGGCTAACATAGCAAAAAAAGATCACCGCATATCCACGAAGTGAATGATGATGAGTGGGCGAAGCACCGGGGGATCATTCGGGTAAACCACAGCTACGGACGAGAGATAAAGAGAGCGCGCGTCGGGAACGAGAGAGAAAGAGAGAGCGCGTCGGGAACGAACGCCCTTGTGCAATGCCGGTAGTCCGTGGGGACTCCCCATCATAATGTTTCGAAGGCTAACATAGCAAAAAAAGATCACCGCATGTCCACGAAGTGAATGATGATGAGTGGGCGAAGTACCGGGGGATCATTCGAGTAAACCACAACTACGGAGGAGAGATAAAGAGAGCGCGCGTCGGGAACGAACGCCCTTGTGCAATGCAGCGCCCCTAGCTACGGACGAGAGAGAGAGAGAGCGCGTCGGGAACGAGGGAAAGAGAGTGCGCGTCGGGAACGAACGCCATTGTGCACCGCAGCGCCCCTAGCTAAGGACGAGAGAGAAAAACGCCGGAAGCGCTCTCCGAAACCGGAAGCAGAACCGGAAGTGGAAACGGAAGCGAAACTGGAAGTGGAAACGGAAGCGGAAGTCGGCTTCCGGTTCCGGCTTCCGGAAGCCGGAGTTTGGCGTACATATACTATACATATACATACATATATGCATATATGCGTATACATATATACATAGCGGTCTCCATGCCAACCCGAGCTATATACGGACTACGAGGGACAAGGCTCGGCCCTAAGGTGCTTCGCCCCTAATGAGTGTCATTTTTCTTCTTCAATAAAATCACTACTACTACTACTTGCTCTCCCACCGCGGCGCATGCGCGCAGCCCTGCTAGCGTCTGTGCCACCGACTCTCACTGGGCTCTCGCCCGCCTTTCCACTAACAGTGTCGACAACGGCGTTTACGGCGTTTAGCCGTTCCGTCACGTAGCCAGCATTTTGACAGCTGTTGTGTGCGGTCACACAAACAACGCGCACAACTGTTGTCGACGGCGGCGGCGTTTTGCCCGCGTTCGCACCGAACGCGCGCAGCGTTGGTGACGTGTTAATGAAGAACGTGCCAACCTTTGCCGTACACCCTGTGCCGGTGTACCGTAGCGACCATAAGGCCATTGTCCCTGTGGTCACTAAATAAATGAAAACTACCTGATCATATTGTTACGGGGATGGTTGGAGTATAGACTGGATGTATTTACAATATATACACAAGTAGAGTTAGTGTGGTCAAGATAGCTGAACAGCAACAACACGCAGCAGCCAGTGTCTCTCGATCTTCTTCTTCTTTTCTTTCCTCCCATCCTTCCGTAACCGGACCCCCGCGTGCTGAAGCGCCGTCTCGGCGCATGTCAGGCGAAGATCTGCGAGCGAAGTATGGCTTCAACCGCGAAACGTGCACGATGTCAACCGGCGTCGGACTTGAGGACGGATCAAACTGTAACGGCGAGATCTCGTAATTGACGTCGTTAACTTGTCGTAGGACTTCACAAGGGCCTGTTTAGCGAGAGACAAGCTTCTGGGGGAGGTCGACACGACCACATGGTGACCAGAGGAGCACCCACGCACGTGGGGCGAACTTAACATCGCGATGGCGCCGATCGTACCGCTCTTTTTGTACATCCTGCGATGCCAATAGACGAGATCGCGCGACTTCACGCGCCTTGTGAGCGTGATCGACGATTTCACCAGCGTACTCAGTTGTAACACGTGGCACAGAAGGTAGGATGGTGTCAAATGGCAATGTGGGGTCGCGACCATACAAAAGATAAAAGGGTGAATATCCCGCGGTGTCATGTCTGGACGAGTTATACGCGAATGTCGCGTAGGCCAGCATGGCGTCCCAGTCACGGTGATCATTGGAGACGTACATCGACATCATCTCTGTGAGTGTTCAGTTGAGACGTTCCGTAAGATCGTTCGTTTGTGGGTGGTAGGCGGTGGACAGATTATGCTCTGTGGCACAAGAGCGGAGGAGGTCGTCAAGAACTCGAGACAAGAACGAGCGGCCGCCGTCGGTAAGTAACTGTCGAGGTGCACCGTGGTGGAGGATGGCGTCATGAAAGAGAAAATCAGCGACGTCAGTTGCGCAACTAGTAGGCAACGTCTTGGTTATCGCGTAGCGTGTCGCGTAATCGGTAGCGACGGCGATCCACTTATGCCCTCTAGTTGTCGGAAAAGGGCCAAGCAGGTCAAGGCCTACGCGGTAGAAAGGTTCAGAGGGAACTTCAATTGGATGGAGTCGTCCGACAGGTGGCAGGGGAGGTTTTTTCCGGCGCTGACACAATTCGCAAGTTGCGACATAACGACGCACAGAGCAATAGAGTCCCGGCCAGAAGAACCGGCGTCGTACGCGGTCGTATGTGCACAAAACTCCAAGGTGTCCCGCCGTTGGTGCACCGTGAAGTTGTTCGAGAACGACGGATCGTATATGACGCGGAAGGACAAGGAGAAACTCAGGGCCCTCAGGATTGACATTGCGGCGGTAGAGGATGCCGTCGTGCAGCACGAACATGCGCCACGGGCCGTCGGTGCTGCCAGATTGCAGTCAGGCGATGGTGGCCTGCAAGGACTCGTCGCGATGTTGTTCAGCGTGCATGTCGCACATGTCAGTGAAAGCCAACACGCAGGTCTCCGGATCATGTGCAACAGGGTCAAGAGGATCCACGGGATGGCAAGAGATGCAGTCAGCGTCCTTGTGCAGACGTCCAGACTTGTAGATGACAATAAAAGAAAATTCCTGGAGCCGCAAAGCCCAGCGACAAAGCCGTCCTGTCGGGTCCCGGAGGGAAGACATGGTGGTCTGTAATGACTGAAAACAAGCGGCCGTACAAATATGGCCGGAACATGGCGACAGCCCACACTAAAGCCAAGCACTCACGCTCGGTGATGGAGTAATTCCTCTCAGAAGGTGACAGCAGGCGGCTGGCGTAAGCTATCACGCACTCGGTACCAATCTGCTGCTGGGCGAGAACAGCACCGATGCCGTGGCCGCTGGCGTCAGTGTGGACTTCAGTCGGTGCAGACGGATTAAAGTGGGCAAGTATGGGAGGTGTGGTAAGAAAGCCGATGAGAGCGGCGAACGCGTGAGCCTGCTCCAGGCCCCATGAGAAAGGCGTGTTCTGCTTTAGAAGATCTGTCAAAGGGCGAGGAACGTCGGCGAAGTTTTTGACGAAACGCCGAAAATAACACAGGCCGACGAAGCAGAACACGTCAGAAGCAGAACGAGGCTCAGGGAAACTGCGAACGGCGCGAAGTTTATCCGGATCTGGTTGTACACCCGTTGCGTTAACGAGATGTCCCCACACGGTAACCTGACGGCGCCCGAATTGACATTTCGTGGAGTTCAGCTGAAGGCCGGCTTTTCGGAAGACCGCAAGAATTACGGGGGTCTTGTAAGGTGGCTACTGAACTTGGGAGAAGAAACAATAATGTCGTCAAGATAACAAAAACAGGTGGTCCAATTGTAGCCTTGCAGAAGAGATTCCATCATTCGTTCAAATGTCGCAGGAGCATTGCATAGGCCAAAGGGCATTACTTTTAACTGATATAAACCATCAGGTGTTATGAAGGCAGTCTTCTCGCGTTCCATTTCATCAACAGAAATCTGCCAGTAGCCGGATCGTAGATCAATGGTCGAGAAGTATGTAGCTCCGTGCAAGCAATCCAAGGCGCCGTCGATGCGTGGTAATGGGTAGACGTCTTTTTGCGTGATCTTGTTTAAATGGCGATAGTCGCCGCAAAAACGCCAGGTACCACCCTTTTTCTTCACAAGGATGACTGGCGAAGCCCAAGGACTGGCTGACGGTTCGATGACCCCTTTGCGGAGCGTTTTCTCGACTTCTGATTGGATTACTCTATGTTCAGCATGTGATACATGATAGGGACGCCGACGAATATAGGATTCATGTCTCCAGTGTTTATACGGTGGTGAACAACAGATGTTTGGCCGAAAGACGGTCGCCGAAATCAGATATCACTGTACGATTCGAGCAGGAGACGGAGGTCGTTGGCCTGAGCAGAGATGAGGTCAGGTGCAATCATTTTGGCGAAGTCAGCCTTTAGAGAACCAGAGCTGTGAGCTGCAATTGGTGCTAATAATCCACTCTCGGCATTCATACTTTCAATGTAAAATTCGGACGTACTAGAAACGCTGGCCAAGAACATGCCGGCCGGAAGCACTTGAGGGCACAGGCTGAAGTTCAGAAGCGGGAGAACGACGTCATTATTCGTAACCGTGATCAGCGTATGCGGAACAGCAACGTTTCGGTTCAAAAGTACGTCGACGAAGGGGCGAAGCACATATTTGCCGTCAAGAACCTGTGGCTGTGCGGTCAAAGCGACGTAAGTGACTGCCTCGGGTGACAGACGCACATCTTGAAGCGAGCACAGACCTGGTGGCGCGGTGCTTGGAGCATCGGCGAGTTGAGGCAGTTCCAACTGAAGGACGCCGGTTGCGCAGTCGATGAGAGCATAATGGTTGGATAAAAAAATTACACCATCTTCTCGTAGGGGAACCCTGAGTAGTATGTGAAGCAGCCATGGGGTCGACTCAAGTTCCCATTAGTTTTCAGATCGGCCTGTCGCCGCTGCAGTTTCGTGGCAGCGGCTCGAGCCCTCTTCTCCGCGGTGCTGTCCACGGCGCTGACACTGGCGTTGACGCTGGCGCCGTCCGTGGCACTCATCGCGGCGTTGCTGGAGGACAATGAGAGGACGAAGTGAATGATGATGAGTGGGCGAAGCACCGGGGGATAATTCGGGCAAAACGCCGGAAGCGTTCTCCGGAAGCCGGCAGCTGGCTTCCGGAACCGGAAGCGGCACCGGAAGTGGAAACAGAAGCGGAACCGGAATCAGAAGCCGGCTTCCGGAAGCCGCAGCTTGGCGCATATATACTATACATATACATACAAGGAGCAGTGGTGGCGTGGAGTAGAGGTAGAACACCCGACTTCAAATCTGAAGGTCTTAAGTTCGAATCCTGCTCCATTCCACTACATTTTCAGGCATGGAGTGGTGCCTGACACCGGCAAAAAAATACATATTGCCGAGAGCTAGTGGGGCTATACTAGTTCAGGTGCAACCAAACTAGGCAGGCCCACTAAGCTTCATCAAAGTTACTCCCTCACCAGAACAGGAATTGGCCTCCCTGGTGCAGTATACGGCGACTACCTCCCTGATGACTCCCACAATTAACCCATGGCCCTCAGTCCCCAGTGGCTGCGGAGCACCTGACCAAGGCGGCGGTCAGACCTGCGACGTGGCAGAGGGTGCTAAGAATCTCTGGGTCCGGACATTCCGCCAATGGAAACTGAACCTGGCAACGTTCAACACGCGCACCCTCTCGAGTGAGGCTAGCTTAGCAGGACTATTTGAGGAATTATCAGGCATTGCCTGGGATATTATTGGCCTTAGTGAGGTTAGAAGAACTGGTGAAGCTTACACAGTGCTGACTAACGGCCACGTCCTCTGCTACAGAGGTCTTCCAGATAAGAGAGAATCCGGGGTAGGATTTCTAGTCCATAACAACATAGCGGGCAACATTGATGAATTTTACAGCATTAGTGAGAGGGTAGCAGTCGTCATAATAAAGCTGAATAGGAGGTACAAAATGAAGGTAGTACAAGCCTACGCCCCAACTTCCAGTCACGATGATGAAGAGATAGAACAGCTTTATAAAGATGTGGAATTAGCAATGAGAAAGGTGCAAACTCAGTATACTGTAGTCATGGGCGACTTCAATGCAAAAGTGGGCAAAAAGCAGGTTGGCGAGCAAGCAATTGGAAACTACGGCATCGATTCTAGGAATGCAAGAGGAGAGATGTGGGTGGAATTCACGGAAAGGAATAGGCTCCGAATAATGAATACATTCTTCAGGAAGCGCACCAACAGGAAGTGGACCTGGAAAAGCCCTAATGGAGAAACAAGGAATGAAATAGATTTCATACTCTCTGCCGATCCAAGCATAGTGCAGAATGTAGAAGTGTTAGGTAAGGTAAAGTGCAGTGACCATAGGCTAGTGAGGTCTAGGATTTCTCTCAATTTGAAGAGAGAAAGAGTGAAATTAGTCAAGAGGAAGCAGGCCAACCTAGACGCAGTAAGGGTGAAAGCAGACCAATTCAGGCTAGTGCTCGCAAAAAAATATGCAGTTTTAGAACAGGAAGATGAAGATAACATAGAGCTAATGAATGAAACCGTAACTAGGCTGATCTCAGAAGCAGCAATTGAAGTGGGAGGTAAGGCACCAAAGCAACCTGTAGGGAAGCTCTCCCAAGAAACAAAGGACCTAATAAAGAAACGACAAAACATGAAAGTGTCCAACTCAAGATATCAGATAGAATTCGCTGAACTGTCAAAACTGATCAACAAGAAGAAAGTAAGGGATATTCGAAATTATCATCATCATCATCATCATCAGCCTATATTTATGTCCACTGCAGGACGAAGGCCTCTCCCTGCGATCTCCAATTACCCCTGTCTTGCGCTAGCGTATTCCAACTTGCGCTTGTGAATTTCCTAACCTCATCATCCCACCTGACTTTCTGCCGTCCTCGACTGCGCTTCCCTTCTCTTGGTATCCATTCTGTAACCCTAATCGTCCACCGCTTATCCAGCCTATGCATTACATGGCCTGCCCAGCTCCATTTCTTCCGCTTAATGTCAACTAGAATATCGTCTACCCCCGTTTGTTCTCTGATCCACACCGCTCTCTTCCTATCTCTTAACGTTACTCCTAAGATTTTTCGTTCCATCGCTCTTTGTGCGGTCCGTAACTTGTTCTCGAGCTTCTTTGTTAACCTCCAAGTTTCTGCCCCATATGTTAGCACCGGTAGAATGCAATGATTGTACACTTTTCTTTTCAACGACAGTGGTAAGCTCCCAGTCAGCATTTGGCAATGCCTGCCGTATGCACTCCAACCCAATTTTATTCTTCTGTAAATTTCTTTCTCGTGATCAGGGTCCCTGTGAGTAATTGACCTAGATAAACATATTCCTTTACAGACTCTAGAGGCTGACTGGCGATCCTGAAATCTTGTTCCCTTGCCAGGCTATTGAACATTATCTTTGTCTTCTACATATTCATCTTCAATCCTATTCTTAGACTTTCTCGATGAAGGTCCTCAATCATTTGTTGTAATTCCTCTGCATTGTTGCTCAATAGGACAATGTCATCTGCAAACCGAAGGTTGCTGAGATATTCGCCGTCGATCCTCACTCCTAATCCTTCCCAGTCTAAGAGCTTGAATACTTCTTCTAAGCATGCAGTGAATAGCATTGGAGAGATTGTGTCTCCTTGCCTGACCCCTTTCTTGATAGGTATCTTCCTACTTTTCTTGTGGAGAACCAAGGTAGCTGTGGAATCCTTGTAGATATTTGCTAACATATTCACGTATGCCTCCTCTACTCCTTGATTACGCAATGCCTCTATGACTGCTGGTATCTCTACTGAATCGAATGCCTTTTCATAATCTATGAAAGCCATATAGAGAGGTTGATTGTACTCCGCAGATTTCTCGATTACCTGATTGATGGCATGGATATGGTCCATCGTCGAATATCCCTTTCTGAAGCCAGCCTGTTCTCTTGGTTGACTGAAGTGAAGGGAAAAATTGAGGAAGCCGTAAAATATGAACGCAGCATGAAATCAGTAAGAAGAAAACTAGGCATAGGACAAGGCAAGATGTATGCACTGAAAGATAAGCATGGTAATATCATCAGCAATTTCGATGACATAGTAAAAGCAGCAGAAGAATTCTATACTGACCTGTACAGTAGTCAAAACAGCCAAGCTACTTTCATTCGAAATAGTGATGAACCGGATACAGAAGCTCCTTCTATAACTAGCGATGAAGTTAGAAGGGCCTTGAAAGACATGACCAGGGGAAAAGCGCCTGGAGAAGATGGAATAACAGTAGATTTAATCAAAGATGGAGGTGATATCATGCTTGAAAAGCTTGCCGACCTTTATACGCAATGTCTCACAACTTCAAGTGTACCAGAGAGCTGGAAGAACGCCAACATTATACTTATCCATAAGAAGGCAGACGTTAAAGATTTGAAGGAATTACAGACCCATTAGCTTGCTTTCAGTATTGTATAAAATATTCACCAAGATAATTTCCAATAGAATCAGGACAACACTTCACTTCAGTCAACCAAGAGAACAGGCTGGCTTCAGGAAGAGATATTCGACGATGGACCATATCCATGCCATCAATCAGGTAATCGAGAAATCTGCGGAGTACAATCAACCTCTCTATATGGCTTTCATAGATTATGAAAATGCATTCGATTCAGTAGAAATACCAGCAGTCATAGAGGCATTGCGTAATCAAGGAGTAGAGGAGGCATACGTGAATATGTTAGCAAATATCTACAGGGATTCCACAGCTACCTTGGTTCTCCACAAGAAAAGTACAAAGATACCTATCAAGAAATGGGTCAGGCAAGGAGACACAATCTCTCCAATGCTATTCACTGCATGCTTAGAAGAAGTATTCAAGCTCTTAGACTGGGAAGGATTAGGAGTGAGGATCGACGGCGAATATCTCAGCAACCTTCGGTTTGCAGATGACATTGTCCTATTGAGCAACAATGCAGAGGAATTACAACAAATGATTGAGGACCTTCATCGAGAAAGTCTAAGAATAGGGTTGAAGATGAATATGCAGAAGACAAAGATAATGTTCAATAGCCTGGCAAGGGAACAAGAATTCAGGATCGCCAGTCAGCCTCTAGAGTCTGTAAAGGAATATGTTTATCTAGGTCAATAACTCACAGGGGACCCTGATCACGAGAAAGAAATTTACAGAAGAATAAAATTGGGTTGGAGTGCATACGGCAGGCATTGCCAAATGGTGACTGGGAGCTTACCACTGTCGTTGAAAAGAAAAGTGTACAATCATTGCATTCTACCGGTGCTAACATATGGGGCAGAAACTTGGAGGTTAAGAAAGAAGCTCGAGAACAAGTTACGGACTGCACAAAGAGCGATGGAACGAAAAATCTTAGGAGTAACGTTAAGAGATAGGAAGAGAGCGGTGTGGATCAGAGAACAAACGGGGGTAGACGATATTCTAGTTGACATTAAGCGGAAGAAATGGAGCTGGGCAGGCCATGTAATGCGTAGGATGGATAACCGGTGGACCATTAGGGTTACAGAATGGATACCAAGAGAAGGGAAGCGCAGTCGAGGACGGCAGAAAGTCAGGTGGGATGATGAGGTTAGGAAATTCGCAAGCGCACGTTGGAATACGCTAGCGCAAGACAGGGGTAATTGGAGATCGCAGGGAGAGGCCTTCGTCCTGCAGTGGACATAAATATAGGCTGATGATGATGATGATGATGATGATGATGATGACATACAAGGAGAGGAGGGGGAGGAGGATGCGCATGAGCAGTGCGGGTGTGGGCGCTGCACGGCGGATGGAGGGAGGGAGTGACATAGCCCCGACCATAAGCTGCTTCGCATCTAAAAGTCCAACCCAAGAATAACGTCGTGAGGGCAGTTGTCGATCTCAGCAAAGAGAACAGAAGTAGGGCGGTCGGCTATACTTAAACGCACAGTACACATTCCGAGAACAACCAGCACGCCACCGTCGGCCACACGAAGCACTTGTGCAGCTGCTGGGGTGAGGACTTTCCTTAAACGTCTACGTAGGCTAGCACTCATCACAGATATGTGGGCTCCAGTGTCGACGAGTGCTTGGACAGGTACGCCGTCTACTTTAATGTCAATTATACTTCTCTTTGTGGGCACCGACAGAGGAATTGCTGCAGTAGTTGTCAATGCAGCACCACCTCCGAGGGCTGCAGTTCTTAGTTTTCCAAAAGAACGCGGTCGAAATCCACAGGGGACGAAAGGCGACGTGGCTGCGGCGGCCGGGAAGATGGACGACGTGTTTGTGGTGAACGAGACTGGTGTCCGCGAGGCGATGGTGAGCGACTGTACCACGTGTCCCTGGCAGAGCTGTCAGCACTGTTAGACTCGGTGGATGACGAAACACGGCGGGAATTTCTATCAAAACGGTTCAGGTTGGTCGGCGTGCGAGGTGTTGAGGGGCACGAATTGCGACAGTATCGAGCGATATGACCAATACAGCGACAGATGAAACACATCGGCTGGTCGTCCGCAGTTCTCCCCTCAGTCGGGTTGCGATAACGCGGAGAGAAGCGTCGCGGTGGATCAAACAGAGTAGAAGGGCGTTCGTTGTTTCTGAGGTTGGCGACAGCACAGACAGAAGGTAAACCAATGCTTTCAAGTTCCTGGTGAACGATGACTTGAACGAGGGGAACTGAAAGAGGGGTAGCGTCAGGGCGACGCGAACAGAAAGATGCGGGCGCCATCGCTTCCGGTTCACGTCGAACGATTCGCACCACGTCCTCTGATGGCGACGCATGCTGCTGTGTAGGCTGATGTTCACACGTCGACTTTGCGGCTGTATTGGGAAGTCTGGCGAATGGTTGCAGGACGCGGCGGCTTTTGGCCTGCTCGAATTGTCAGCACTCTTTGATGATAGCATCAACTGAAGAACAGCCTTTGCACATGAGCAGATTAAAGGCGTCGTCAGCGATTCCCTTCAGCACGTGCCCGACCGTCTCAGCTTTAGTCATGTCGGGATCGGCTTTACGACAAAGCGCCAGCACATACTGGATATAGGAAACATAGGACTCTGTGGGGGTTGGGCACGGGAGGCGAGTTCCTCCTTTGCGGCAATTTTACGGCCGGCTGGTTGGCCAAACAACTCTTTTAACTTCTCTTTACATTGGTGCCAGCTGGTGAGCTCCTCTTCGTGGTTTTCGTACCACACCTTTGCCGTGCTTCTTAGGTACAACAACACGTTAGCCAGCATAAGCGTAGGGTCCCATCTGTTGACTCCACTCACGCGTTCGTACATAGCCAGCCACTCTTCAACGTCGGCGCCATCGGTCCCACAAAATGTTCCGGGATCCTTGCCTTGTACAACCACAACCGATGGGTACGACGACGTAGCTGGCGACGGTGACGTTGACGTTGGAGGCGGCAACGACGTTGATCCCGCGTGCTCACCGTCAGTCGTGGTGGGGACGGTGATGCGACGTACACTGCGGAGCTCCGTTTTCAGCCTTGGTACCCAGCACCTCTCACCAATATGTTACGGGGATGTTGGGAGTATAGACTGGATGTATTTACAATTTGTACAGTTAGTGTGGTCAAGATAGCTGACCAGTAACAACACGCGTCAGCCAGTGTCTCTCGATCTTCTTCGTTTCTTTCCTCCTATCCTTCCGTAACAATATATATTTCTCATTCTTTAATAATTTAAATAACCAATTACACCATCACACCCTAATAGTCCTAATCGGAAATACATAATTCCCACCATAGTACAGCTTCGCTGGTCTTCCATCTCCACCCCAGTGGAAGGGCTGACAGTCTTTACAATGTGTTAGTTCTTTCTTGGTAATTCTTGACGACCAGTGATTCTGGTGCAATTAATAGCTGGCCTGTGGAAGGCAGCTATTACGTCCCCCGAAATAGCGTTGCACGCTTGACGTGTGCTTCACTTCAAATTTTGCCTGTGCTGGCACGCAGCATTTATTGGCCAAAGCTGTGAGTGGAGGCTTTTTGTAATCGTGCATGTTCACACTGCTGCATACGACCCGCTGTCTCTCGTCATCACGGTAAATGTAGAGCGCTCCACGAAGAAACGTCTCGCTATGTCAGTTCACCCTTCGTAACACAGACTGAGTGTCCTACACGCCGAAAAATAAGTAAGTCGAGTGCTTTCTAAAAGATAATGTGCTGCAATGTCGTCTTGCCTGACAACTGCTGGATATGAATATGTGGTATTGCACGGAATAGCAAAAGACTGTGAAAAGACTTCGCATACGTTCCTATATATTACGACTCTACGTCGGCAATATATAGTACTTTTCATCCATCGAATTATATGGGGTATTTTTCGTTTTTCTTGGTCCTGTATATTGGTAGCATTGTTCTAACGAATAGAAGTGATGTTGCTTTTGAAACCTCTCGGGCACTGTCATTTATTCCCACCCGCTCACCTTCTTAACGAACGTGCAGAAGCAACTGCCATCAATAACCGCCTAATTATGTTCGCCTTAAGACATACGCCACTCCTATAGTTTAATAAAACGCTGTCGCGTCAGCTGAGGCAATTGGCAAGCTCAGAGACGAAAAATGACTGCTGGCATAGTGGTCTATATACCGGATGCTAAAGAAATACAAACATTCGCGCCAAGAAGCCTAAGATCTGGACGTAACTTCAATTTCTGGAGGAGACATCGTACTTTTCTCTTTTTTTTAAAGGAAAAGTTGTTCGCACCAACACACAGATGGCGTCGCTTGCAACACGCCACCACTTTCTTGGCATGTGGGTTTGTATGAAAGCTTCGCTACCAGTTTATATATACCTTGTTTAGACCATGGGAAACGCGTCACCAATGATTTTATTATAGCGAACAGCTTTCTATGGCACTTTCGACAGTTTTCGTGGTCGATGGTTTGTGTTTAGCAGTCGAGCTTGTTTCGCTGCGTGTTCGTCGCCGAAGGACCGCTATAAAAATATCAGAATAAATTTAAAAACTGCACATCCCGTGCACTGTGGAAATTGACGTTACGCAAAACACTCTACAGTTAGCTCGCTGTCCAGCATTGTTCATGGCTTCTGCAAAGTGTTGCCAACGTGTTCGTGTAAATCCAACAGTTGGGCCCGGGACGCGAGCGTACGCATGTGTGAAGATGGCAGCAAGAGGATGACCACGTTGACGAAGATCGTGTGACGTCAACGGTAGAATTTATAGGACAGCCGCTGATGCGAATATACACATGTGCATTGCTGGGTTCTTTATAAATATTTAACGAGCGTAAGCCAAAGACGCGCGGCTTCTGACCTGACTTGCGACTGAGTGCTTTATAATGGTACGTACCATATGTCAATGTAATTGCAGCCTATGCTAAAATGCGGGTGGTGCATGAACTCCGGCGAAAAAGTTAAAATGGGAACGACCTGGCTCGATCATGAAGGCAGTACAACATGGCACATTTTGTAGGTTGCGTTAGCTGGTACGGTGGAAATAATGGCAATGGTGAATCAATCCATAATACCGTAAATTGAAATACAGTGCCCCAAAGCGCGAGCTGTAAAGAAAGAAGACTAGAAAGTGGCACGAGATGCAGGCACCAAATGTTTTAAAGAGCTCGCTGACGTTCACACGAAAAAAATCATGCGTGACATCGTGCCCGAAAAGCAGCAAAGAAAGAAAAAGAAACTGATCGCGGTCCAATGGTTACAGCACCGGGCTGCTCCGCACGACAGCAGAGTTTCCATTTTACCATCGGAGCAGACATTTGCTTTTTGTTTAAAACAAGGCCAGACAGGTACCTACCTACCTGCTTACCTACCCCAAAGTGCCTAGAACAATACAAAGAAAGCATCCCATTGAAAGCTTTCATGCGAATGTAGCTCTCACAAAATAATGAGTTCTAGATTTGACATTTACAACGGTAACACAAATCGATGGTTCTGAAGATAGGCTATAAGGCGAGGGTACACGTTGCCTACATTGAAAGCAAGCTTCCACAATATCGTTTATATTGTTTTGCGCGGAAATAATTAGCCGGGCCTGCCAGCATGCGCCGTCGTGCGAGAGCACTGGGGCGTCTCAAGTTTAGCTGTTGAGGTGGAGCCCTGTAATAAGATTGTTCACCTCTACTCCAGCCACCCTCTACCCGTTGGCAGATGCAAGCGAGGGCTCAGGGCACCACCAGAGATGTAATGGCCAAATGTTTTGATTATTCGTTCCTCAGCTATGCGTATTCTTTCGCATGATTGTCTTGATGAATCAAATGGCCTTCTTAAAGCACTAGGCTATTCAATCCTATATACCGTTTTTGTAGATGGTGTAGCACAATTTTTTTTGCTATGTTAGCCTTCAAAACATTATGATGGGGAGTCCCCACGACACAGACATACTTCAAGACTGGGCGTACATATGTTTCCTAGTCTCCTAACTTCACCTTTGTTGTAGCAATTGCAACTTTCAGTGCGTAAGCATTCTTTGACGAGTACGCTGGAGAAACGGTGTCTGTCCCGTAACGCCTAGTAAGTGGGAAATATGTGCGTAAATTGTCAAGTGAAGATATTTTTTGTTACAATGCTGCAACTGTAGATCATTGGTAGGTTACAATCAGTAAAGAAATGGTCTCGTCGCCGTAGCCCCTACATAGCCATTTTAACGCAATAAAAGGTATCAAATCATAACAACAACTGATTGTTAAGTGTGGTTTGGCAAAAAAAAAGCGTTGTCGTAGCGGTTAGCCTCAGTTAATATGATCGCCTTTAAGAGGTCTTATGTGCCGAGACGAGTTCTTGCAATTGCGCCAAAGAAACGTATAAGCTTGGTGAGATGGAGAAGCGGCGTAAGTACGCTGGACGGCAAGGAAATATCGTAGTCGGCAGAAGGAACATCGAGAGCAGCGAAAGGAAGTAGTAGATAATCAACCGCAAAAAGAAGAAAGGAGCTGTTCAGACGCGAATCGGGAACGACGTTACAGGGCAACGCTCCGTAAAGATATGCTACAGAAATTCTGAGTTTTGTCGACTAATACATAGTCATTCTTTGGCTCCGGAGAAAGTGACGGGTAGACATTCATAAAGTGGCAACAAAAGTAAGCAGAAGCCAAGTAACAGCCGTGTCAAAGAATCCTTACGCATTAGTAGAGAATTATCAGAATCACTGAAGAATTTTTTTAGAATGTACTACTTTTGATTAGCTTTCGAACATAACATTATCAATATGTAGGTCTCATTGCAGCGTGTGCTTATTAGTGACGCCTGTATATTTAAAACAATGCGCAAACATGATTTTTATATTACTCAAGAAGGACAGTCAGCGCTGTATTGCAATAACCTTATATATTATATTTATCTTATTTACTATACTTTGTGTCCATGTCCTCATTCACGCACAACCCATCAAATGCCTGTGAACAACTATCAAGTTTATTCTGGTCATTATCACATGTCAGTAGGGAAAAAAATTCGGCAGTCATCAACAACAAAAAGAAACATTATTTGTACCATTGCTTAACAATGCAAGCCATATCAATTATGCAGTGCAAAAATCGTATTGTCCTTCAGATGGACAATCTTTACAGCCTGTTCGTCCATAAAATGATATGCCTATACTTGCCTGTACCCATTTTAACAATTCTTTACTTAGTTTTTTTCTATCAAGTTTTAAAACAAATTTGCAGTAGGGAACCATATACAATGCGTTTCTTATATATACACACATTACATCTGCTTGCAGGTGTGTAGCCCTGTTGAAGTAAAAATTACAAAGTGTTTGAAAGAAATATCGAAATTTTTTTTGCCATTTCAGGCAGGGTTATTTTTCAGCTATTTAGTAGTTTATTTCACATGCGCTTTTCATTTCTGGCATATAAAGCCATCAAAGTTTGCAGTAAAGAATATTCGGAGCATTGTAATGACATTGGTTCTTTTGGATGAAGCGATTGCGAACTAATATTGCTGTAAACACCTTGCGCCCATTCTTAGATATTTGACGTCTCTGCATTTGTACTTTGCCTTGCTACCGGCACTCGTTCTTTCACAAATAATTCATCACAAATTAAAATGATTGTTTTGAAGAGTAGAAGTTACACTTATTTTGTGGTTTAATATAGCTACCTAAGAGGTATTTCAGAAACCGCACTTGAAAATAATGGATGGAATTGCAAGCAGATTTCGGATGAAAGTCGTAACTTATGAAAATGCTTATTTACGAAAAATCATTAGAAGTCGTAAACGCGTATGTAATTAGAAATTCGTGCCTTTGTGGCTTTACTTACTGAAACTTGATGAAATTCAGCCAATCGTTTTAAATGTATCTTTTTTTAAAGTAATGCTTATTTAGTTAAGTTTGTGCATTGCGGTGAAGTTCGACAAATGGCCGAAAGGAAAATGTCCGAAATTCATTAGTACGAGTTGGGTATAAAGTATAAGCGAGATTGTCGTCACGATCATCAGCACCTATATTTATGTCCACTGCAGGACGAAGGCCTCTCCCTGCGATCTCCAATTACCCCTGTCTTGCGCTAGCTGATTCCAACTTGCGCCTGAGAATTTCCTAACTTCATCACTCCACCTAGTTTTCTGCCGTCCTCGACTGCGCTTCCCTTCTCTTAGATATCCATTCTGTAGCTCTAATGGTCCACCGGTTATCCATCCAACGCATTACATAGCCTGCCCAGCTCCACTTTTTCCACTTAATGTCAACTAGAATATCGGCTATCCCCGTTTGTTCTCTGATCCACACCGCTCTCTTCCTGTCTCTTAACATCAGGCCTGACATTTTTCGTTCCATCGCTCTTTGTGCGGTCCTTAACTTGTTCTCGAGCTTCCTTGTTAACCTCCAAGTTTCTGCCCCATATGTTAGCACCGGTAGAATGCAATGATTGTACACTTTTCTTTTCAACGACAGTGGTAATCTCCCAGTCAGGATTTGGTAACGCCTGCCGTATGCACTCCAGCCCAATTTTATTCTTCTATGAATTTTTTAACACGAAAGTGTTTTATGCCGGCGTCCACCAAGACTTCACTGACGTATTTCCGTCACGGAAATACGTCATAGAACATAATACAAAGAAAGAAACCAGAAGAAAAAGTTCCACAAACATGCAAAATTTGGAAATCGAACCCACGACCTCTCGGTCCGCGACGATAGATCGCCGAGCGTTTAACCCATTGCGCCACAAACGCATTTGCAGAGAGCTACACAGACGCGCCTTATATATCTAACACTCCTCCGTGTACCCGCGCTCTTGCTCGGGGCGGTGCCGCCGCCTACGAGCAGAAAAGAGAAGTACTGCATTATGACACTAACGCGCACCGACAGTGAACGCTTCACGACGCCTCGATGCCAGCATTCGAAGGGACGCTGGCATCGATGGATGGATGGATGGATGAGGCTGAACCCTTTAAATCGGGCGGTGGCATACGCCACCTAGCCATGGCTATTAACATAATTTGTACTTTGTGGTGGGTGAAATTTCACCCCTGCCTTAATTTATCCACCAATCAGATAACCTCTGTTTGGTTATTTCTACCCGCTTAAAGTCTATTTTGCCTTCACTGTCCCTAAACCCCAATGCTTTGAAAAAATCAGCCCCGTTGCCTTGCACTGTAGGGTTAAGCCCTTTACAGAAAAGTATGAGGTGTTCAGCCGTTTCCTCTTCTTCTCCACACGCACAGCACAACGTGTCTATACCTTGGTACTTGACTCGGTACATCTTAGTCCGCAATACTCCCGTCCTGGCTTCAAACAACAAAGAGCTTCCCCTAGAATTATCGTAGATATTTTCTTTGACAATTTCTTGCTTGAAAGTTCGGTATGTGCCCAGTGCTGATTTCGTCTGCATCCCTGTTTTCCACAGACCCCTCTCTGTTTCCTTAACATTTTTCTTAACCGCTGTTTCCTGGTTTGCACCCCTCCTGCAGTCCAAATATTTGATTGACAGTTTTCTGGCATCAAGAAGCACTACCAACGCCATTTTTTCTCATGATCAGGGTCCCCTGTGAGTAATTGACCTAGATAAACGTACTCCTTTACGGACTCTATAGGCTGACTGGCTATCCTGAACTCTTGTTTTCTTGCAAGGCCATTGAACATTATGTTTGACTTCTGCATATTAATCTTCAACCCCACGCTTACACTTTCTCGGTTAAGGTCCTCAACCACTTGCTGTAATTTGTTCCCATTGTGGCTGAATAGGACAATGTCATCTGCAAACCGAAGGGTGCTGAGATATTCGCCGTTGATTCTCACTCCTAAGCCTTCCCAGTCTAAGAGCTTGAATACTTCTTGTAAGCATGCACTGAATAGCACTGGAGAGATTGTATCTCCTTGCCTGACCCCTTTCTTGATAGGTAACTTTCTACTTTTTTGTGGAGAACCAAGGTTGCTGTGCAATCTTTGTATATGTTTGCCAATAAATTCACGTATGCCTCCTGTACTCCTTGGTTACGTAATGCCTCTATGACTGCTGATATCTCTACTGAATCAAATGCTTTTTCATAATCTACGAAAGCCATAGAGAGAGGTTGATTGTACTCCGCAGATTTCTCTATTACCTGATTGATGAAATGGATATGATCCATCGTAGACAATCCCTTCCTGAAGCCAGCTTATTCTCTTGGTTGGCTAAAGTCAAGTGTTGCCCTGATTCTATTTGAAATTACCTTGGCGAATATATTATACAATTCTGAGAGCAAGCTAATGATTCTATATTTCTTCAATTATTTAACGTTTCCCTTCTTGTGGATGAGTATAATATTGGCGTTCTTCCAGCTTTCTGGTACACTGGAAGTCGTAAGGCATTGCGTATGAAGGGCCGCAAGCTTTTCAAGTATGATATCTCCTACATCTTGATTAAATCGATTGTTATTCCATCTTCTCCAGCATCTCTTCCCCTGGTCATGTCTTTCAAGGCCCTTCTAACTTCATCGCTAGTTTAGAAGGGACCTCTGTATCCTGTTCATGACTACTTCGAATGAAAATAGCTTGGCTGCTCTGGGAGCTGTACAGGTCAGCATAGAATTGTTCCGCTGCTTTTACTATGTCACCGAAATTGTTGATGATATTACCCTGCTTATCTTTCAGTGCATACATTTTGCGTTGTCCTATGCCTAGTTTTATTCTCACTGATTTCATGCTGCGTGCATTTTTTACTGCTTCCTCAATCTTTTCAACGTTATAATTTCGGATATCCCTTACTTTCTTCTTGTTGATCAGTTTCGACAGTTCAGCGAATTCTATCTGACCTCTCGATTTTGACACTTTCATGTTTTGCCATTTTTTGTATTAGGTCCTTTGTTCCTTGGGAGAGCTTACCTACTGGTTGCCTTGGTGCCTTACGTCCCACTTCAATTGCTGCTTCTGAGATCAGCCTAGTTAAGCTTTCATTCATTACCTGTATGTTGTCTTTACCTTCCTGTTCTAAGGCTGCAATTTGTTTGCGAGCGCCAGCCTGAATTGTTCTGCTTTTACCCTTACTGCGTCTAGGTCTTCTTGTCTAATTTTATTCTTTCTCTATTCAAATTGAGAGAAATCCTAGACCTCACTAACCTATGGTCACTGCATTTTACCCTACCTAACACTTATACATCCTGTACTATGCTGGGATCGGCAGAGAGTATGAAATCTGTTTCATTTCTTGTTTTTTCATTTAGTCTTTTCCAGGTCCACTTCCTGTTCCTACGCTTCCTGAAGAAGGTATTTATTATTCCGAGCCTATTCCTTTCCGCGAATTCTATCAACATCTCTCCTCTAGTGTTCCTAGAGTCGATGCCGTAGTTGCCAATTGCTTGCTCGCCAGCCTGCTTTTCCCCCACTTTTGCATTGAAGTCACCCATGACTACAGTATACTGAGTTTGCACCTTTCTCATTGCTAATTCAACATCTTCATAAAACTGTTTTATTTTTTCGTCATCGTGACTGGAGTTGGCGCGTGGGCTTGTACAACCTTCATTCTATACCACCTATTCAGCTTTATACGACAACTGCTACTCTCTCATTAATGCTGTAGAATTCATCAATGTTGCCCGCTATGTCCTTATGGACTAGAAATCCTACTCCGAATTCTCTCCTATCTGGAAGACCTCTGTAGCGGAGGGCGTGGCCGTTAGTCAGTACAGTATAAACCTCACCAGTTCTTCTCAGGTCATTAAGGCGAATAATATCCCAGGCAATACCTGATAATTCTTGAAATAGCCCTGCTAAGCGAGCCTTACTCGATAGGGTTCGCGTGTTGAACGTTGCCAGATTCAGTTTCCGTTGGCGGCCTGTCCGCACCCAGAGATTCTTAGCACCCTCTGCCGCGTAGCAGGTCTGACTGCCGCCTTGGTCAGGTGCTCCGCACCCGCTTGGGACTGAAGGCCATGGGTATATTGCAGGAATCATTTTGGAGGTAGCGGCCGAATACCGCACCAGGGAGGCCAATGCCTGTTCTGTTGAGGAAGTGACTTTGGAGTGACTTTGTTGAAGCTTAGGGGGGCTTCCTATTTTGGTTGCACCTTGACTAGAATAGCCCCACTAGCTCTCAGCGATTTTTCTTGCCGGTGTCAGGCGCCATTCCATCAGTATCAGTAAATATCACTATCACTAAATGTAAATTATGTAATTGTAATTATCATCAAATGTAAATGTAAATTATCAGTAAATGTATCAGTAAATACATGGTGCGCACGAAATAAAGCCCGCGTTTTGAAATTTTAAACAATCTAATTCTTCAAGCTGCGTCTCACTGAATGAAAACAAAGTCCTAGCACGGCAACTAATCAGATTTCTTTCTTTTTTAATGTAGACAAGGGAAGTCTTGAGTTTGCCATGCACAGCATGGTTATGTATTAGGTTATTCGAGGCCCGGTTAAAAATCCTGTGGGCAAGTCGTTTATTTATATTGGTTTATTACATCTTAGTGCATTTCTTTGTACCGTTTCGGCTTGTTAATGCGGTAATTCGTGAAAATAAGCCTAAGCGCATCGACACATTGCAAGGAAAATAAGTCTGATATTTTATAGGCTGGTTATCCATGCGCGGCAGTCGGAGATAGAGCACTGCACGGGCTCGGGCTTACCCGAAAGCCCGAGCCCGGCCCGGCCCGTGGGCTGGGCCGGGCCGTGTAGAGCCGTTCTTTCACGGGCTCGGGCCGGGCTCTGGCACGGCGATTGCTTTTTGACCCGGGCCCGGGCCGGGCTCGGGTTTTCTGACACGGGCCCGGGCCGGGCTCGGGCTTTCTGGTGGTGCGCATGTAACGTGCAGCGAGTTATTCTCGGGCGTCTCAACTCTGAAAAACATGTATTTTTCGGTCTCGGGCCGGGTTCGGGCCGGTTTCGAGCCGAGCTCGGGCCGGGCGGGTAGCGTAGATTATTTCCGGGCCCGGGTCTCGCCATAAAAGTTTTGATCGGGCTCGGGCGGGCCGCCCAATGTAAAAACGGGCCCGGGCCGGGCCCGGGCCGCAAAAATCGGCCCGTGCAGTGCTCTAGTCGGAGACGTCCATCTGTTTGGAGAGAACCGCTTTCAAAGTTTAACGCTTGGCCACATGGGGCGCGGTTCTGGCTACGGAGGCCATTTATACTATTGGGTAGTACTATCCTATGGCAGCCTGCGGACTGACCTGCTCGACCTAGCGGCTGGTGTCCTGCTATACAGTACACATCCAAAGAGTGACGATCTACTCTACTAGCGAGACTGCATACAACCTTTAGCATATTTTATAATTTGCTTGTTTGTAACCTTTGTGCACTTATAATTTTTTCTGTAGGGGTTGCTATGATTCGTCACGAGCTGCTCAATAATAAACGTCGATAATATTTGCAACTGTCCCTTTTTTTCACCTGTCGGCCGGTATCTGTAACGATTGGCGAGTATGACAGGAGTGGCGGAGTGACCTGTGGCCCAATCACATATTCATTTGCGTTGCACTGGTTCTGAAAATGAAGTTTCTCTAAAATTCAAGAGATTGAATTGTGTAAGGGAAAGGGAAAATCAGAACCCAGACTTCGCTCAAGCCTGCAATAGACGCGCCTGCTTCCCATGCTTCTTTCAGAAAAGTATTTGCTGCCGCAACTCAAATGCCGGGTCCATTGTGCAAAACTGCGGTTATTGTTGGCCTGACAACCAATGCCCTCAGTGGACCACCTAAAAACCTGTGCACGTGTTCATGTGAAATCTGTGTTAAACCTCCTCCCTCCCTTTCTCCTATACCCCCACGGCCTTTCGCGCGACGGAAGTCTCGTTTGCTCTCCGCCCTGCGTTCGCTCTCCATGAGAGTGCGCGTCCCACGCGCGCCTTCACTCGCACATACGGCGCGCGGTGACAATTTTATCGCCCTTTGACTTTATACAGAACCTCGCGGTGTCGGCGACTGCAGAAATCCTCTTGAAGTGTCCATATAATTGCTGTCGCAATAAAACTTGCGCGCGTGTTCATGTGAAGTCTGTGTTAAATCGTGGTTGCCGCAATATGACGTGCGCGTTCTAGACATGTCTGTTAGGTGTGAAAAGGAGTCTGCTAATTGCCCAAAAACCTGTAGCTGTTCCGATTGTCTTTCGTTTCGTACAGCACTTGCCATGTAAGTATATAAAATAAAAGCAAGTCAAATTTCCTCCTTGAGTATCAGAGCTCCTTCAGCACGCAAATGAGGCTCTTCCTTAAAGAGCGTTAAAAGTGTCCGGACACCGTCATGGTAGGATGTTGATCCGGACGTCAAGGAGGAAATCATTATGCCCAACAACGTAGAGGCATTGCAGCACGCTTTCAGTCTTCGATGTTAAAAGAAGTGGTTGAGCTTCAGATAAATAGTAGGTGGATAGAAATCATGTTCCGATGAAGACGCCGGAAAGAGAAAATGTGTGAGATAGCTGCCATACCGCACCGCAATATGTCTTGACAAAAGCTGTCTTTTACCAGCTGTCTAGGTTTAAAACTTTACTGCTTGTATTTATAAGATCAGAAGCTGCGTTGATGCTATTTTCTGGAAAATAATTCTCACATGATTTACAACGCATGTATGCACATCTAGATTCATTTTCGTTTTTGTGCGCCATTTTTTAAGAAGAGGTGAAAACAGTAGGCTCACAGGTTTTCTCGCTTCGAATTCAAAGACCCAACCCTGTATTTTTTTCTAACTTCATCATCCTTTAGTCTACGCGATACCCTAGCTTGTTATTTTTCTCTACCAAAATTGAGTGTGGGGGAGAGGGAGGCGCAGGTACATAAACGCTTCCGAAGAAAGTAACTGCTGTCCTAATTAGGACCACCGAATTCCTTGTATGACCCCTGTTTACTTCATGAGATAACGCAGGAATTGGGGTAGCAGAAGAAATAACAAGGGCACTCATGATAGGTGATATAGGAAATGCGTGCCTTGGCAAAGACACGGTTCGTGTAACTAAAATACGATCTCAATGAACATGATATCGCGCCACCAAAAGTGCCATCAACGGGGGCATCGAAAAGTTACAGAGTATCGCTTCTTTTGAGCGTGAGCAAGGGCACGAAAAGTAGAAGCAAGCACCGCACGAGTGCTTTGTGAGAATTGGAGCACTTCTAATGCCTGAAAAGAAAATGAAAATTTCTACGCATTATCTAACACTACGGCTAGCGAGACTAGGTCTTCACCTTCTGAATTAGGTAGATTCAATGCGCGGCAATGCGGTCAAGGAGTTCTTACTTACTGTTCTTATTTGTCCCCTATACACACACTGAACACAAAGCAACTTGAGGTGTCATTCAGACTATGACTACATTGCATATAGCTATACGCTCAAGTGTTTGGAGCAAAGGACGATCTTGCACTGCAGCCAATACAGAGCACCAGCTTGCAACTGCCAATCAAGGCATTCCGGGCTAGATGTGCGTACGTGCACATCATGCAAAGGCAACGCACGAAAGTAAATAAGAAGGAAAAATGGCAGTAGTAAAAAAATAAATCCATTGGTGCTACGCGCCAAAACTACTATTTGATTATAAGGCGCGCTGAAATGGGGGGATTCCTCATTGATCTTGGCCATCTGGGACCATCGTGAATTTCAATAAAAATTCATAAGCGTTCTTGAGTTTCGCCCCAATAAAAATGCGGCCGACGTGGCCGAGATCGTCCACTGGGCTTTCAATGACAACATCCAAAAAGTTTGCTGCATAAAGCCACGCGTTAGTAACGTTCGAGGACGAGGACGAAGAAATTGGTTGATTGGCTGCTGCAGCTAAAGCAGTAAACAGCCGTTCGCTCAGAACTGACTCCTTGCCTTTTCCTCTCGCGACAAACATCGTCTGATACGACTGCCCCAGATACAGACGCTTTTGTTCAGCGTGCCGAAGAAGCGTGGCAGCTTGCACGGCAACCAGATGCTCGTCGACAGTGACGTAGCCAGAAATTTTGTTCGGCAGGGGCTCAGGTTGCAGCGCGACCTCCTATTTATAGAATTTGTCAAGGGATCAAATACATGAATAATAACAGCATTGCCAATGCCATTGTATATTAGATGCTGCAGACGAATTATTGAAGGCTACGCACTGTCAAGTAAAATATGTATTTTCTCATGAAAGAATATATTCGTACGTCCCAAGAATTGTGGCAGAAATAACTGATACCAATGCTGCGGCGTTTTTTTTTGTCTATTCATTAAGAAAAGAAAATATCACACGAACTTCAGAACTACATCAGTTTGAAACCAGCAAGGCAGTGCATGCAGCTGATATGAAAAACGTAAAGGCCATGAAATGAATAGGTTGAGGACAAATCTTTTGATGAATCTTTGTAATTCAAGAATCTTGTTTACATTTTCGCACATATGCAACGGCCAGGAAAAAACTTCAATGACGCTGTCCTTAGTTGCACATCATGGATTGCGCAGGAGCGGCAGTTACCGCTCGTGTATTGTGAGTAATTGAACCGAAATTATAGTCGCAACAGTGAGTGCATATGAAAGCAGGAGTTCTGAAAAATGTACATTAGAAATGCGAAGATAGAATGGAACATACAAATGCCAGATACAACTCGCTAAAGGGCAATAAAGAGTCGCTGGGAACAAAGTTCACTGCGTGTATACACAAAACCTCGCAACAAAATATTTAAATATACGTCTAAGTCTACAATAAATCTACGTATTTAAGCAAACATCACTGTATATAATGCGTCAAACAAGACAAATAAACATATTGCGCAGTCACAGATAGTAGACTTTGAGCACAGAAAGACAGATGACCTAGGCAAGAACAAAACTATGATCGCAGAAATCGTGATATGTACTCGGGCCATGCAGCGGTCGCGACAGCGCCATGTGGGTGGAATAATAGAGGAATAATGCAGAAATCAGCACGAAAATGTGTAATTTAACTGCCTGCACAGCGGCAACAATTATTCTGCACCCAAAATTAAAGGAGGGGGCTTCGTTTCAAAAAATAAATAAAAGCAGGTAGCTAAAAAGGAAAGAAAAGGACAAACGAAAGCCACAAGTAACGCGGCATGTTGAACTACCCAATATCCGAGTGTTTATTTGGCAAACGCCCCGTGGGCCGGGCTTTCAATGAGCAAGGTCGGTCAAAATTGGTTATTGATGGCCTCGGAATTTTCGTATTCGCATGATAATTTTGATCATCATGCTAACTGCTAGAATAAACGGTTAAAATTTCTGCGGTTTTAAAAGCTAACGAACAGTCATACGTTTTCATAATTACGAGCTTATGGACCTCAAGGAACAAAGCTTTTTACTTGCATTGATTTTGCTGCTTCATTATCTAAAGGACAAACTTCTCTCGGCGGGGAAGTTGAGCGAAACGGTCAATGACTTCAGACACGTTGATGCCGACATCTCTGCGGGTGTATAGAAGCGCCAGCCTAACCCTGAGTTCCACAGACATTGTGGAGCGCAAGTAGTTCTTTAGTAAACTCTTCTTAAAAAATATTCTCTCCGCGTTGGCAGTGGTCACTGGAAGGGTGACTAGAATCTACAGCAGCTTGTACACATTTATATAGCGCTTGCAGTCGCAATAAGAGAGAACATATATTCCGGTGCTAAAACCTAAAACACTCCCTCGATGTCGTTGGCATCCTTGTTTAGGTACCTTGCACGAACAGTAGGCTTTTCGATTCCAGCGATGTCCGTCGTTTTGTCAGGAAGTATGGAGAAGCAGCCTGCTTTTGCGACTGCGTTCTCAATGTTCGTGCCGCAATGTCTTTTCGAGCTTGAAAAGGCATTGCAGACAGAATCCAGAATGATTCCCGGCGTCGGTGGTAGTTTGGTAGGTGGTGCATGCCGGCTCAAAAAAATTTCGGGGGGGGGGGGGGGCTGAAGCGCCATCAGCCCCCCCCCCCCCCCCCCTGGCTATGCCCATGCTCGTCGATACAAGATACGCCACCACGACGTAACATACAAGGCGGGGGATCTCGTCTGGGTTTGGACCCATATACGTCTACGAGGCCGCTGAGAAATATTATTGCACCGTGATTTTGGGCCCTACATAGTTTTGCATCACCTAAGTCAAGTCAACTAAGAAGTTGTCCCTGCAGAAACATCACACCAATCTCGTAGATCACGCTCATCTGACATAGGATGAAGCCCTTCCACTCGCGCTGACTCCAATTCACAAACTTTGTGGTGCGGTCTCTGTCCTCACACCCGTTGTCTGCCTCATTTCTTTTATTTTTTCCCTGTGGTATTTAACCCATCACCAACTCTTGTGGCTTAACTTTCACTGTTCTTTCGTGCAGTCACATCGAGACGATGCCTCCATTCTTTTTTTTCTTGGAGGGAGGGGTAATGGAAACGCGTTAGTAATGCTGGAGGAGGCCGACGCAGAAGTTTTGTTGGCTGCTGCGGATAAAACAGTAAACAGCCGTTCGCTCGGAACTGACTACTTGCCTTTTCCTCTCGCGAGAATAAATTCAGAGCTTCAAATGCGATATACAGTGCTCTCATTATCATTCGTTCCTTTCAGAAATTACTTTTTTATTCGAATGGCCTCTTTCACGATTGTCCACCATGAAGTACAGGTAAGTAGAAGATTAATATTTATGTAAGCAAAACAAATGGTTCTCTTTATTCCCACACCGATCAATACCACCAAGACCACATGGGTGCCTGCATCACAAATGTTTGCTATTGTCGACTATGTACGTACCAGCAGGTTCATGGCACTATTCCTTGCTTCTAGCTTTCTTCGAAAATGCAGGTCTGCTCAGATATAAGGGAACACGTTTTTCAAAGCTCCTAGAGGCGCTCATAGTGATGACACGCATCTTGAATCTGAACTGAATGTGGGACATTTTATAACGGACTGAACAAAATGTAAGCTACGTTGATGCGTACGTTAGCCTTATTCAGCTTCGAGTGTAGTGGAGCGAGAGAATTTGCCTTGCATTGCACTATTTTGATGGTTTATTGAATGCAAACTTGTGGCGTATATTTCGTGAAATGTACTGCATTACGCGTAACGTAATTAGTTAAAACGTCGCTAATTGTTCGACATTTAGGCACACAATGGTGAACTCTTACATGGATACATAACAACAATCAACAAAAAACTTCTTTTAGCACCATCATAAGATTCGGCGTCCATTCATTAATACGGAACAGTCACTAGAGTTTGTGCATGAACCACTCATCGGCATTACGTGAACACGATATTTCCAAAGCAACAGCTAAAGTTTGATAATTAGTAAAGTTGTGATTTTGAAATTGACATCGGAACAATATTTCAGGTAACCATGATGGCTGCTATTATTTGCTTAAATTTTGTTTTGTTTGTAGTCAATGGTTCAGCTTTCATTGCGTTAGTGCAGGAACACCGATAGTAACTTCAAATATCAGAGTACGCAAGAGATATTTTTTTTGCACAGCAATTCAAACCATGGTTCTCTCTCGCAAGACAGCCTAGTTTAGTGCCCTTACATATGTATAGGAAAAATTAGGAAGCATATGAAATATATCAGAAAATGCATCTGATAAACACTTTTATGTTCTAATTCTGCTTCACAATCTTTTCGCCTTTACGACGTTGGCGAAGCCCTTTATCTCTTTCAAATGGCTTCAAGCAGTGGGAGGTATTTATACTTGCTATTCATTGCTTCGCATATTTCTTGCTCTGTGCGTCAAGAAATACCGGATGATAAATATGAACAGCTGTTTGCTACCCTGCGCTCGCAAATTTCGCTGCGCGATTATGTGGCACTGGTAACGTGGAAAGACTACTGGAGTTCATGCAATCGTTCTTTGGTCCACGAGCTGCCTTTGGCAGCAACGTTGTGGACGCTTCCCAGTAGAACTTTTCATAACTATATCAGGGAAAATGCGGCTGCGGTTGTCAAGACACACGTGCTTGCACTAAATATTGGTCATAATGCAATGAGATATCTTAAGATATGTCCCACACGTCCTGTCAATTTTGCTATGGTGGATTGCATACTGATTGAAGAGAGTGCTGCAGGTAAAACAACCTCGAATGATTATGTGAATGTATCAATCACGAGAACATTGCCATGTAATATTGGTAGATTCTGTAAGGGAAACAAAAGCAGAGCAGGGTGTTTACAGCCACCTACACGGACTGTTTCACTGGCTGCTAGAGAATGTCACCTTTTTGCTCTGAAAGATGATTCCAAATACTTACGCCAAAGCAGCCTCAGAAATGAAGTAGTATATGTAGGCTGCGTAAAGCAGGAAAATGTAGATTTCGCTTGCCACTCATATCCAACTGGATTCATCTTAGATGCAATGAGTTTTTACAATGTCACTTTGAAATGGTTCTTCAGCACCCGCACATCCACTGTGTCGAATGCACTCATGAATGGAGGTGTCGACATCTTGGGACACCATTTAATCCTTTACTATGATAATGCACAATTGTTTGGAATTGATCAAGTTATTTCTCACGTCACTGACGTGTTCTACGTCAAAAAGGCGAACTTTATCTCGACGTCTTTTACGAACATTGTCGTCGAGTCAAAAGTTGGCATGTGTCTCCTTCTGTCCTGCCTCGTGTGCATGTTACTTGTGCTAACCGTGGTTGACTGCACCGAAAGAAAACCCTGGCGGCTCAGCTCTGTAATGGACTCCTTTATGTTTCTTCTGGCTTCATTTTACGCAACCTCATCCCCCATTCCCCGCGGAAGAAATTCGTCATTGGTACGCATGGTTCTACGCAGCGTCTGGCTTATCGCCATCCTTCCACTCTCAAACTATTTCCGCAGTGAACTTGTTTCCCGCCTCAGTGTACAATCGACAGCGAAAGTTATGGACACATTGGACGAAATTAACGATGCGCTTAGCCGCAGAGCTATCACTCCATGCCTCCGAATCGGCTCTATGACGCATGACAGCATCGTACGGAACAAGAGCTACACGGACCTTCACGCCAAGCTTAGCTTAGCGTTCTACGCGGCGACAGAGAGAAAGTCTTTAGTGGAAATAGACACTGTCGGCTGCCTGTCATGTGCAAAACAGAAGGGCCATGTTTGTTTCACAGACAGGTTGCCAGAGTGTTGGAAACACAAGCTTCATGGATTCGTTGAATCTAGAGATACACTAAATCTCGTAATAGGGGGCATTCTAGTTCGGAAAAATTTCGCACTTAAGAATGGCTTTCGCGATATGGTGCGCAGAATAAGTGAAGCAGGATTTTTCGGGGACAAAATGTCGTGCAGTGTCAAGCCTGCCATTGGCGAGAGCGGAGATGCAGCGTACCAGTCAGTCCAGACGGATGAGCTTAGCAGCTTTCTACTTCTTTTTGTTCTGTTCATAGCAGCATCTAGCGCAGTTTTTATGCTTGAGCTTATAATTGTGAAGCTGTAGTTATCACTTCTTCCATGCATTTTTTCTTTGACTATTTAGCTATAAATTTAGTTAAGGAATATTCAGTTGAGCCATGAACTAACCTTAAATTTTGTTGAAGGTCAATGAAGAAGTTCTGGTTTTGACAAACAGAGAGCAAACGGACATCTCCTTAGGTTTGGTGTTCTTTTTTGCAATCATTCGCTTTCCCTTCCCTAATAATACTCGGCGCTATCTAGCGCCACCGGCGCGAAGCTTACGCGTGGATTCCGAAATGCATGGCTCGCCGGTGCGTGCGAAAACTGTTAAATGCGTCACGTGACAACCAGGCGCCCCTCTCCCGCTTCTTTTTGGACACACTACGTCATCTTGTGGCAATAGCGAAAAGTACGCATGTGGCCTCCGACACAACAAGTGTGGCGCTCGGGTGGCTGCTAACGCTGAGAATTGTTCCTTCGCTTCGCTTGCCGTACATCCAGTGGCGAATATTTAGTGAGCCAAGTTGGCGAGTGGTTCACTGAAGACTGGCACGTACCCTGTGCATTCATGGCACAGCTCGCTAAAGCAATGTCGTGAAAGACGAATACTGAAAACGCCTAGCGCAGTTGGGGCGCAGCCTGCTGAAGTATCGGGTTGCTGTTCTTGAGTATCCCTTGTGACGGGGGTTCGATTCCTCTAAGCATAGGAGAAATTTAAGGCATAGTTTTCGTCATTGTAAAGCGGGACATTCCCATTGCCACATAATATTTACCAAAGATGGCGTCAAATACGTTCATTGAAGCTGAGCACAGACCGGGCAGCACTTACCCAGTGCTCCAAGTCGGCGTCAAAGTGTTTCATTGAGCAGCGGTACCTACCCACTCCCGAATCTACTGTGACCCATTTGCCGTGAAAGAGGTTCGTTGAAGAACAGCACATACGTACACACTGCCACATACTCAGTGACATATATTTGTCCGACGGTGATTTTCGAACCCTGTTCTCTCAGTACTGCAAGCCAATGGACTGCCCATTAGACCATGGAATAACAGTGACCCAGCTAGGCGGGAAAAGGTTTTCATACAAACATATTTACATAGCTAGCCCTCGGCACGTGCTTGAAGTGAATGGTCGCAGAATAAAGCGGCACGGAAGCACAACTCAGGCTTCGTCAAATAACATAGTCCGCGGGTAGCATACGCTGCTGTGAACATCTCCGCCAAATTTTGTTGTCGTACCCGGTGCGCGGAGCTCACAAGCGCAAGCGCGAAGTTACCTTTCTCCTAAACGCTCTCTTTTTAACGGAATCCATGTTCGTCACGATTTGCTGGAAGCTTTATTTTTGTAAAATTATTTCTATTTTTTTTTATTTTTGTAATAAAACGGGTTCCCAAACGCGGCTGCTATTTGTAGCTTCGGCCGGCTACGTAGCCTAAATACCGCGGCCGCCTCGGGGTTCCTCAACGAGTCCACTGGCTATGCGCACTTTGGCTCGCTGGGGACAACAGCGTTTGGCTGAAGTTTAGCGCGTCGCAGACACCAAAATCACAAATAATGGCGTCTACGTTACCATCCAAAATGAAATTTGAACGGCGCTCCACGCTGAAATTACAAAGGCGGATCGTTGTGGCCACGCCCCACTAAACCGTAGCCTTCGCAGTGCAAGGCGTTGAAGAAGGAATGGAAGCACAGCGTAGGTCGTGTTTGATTGCCAATAACTCCACTTCTGCTGAATATATTGAAGTACTTTTTGTGGCAAAGTATTTCTGAAATAGCCTATTTTGGCTTCAATGCCTTTCTCCACATCGATAAAAAGGGGTTCAGGGCCCCTTTAAAAGCGGCAGGGTATTATAAGATCACTTTCTCCATTGAGCCACGAGGGCGAATGCGCTTTTATTGGACGACCTCATTGCTACTTCGTTGAAGCCTCATGGATTTTGTAGCGCCGTTGTTGTAGTGATGTGGTCTCTGTTAGAGTACTGCTCGGGCCGATTTTTTCAGCCCGGGCCGGGCTTGCTTCTGATATAGTTTTCCCGCATATTTGAAGCAGTTTGATCAAGCTTACGGTTGTATTGAAAATTATGTTTTGGGCGGTTGGGTGACTCAGTGAAGACGCTGCTGCTCTGGTGTACTTTCTTTTCTCTGAATACTTCTTTGATGACATATTTTGACTGTGTGCTTTAACGACACTCAGTATTAATTTATTATAGATGGTGGGACACAATGCGCTTGAAAGGTTATATTTGTGTTTAACTTAGTTCCTTGTTCATCTGTGTGGAGCTCATTCCTCTGTAACACTGTGCACTTATCAATGGAGACTGTTACTCCTCCGCTAACGTGCAGCTTCCGTGCTCGGAAAGTTCAGCGGAGGGTTGTTGTGTGTTGTGCGTTGTCTTTGAGAGTGCTGCCCCCTTGTGCATGTATTTCGAAATCATCACCATGTGACCCTCAAGTCGATGAGGACGGAGAACGGCGGATCGTGACGAAGAGGTGTTTCTTTGTAAGAAGTGCTGTGAACTGTGACATAGGGTTTCGGTCGCAATAAGTGATTCCCGAGGCAGAACATCTGCTGTAGCCTGATGATTTTCTTCACAACAATGCGCTATCGCTTGTGTGTATGCTAGTGTTCCCTACATAACATTATGCAACCTCGCAACGGTGTGACAAAGTAGTGTGCACGCGGGTCTCTCCCACAATGACCACCACTACCGCCGAAGCCTCGGCGTCTGTTACAGAACTGTGGGGGAGAACTGTTCTTATACTCCTGCCTCACCCGACCGGCGACACACATGATCTCCGGCGCACGGAGATCTGGAGACAGCTGAAGTATGGGCTCGGCCGGCTAAGCCCCCACGATGCAGGAGCCTTCTGCAGTAGGCCGACAGCCGTTGCGAGTCCGCAAGGATCTTCGGCAGTGACGAACCAGCAGCACGACGCTTCTCCAGATCGCAATCTCGACGAACACGCTACAGACACAACTACATGTTCAAGCCTCCGCTCAGTACTTTCCGGTCGACTATCGTTTCCTTATTGGGTTTATTTCTCCGTTTATATCGTATTCGTGTGTCATGCTTTTCTTACATATTCTTAGACATTTGTAGTTGTCACGTGCATTGTTGCTTGTTTGTTTTGTTTTTTAGTCGAAGAACCTGCTTCTGTATATACATCTCTCGTTATGGTTACCGCATTACTGACCTGAATAAACGGATTTCGATTCTATTTTCTGTTATTGGTCGTTAATCGTAAAATGCCACGAGGGAGACTTGTGGGAGTCTCATGAAAGGTTTTTCAGCCGTTTCTTACCCGCAGGCCTTCAGCTGAGCCTTGCACATTTCTCTATAGTTTGCCTACATGGTTTTTTTTCTGCTCCTTTACGTGATTTTCATTTTATCAACTCCTACGCTTGCGGTCTGCGGTTGGTGAGGCGTGGGCCTAATTGCCAGTCTGCTGATGAAACATCCTAAAATGTCCCCTAACAACTTTGGCCATTTATAACAAACTCGTATAGCGTATACTTGACGCTCTGACGACAGTGTCTGCAAATTAAACGGCGCGGCGCGCCCCCTGCGAAAACAGCGGAAATTTCAAACCAAACGCCACGGGCCTTGATTTATAGGCAGTGCCGCCAAGCCTGAGAGTCATAGCAACACGCACAACTGCGCCTTCATGGCATGCGTTTCGTTACTAACCATGACTAACAATCCAATGAGTAAGTGGAAACTGCGCGAAAAAGGGAGAGAAAAAAAATACAGGAGGCGGGGCTCGACGTGCCTCGGTTACGGTATAAGATAAGGCACCGAAGGAACACCGCTTGCGAATGGAATGTCGAGGCAGAGGGACTAACCCCCGTAATTTTAAACACGCCTTCACTCAACGCTTCTCCTCGACTCAGCCAAGTCGAGGCGAAGGGCGTTCCTTCACTCAAGGCGCCGGTGCGTTTCATGAACACTACTTCACTTTTCCTCCGCCAAGGAACGCCTTGAAAATGCTCCCTTGACTCGAGTGAAGCGCACCGACCTAGAAAAGCGTCTGATATCGAGGCTATTCTTAAATGCGCTTAGCAAAAGCCCAATTATTTAAGACGGATATATGTTTCCGTTAATTTGGCTTCGTTATCAAATGACAACATGGCGTAATGCACAAATTTAGCTCGGAAGCGCTGCCACTGTTAGCGTTCGACTGATAGATCAAGCGGGAGCTGTGTTTGAGGTCTGGCAACGATCGCACCCCAGCAGCTGAGCATGGCTACAGTGTACTAGAATAGGGGCAGTGTGCTCACTGCCGTATCCCTGCGCCGCGTCACCGCGGCGCACTCAGTGTCGACTGCTCCGACGCCCGCCAGAGGCGCAGCCGCTAGTTTCTCCTTAAAACTTCGCTCGCTTGGTATGGAGTACGTTGTGTTGGATCACGACGTTGACCGTTCTCCCTCAAGGGCTGCAGAAGATAGCGCCAACCTTTCCTTTCTGAAAACTAACCACTTAATATCGACGTTGTCGGCTCTCGACTGCAAGTCCCGCCGGCGTTTTCAGCAGTATCCTCTGTGCTTGCTCTGTGTTTGACGCTTTACTCAATGTGCAGTCTTAGTGAGTGAGAATGGCTAGCCGCCGTCGAAAATGCTGCTTTGCACCCGAGTGCAGAACTGGCTACAGTCGTGTGAAAGATGCGCCAAAGGCATCTTTGCTCAGCGTTCCACGTGATGAAGAACGGCGAAAGGAATGGGAGAGTAACCTGAACCGTGCAGATAAGACACTGGAGGAATCTTGCGGGTCTGTGAGTTGGGGCCCATTCACACTTGCGACTAGGTTACTTTGCGACCAAGTTAGTCGCAAAGCGACCAGTCGCAAGTAGTCGCAAATGGTCGCTTTTCTCGAAATGCGACCGTTTCGGGCCAGTGGCTCACTGCTCGATTTTTCAGTCGCGCGACCGCAGTCGCACAACAGCTGAACCAATCAGATGCGAAGGAACAGGACGTTCGTATACGCTGACGCTTATGTTACGTAGCGATGACATTTCAAGCAGACGTGAACGGCATATCGCGAGACATTTCGGTTTAGTGACTCCTCGGTCGCATTTGTCAGTGTGAACATCGTTCGTCTTGAGTAGCTTTCTGGTCGGCAGTCGCAATCGGTCGCACGACCTCGCCTAGTCGCAAGTGTGAATGGGCCCTCACACTTCGAACCGCGATTCATAATTAGGGACTCGTGCACCTTATAGAATGCAAAGAGGTATGCATGACAATTGCCACTGCTATCAGAAAACGCTGTTCCCACGATTCTTCCGAATTTACCACAGTACGTGACGAAGACGACACTGAAGCCCAGGAACAAAAGGAAAAGGTGTGAAAGGGACGAAGCACCCGCGAAGAAAAGCCGAAGCGCACTAGACAGTAGCTATATTCGGAGTTTTCACCGGCTGCTCCCGGCGCTTCCGGGATCATTCTTTATTTCGTTGTAAATTAACATTGTTATTGCATAAATGTACACGCGTGAGCAAAAGTATACGGACCAGGGATTGTGCGATAAAGCCGACTTTTTCAACTGCCTGCGAATGCAACTTGAAATTGAGGACTGCAGTCCAATCTTGGCATTGCGAGCTTTCCAGTGTACTCGTCAATTTCAGTTTATGCATGTTAATTACGAAGAAATTGAGTTTTTTCGGCTACCCTGTGGTCTGTATACTTTTGCTCACGGGTATACCTGGTATTTTCATCCTTTCGATTTCATGTCGCATTAACGTTACGAAAGATGTAATACATAAACAATCAGCTGACCAGCTTAAATTGTGCCGCAGTGATACCTAAATATTTAATTTCGTGAATAGATGGGGCAACGTGAAAATGTCTAAGGCGCTGCACGCCTTACCTGCGAAAAAAAAAAACGAAGTGGTGGTTAAATTCGGCGCGGTGGTGCTGGACACGCGGATGCGCGGTCGTTGTGGCGAAACCACACTGACCATTTTATGGATCAGCTGCAGAAAAAACTCGAGTGCCTCTTGCTACCGTGACTGCAGCGGCCGTATCACGCCTTTAACAGAACAGCATGAATAGCAAGGCTAGTTCATCCGCGTCTCCGGCTCAAAACATCGCCAACCCTCTGTAGATCAGCCGCAACAATAGTAATTTATTTCACTGCACACTGCGAAGGTGCACCAAAAGAACTTTCGTGCCTTGCACGTCGTGTATTTTACTTTTATACGGTGAAAACAGCAACACGCGATAGCTGTTTTACCGCGACGCGTCGGAAAGTTTCAGGTGACGCTGCGAACCGCGCCACCTGTCGGCGGCGACACGAAGTGCGTCAAGCTCTGCTGCGTTGTGAGCGCACTACAACTTTTCTAGTACACTGTAAGCATGGCGCATGCCTGCGAAACAAGAAAATTTGCGCACGCATTTGTCTGCTGCTCATTGTTTCCTTGTGCTTCATTTGTGCTTCACGTTGCAGTTGTTAATCGTGGTTATTATCAATGATATTGTCCGTGTGTGTACTGTGACCAAGCCGGATTGACTTCGAAGGAGGCAACGCATGGAATGGCCGATGGGCAGCTTTGTTTAACTTCAAGACCGAGTGCTGCTGAAAGATTTCTGAAAGCAGCAACACGACAAAAAATAAAGGTGAGTGAACAGTTTATGCATGGAAGCAGATTCGGCTGTTGGGGTTTTCGTGAAGTTGCCGCCGCGCTATCAATAAAACGTGTTCGATATATCCGAGCATGACTGGCTCCAGTTGCTCATGCTGCGAGCATTAGCACCCGAAGCATGCTATTCAAAGGAAGATTGCGCGAGGCGTTATTTTTTTTTTTTTGCATTGGAGCTCATGGGAGATTCGGCGCGACAATCTGTTATCGGTTCAGTTGTTTAAACATATATGCACAAGGCACCACTCCACGACTGTGTCCGATGATCATTCCACTATCGCGTAGGAAATATTTCAGTAGAGAAGAAGCAGTAGTAGTATACATGTGGCAGAATGCATATGGTTGAGTGCGTAGCTCCGGCAGTTGGAAGGAAACAAACGTTTTTCGGTCCTGTACTTTATTTTAGAAGCCGTGGTGGTTAGTCCGTTTGTTCAAATTGTAGCACATATTGTCAGTGAACCAGCACTGGTGCCTGCATTTCCAGTGCTGCTTCACTTCACATATACGCTACGCAATCTTTTATTCTTCCGAAAATTCACTTTTCAGTAGTTCATTACCAGCATTACTGTTTCGCCTTACCTTTTTAAATGTGCTATGTCGTAGCATCTCCTGCACGTTCCATAAACTGTGCTTTCAAGTTCACGCAACGGCCACATTTTTTTAGTTGTGCTATGTCTTTTCAATTGTTTAGCTGCACTAAACTTAGCGTGCGAACGCCCTATGTACATACCATTTTTGGCATTCTGCTGCAGGATGTGGGCCTTGAAAAGACCAGCTGATGGAAAAAAATGAACGTCTGTGTTGCACGGTAAGACATGTGGCTGACGTGAAAGCATCGATAGATACGGTGTCTGCCTCTTGGAAATGCACCATCTCGCTTCCCTGAAGGAACTTAGGTGCTGCGGAAGTACTTGACTGATCAGCCCGGTAGTTAGTCTGTGCTTATTTTTCATACTTGTCATTAATAATATTGATATTATGTCTGGCCACATTGACAAAATGGTGAAATGCACGCCGTGTTATTTAAAACCGCAAACATGAAACAGCTATACCGTAATGAAATCAAACTCATATTTCATTCCTTTTCAACAGTCATATATTATTGTTTTGATGAGCATTGTCATGATTATGATGTGCGAAGTCATGAGGTGCCCATAATGTGATACGGTTGAGACGTGAGCTATTTTACTGCCCACAATTTGTAATGCAGAACTTTAGTATTTAGTGAAATGTTCATGCTACTTTTGCATGAGCAAGCGTACATCAAGAAATATACCATAATTTTAATGGTTGATCTCAGCTTTGCTGAACTCATGGTAGTTGTGCGCTCTATACTGTATTTTTCAGCAACGCCATTGTGACAGTCTGCATCACCATTTGGCCTGTTGTGGGATCCCACAAGACACGCTCTGTTCCTCGGTGCATTACTGAACTTCTGCAAGCCACATGGAAGCCAACTGTGATCCGCATCGAATGGAACAAATTTATTGTTCCGGCCTTCATAATTAATCTTAAGCCGAAGTTAGAAACGGAGCTGAAACAGTGCATGTTCTGGAAGGATTTACCACTGCATACCGTCGGGTGGTCACACCCGACGGTATGCTACTGTCTAGAACACTGCTAGCCTACTGTCTAGAACACGGATGGTGTTTTATTATAGAATAGCTTTGTCAGTAGTACTACTGCTTGTGTTTGTAGGATCAGATCCACGCTCTTTTTGCAATCCTATCAGAACACAAAAAGACAAGGATAATTTTATTGTTTCAGAGATTCACACTTGGATAGACAAGAAATAATTCCGTGATACAGACTGCTTTATTAAATATGGCTTAAGAAAAGAAACCTGGATGAAAAATACAGACTTAAGCTGCAAGGTGCTTCTGAAGGCAGATTTATGCAAAATGCCTTTACTGGTGACGTTTGAGCTGTTAGGATGTCAGAAAGGAGATAAAGGTTTTAGTCAAAATAGTGCAGACAACGAATACATTGCAGCAGGACACATTAACTGGAGCTCCACTCTTCTCCAGTTGCACACCAACGCAAGAGCAGCCCCATCAAAAGGCAGTTGCTCTGCGTGGTTGCGTTGGCAGCCTGGTTCCTGCATAAGAGAAGGGGTTGGTTATAAATATACAATGATGTTAACGCACATAAAAACTAGCTTACCCTATTGAAAATCCCAGCATTGCCCATCATTAGTTTTATGCTGGGCATGCCGGGAAACGTGCTGGGCATGCTGGATATGTTGCTGGGCATGATGGAATTCATCGTGGGTATGCTGGGTGGATGGTGGGCGATATAGATGGTGCTGGGTAGATGCTGGGTAGACGGTGGAATATCTACTGGGTGACTCGTCCAAATGGTGGGTGTACTGGGTGGACGGTGGAATACATACTGGGCGACCTGTGCGAATGATGGGTGAATGATGGGTGTACTGGTTGGATGGTGGGTGAATGGTGTGCGTGCTGGGTGAATGGTGGGTGTACTGGGTGGATGGTAGGAGGACAATGGGTGACTATATACAAGGTGTTTCAGCGAACACTTTCAAAAATGTTTAAAGGTTGCCTGTGGTAGATAGCACAATTCTAGTTAATGAGCTGGTCCACTCGAAGAGGCGGACATTACTTGCAAAAATAAATGCATAATCAACAATACAATTAAGAAAAAATCACTATAGGTACAGTATTCGTTTTAATCAGTTTACTTTTCGAAGTAAATACATTCGTTAAACATTTTCATTGTGTTCAGGAAGCCGATTTTTTTTTTACATTGATAAGCTCGGACTGTTTACATTCATATTTGCAAAGATTACATTACGTTACCTCTGTATACGTGCAGCTATAATTATGAAAACAATTTTATGGTTGCTCACTTCCTGGGTGGGCTTGGATGTTCATAAGCATAAGCTAATTAAACTGAATATTTTGAAGCAAGGCTCACGTAATTATTGCTAACGACTGTAAATAGCAGCTACTGCTACACGTCCCACGCAAAATTGCAGTATACTTTTTGTTTTCCCTAGAGCAACTAACTGCATGAAATTATAGAGAAAGAGAAAAGTGGACGCACCTGGTCGTTTTTAGAGAAGCTCGCCTTGCTGTGGTGCGCTTCGCCGTCCTTGGAATAGCGTAGTAAGTGATGCACCCGAGTACAAACCGCTCAGGCGGAGTGAATTCCGGCTCTCGCGCAGCCAGACCCGCATCCAGCAATCGAGCATACAGGCAATACACCCACTAACGGCAGGAATCTTCGCAGTTGTTTTCTTTTCATAGGTTCGAAGTCCGCCGCCGGTATGTATCGTGCCGCGTTTCAAATGGTGCTGCTTTGTATGATCTCTCACGATAAACACGGCACTGGCGCTGATAGTAGTTTCGGAGCCCTCGCACGAAGAATACACGTATGCAGGTCATAAACTGGCTCGTGCACGGAATAAGACGACAGGTCACTGCACTAGCTGGCAGTCTTCTTGACAGGACGGCCGGTCTGTCTCGGTGCCACAGTAGAATTACTCCGTTGCCGAAGCACTCCAGAGAATTGCACCGGTCCGTAATACGATACCCTTGAAGATGCGCAGCATCGTTAACGAAAGAAAAGCTGCGGATGCAACTGGCGTCCATCTGAAAAAGCCGACGAGGCGAGTGACAGATCACAACGCAGCCATGTTTGTGCACTAACTTCACTCAAGGAGCGATACAAGGTAGTTGCGGGGCTACCTCAAGATTCTCGAGTAAAACCCTCGAGCTTTCCTTCACTCAAGGCGCCTTTCGAGTGGAAGGCGATTTGTGAATGAAAAGCCCCCAATGAAGCTCCGCCCTCAAGGCAGCATTCGAGTGGAGGGTCGAGTCGAGGTGCGTTTTGAATACGGGGGATAAAGTCAGTCATGACAATGATCTGTCCATTCCCTGTCTAATAGGGGAATGGCACCGCAGCGATACGGCATGGCGGTTCACCGCAGGTGCTTTTACTGAGGGGGCTATTAAGGCCGCCACTTTACCAACCGAAACGGCACTCTAGCCATAGAGGCGGGGGCAAAGGCTGTCGCTGCAAAATTGCTGTGCGGTATTGTAGGGTCCGTAGTGACGCAGCACAGTGAAAATGCACCAGTTTATCTGCGTGCGCGAAGTCTCCGCGATGCATTGCGGAGAAGAGCCTGCTGACCAGCGAAACAATTCATCGCTTGTCACCGCTTGCCCAGTGAAGGTGCCTCCGTGCACATGTACGCAGAATTTGAGTGTGTTGTTCACTCCGATGTGCTTGCCGGCTGCCTCTGCTGCTGAGCTAACAGCGATCGCAGATGGATATCGTAACGACAGCGCAGCAATCGCATTTTGGCGGGTGAGGGTTCTCGTGTGCAGTTAGGAAATTAGTCTTCGAACGAAGGAAGGTGTGGCAATTCTTTAGTGTGCCGTGGTTGTGATGAAGAAATGCCATCACACTGGATGTGTTTGCGTTTACCGCTGACCCTGTTCGCGACACTGCGGCTCCGATACATAACTGATGACAGAACAGCCATCTCAAATGACAGCTGCGATACGTTGTCGTTGGAAAACACTACGCCCTGTTCAGGATCATCGACCACCGCGGCGCATCGACACCTTGCAAGCACCTACAGTGACCTGCCGATAACTATTTGCTATGCGCTACGTCGCCACAATGCAGGCAATTAGCCGTGTTGTGGGGCCATCACAACCCGAGAAGATATATGCAGAAGCCAGCGAAAGTCGACGCTTTTTTATATAGTGGTGCTCAGTACATCGCCGATGGCAGTGAGTTGTGCATGTTTTATTTCGCCGGTCAAGACTGTTATTGCCTCTCAGTTCCGCACCACGTCGCTGTTGCCGAAAAATAAGTTGGGCGTGGCCCAACCGTGGTGGGCGCGCACTAGAGTTACATCAATCGCGCGGGGCGTGAGCTATGGTTTTGAATGACAGGCGAACTCGTGCCAAACTCGTACATCGCGAAACCCCCCTCGAGTTGAACTCGTGAACGTGGCGGCGACAGCAGCAGCCTGTGTCATCTCATCCAGCGGCAGTAAGCGTCAATATGACCGTCTGGACCCGTTCACCTACATGACCGACGCAGAGTTTCGCGTCATTTTTGCCTTTCGAAAACGTGAGTGCGCTGGCTGTGTGACGAGGTAGGCGAAGGCCGTCGTCTGCGGAGACAGCGTGGCGGGCAAATTATGCTTTCTGAGCACAGAGGGGTGTGACTAGGCAGCGGAGGAAACGTTCGCGCGATTGCTTTGGCTCCCTCCTGTTTCAAGCGCTGTTCGTCCACCGCGTCCCAGCCCCAGGCCATGTCCGGCGTCGTCATCTGAGTACTGGGGTGCCTGAGATCACCTGAGATCCAACCCGGACCAACCAACCTGCGCAGGCGAAGTGGTCACCTTATATTGTAAGGCTCACATTGGACGTCGGGCTGCCTTCCGGTGCAACAGCTGCCGAAATCAGTTTTCGCAGTTACACGGTACCGCTGCACTGCATGGGCAGAGAGGCGAATGAAGTTACTTCGCCAACACGGACCGCCTCGGCCGTCCGAACGACCACCTCTCCAGGCGGCAAATGATTTGGCTCACGTACTGCGTGAGCCAAAGCGTAGACATATGGCTGTTGAAGGAGATGACTGGCGACTTGTTTCCTCAATCGGATCACGCCATCGCTGACTGGAGGAACTACTCCCATAACTTATCTTATACTTTTTAGAGCACGAAAAGCGACGAGACACAGATGTACGACGCGGACACAGCGCTAACTTCCAACAATTTTTTATTCTACAACAACTTTTTATTCCAACAATTCTTTTTGAGAGAGACCAAGTGTGCTGGGCATATGAACCGAGGGCGACCAAGCCGCTACAGCCATTTTCGTCAGGCCACTCTAAGTTGGTTAAGATAGGCATCGCAAAGTCAACCCTAATGAATGCGCTTCGCCGCTCATGTCCTCACAAGTGTTTTTTTTCAGTTTCCTTGCGCAAGAGGATCGCCTCGAACAGGCTGGTTTTCCGCAGCATACCATCACAGCTGTGGCCGAAGGTCTCCTTATGACCGTGAAGCGCGGGCAAGAGGATGAGCAGTTCGCTTCACCGGAAATTGTCCGAAGGAAGCAGAAACACTCAATAATACCGCACATCCACCATATCTCACGCAGGCTGAAGAAGATTGGCAACAACGCAAATGTAAGCGTCATCTTTTCAGCGCCAAACAAGCTGTCCAACTTGTGCAAGGCCAGCTATTGTAGTTCTGAGAAGCCCAGTTGCCATACAAAGCACAAGGAAGGCCATGTTCATTGTGAGAACAATATCGTGTATGAACTAGCCTTGTCGTGTGGCAAAAAATACATCGCCCCAACGGGAAGGTGCAAATATGATAGGCTGCGGGAACATGCAAATAACGTGCGAACTGGAGGAGTGGGCCATCTGGCTTTTCGCGGCAGAAAGCATGGGTGCAGTCCGATTTATTAGCAGTGCACTGTGATAGGAAGAAGCCTAACGCAAACAATACGTGAGATTATTGAAGCAGCGAAGATCGCTAGTGTGGGGAATGCTTGTGTTAGCGCACCTTCAATTGATCTTTCAAAAAAGAATTAGATTTTTTAAACAAGGTACAGAGGGTGGCGTGATGAAAATAGCATCCTAATTTTGCAGCTACAACAATTTTTTTTGCTATTTATGGTTACCTTTTTCATCTTCGATCTCATATTTTCCATTACACATGTCACGTTGCCGACATGTGTTCAAAAGCAGTACATATGCGCTTGCGTGCGCTGCTGTCTGTTGATTATATATGTGTGAAACGCTTCGTAGAATACAAAATTGTTGGAACTTAGCTCCCACCTCGACGGACAATTCTGGGCTACCCAGCAAGCCTACGAGGCGGCGAAGAGGCAAGACCTCGATGTCCCCACGTAGGAGGCCTAGGCCCAGCCAACTAAACTGCTGGTTTAAATAAACGTTTGTTCCTCCTCCTGGAAGTTAGCGCTGTGTCCGCGTCGTACATCTGTGTCTCGTCCCTTTTCGTGCGCTAAAAAGTCTAAGACATGGAGTACCAACTCGCCCAAACTTACGCTCTTTCAAGTTACCCCCATAAGTTCGCGAGGGACGAGCTGCTGGCGCAACGCCCACTCGGTGGCCCCGGGTAGATAGCGCAAATTGACGAGTGCCTTCTTCGCGGCGAGCAAAAGTACAATCGAGGCAGCCTAATGTCGGGCGACAACTTTCCGCCGAGCCGCCAAAATTAGGGCGGTGTTCAAGATGGTAGGCCATGGGTCTTCGGCATGTTCTGCGCGACCAGAGGGGTGCTGCAAATTGTAAGGTCGACCGCCGAAAGGCGGCGACGCTAGTCGCCATTATTGCTGCCAATGTTCAATCGGGGACCATTATTCATAGCGAGGAATTGGCCGCATACAAATATATCCCAAATTTAGGGGATGCTAACGGGGCTATGCCTCAATCTGCATTGGGAGATAGTCAACCACAGCGTGAACTTTGTGGAACCCTTCACGGGCGTTCACACGCAAAAAAATATACAAAGTTATTGTCAAAAAGTGAAGCGCCACCTTGTCAGCGATGGGAACAGGGTAACTGCACCGATACACGGTTCCACCTTGGATGAATGTGGTGGCACTCAACGGCCCCGTGCGCTGCAAAGACCCCTTCTTGCGTTTGTTAGAAACCACGGATCACTCGGGCTACCCAGTATACAGAGACTTTCCTGCGGTTGTTAGCAGCCATCGCTCGACGCTTGCCAGTATGAAGGTGCATCGCAAAGTAAAAAAAAAATAAAGCGTAGTTTTCTGACCCTTGTATGACCCTTGTATGTGCTTTTCGGCATTCCCGAGTGCTTACACAGTAAGCGCGCGGCAAACAACTTAGGCGCTAGCCGACGCTCACTTCGTCTCGCAGCTAGAGCAGCTGGGGTGCCTCGATCCACGCGCGCGCATCGAGGCACCCTACTCGCAGCCTTTCTTTAGCGCGAGCAACGAGCGATCTGTTAAAAGCCCAGTGTGAAAACATGGCGCACACAAATCTGTGCTCGGAAATGGGAGCGCAAGCACGTAGCGAGCCACACCAATCCAATCCAGAGAAAAGATAAAGAGCAACGAGCGAGCGATGTGTTGAAACCCCAGTGAGGAAACCACGCGCACACCAGCGCACACCAATCGGTGTTCGGAAATGCTAGCGCAAGTACGTAGCGAGCCGCGCCAATCGAATCCCGAGAAAAAAAAAGAGGAGGACGAGGGTCCCCTCATGGTATAACGCGAAACGTATTAAACAACAAATTAGTCTAATACACAATTAGTGTACATCTTGTAAACCTTAAAATGCTTATAAATCACATAAATGTGACTAATATTATTGAACTAAATGTATTTATTTTGTAACTTGCTTGTGCCTGTAATGCACTCGGTGGAACGGCAAACAAGTGTAAGAAGGCACGACCACGCACCGACCGTATGATCGCGTGAGCCCCAGTTTGTCGACCGCCCATACGGCAACGCGCAAGGGTTGATAGCCACCCAGAGTGAATCTAGATAAACCAATGAAACTGGAGGCGTGCCGACGGACAAACTTTGTCTTGTTACCATTTGTTTGTTAATCTTGGGGCGTCGCCAGAGCTCGTGAAGATCCTGAGTTTCGCCAAACTCTGCTCATCCTGCATAGCACCCCAGGACTGTTGATTTCTTCCATGTGTTCCAATATTGCACCGATATGAAAACTTATTTCGGTAAAACGCTCCTTAGGTGGCGTTTTACATCTTCCAGAGTATAACCACAATTGGAAGTGGGGCCTGTTGAGGGGTCCTTTAAACCCACGCGTTCTGAGTCGGTTTTTTCCCCCATTCCTTCCGCCTGGAGGGTGCACCTAACCTAACCACCTAATTTTGATGAACGGTGAGTCAGGACATTCATCTGCACGGTACTTTGGTCTTGGTCTAGTAACTAGCAAAGATTACGCAACAGCCTGAACGCCAGGACAAGATAACTACTTACCCTACCCTCGACGACAGTTACAGACAACAGAGACTGCCAACTGAAGAAGTTGCACTTGTGGCAAGACCTGTGGCAGCATTACCAATCTGAAATGACCGACGTGAGCATCGCGCACAATTGCTTCATTAAGGCGACTTGATTTCAATTTTTATAATGATATACAAGAAAGCCGAAAAAAATTATTCGTCGCTTGTTAGGTTACTTTATCAAAGAAACGAACACAGTAACAGAGTTCGGCCTTAGAGAAATAACTTTAATTAACATTTGCGCTAACTTGAAGCTTAAATCATCCATGGTGGAACATGGTACATTCGGCAACGTACAGACCACGAGGACAAAAAACGAGGAATCACATTACAGGGTCCCTTGCGTAGCTAAATGATTGTGTGTGTTACTTGGTGGTGCAGTTCGCAGTGTATCGCTACAACGGAGCCCATCATCAATAAGGTAATTTATTCATTTATTTCATACATTTTATTTCTACTTATTTGCGTTCCACAGATATTTATCATATAAGGCAACATTCGTCCAAGTTAACCAACTTTTTATCTGATAAGACGTCGAAAAACATCAGGTCATCCCGCCCCGACCAGCTTCGTCCAACTTCCAACCTTCGTCTTTAATCGTATCTTCTAACCATCCCTGCCATGGCTAAGGTGCCGTTGGTAGTATTAGTTAGAGACCTTGCGGATAATGACACGTCCAGTTTTGCACGTACGTTCGGCAAGGTTCTATTGCAGGCTTGCACGGAGTGATGACACTCTCGAACAGGTTGTCCGCAGATATCGCCAGATTATAGTAACATCAAAGACGATGCGACAACTCTCATCATCACCCGTATCTGATTTTTTAAACTTGTGTAGATGCCCTTCGACTCCAGAGTGCTGGCAGCCCTTACACTGCTCATCAACCAAGCAGTGCACTCTCTTGAGTTCAGCCATGTCACAAACCAGCGAGATGATTCTTCTTTATTGCTCCTTTCATAGAAGTCAATGAAAAAGACGAATAAATGTTGAGGTCGATTTACATGAACAGGCACACGTGTTCCTAAAAACTTCTTCACTTTATTGCCTTATAAGCTACTTTATAGTGGTATTACATAAGCGGTGGGTGTATATCAGTACTTGATTTAAATAATGCATCATTTAACAGTGAAGAAGAGGGACGATGCAGTGGGGCATCTATACCAGCGCTGTCTAGTGGGGCAGGCTCTCCATCGCATCGCTTGGACTACGCCGCTCGCGCTCGCGGTTCCTTGAACTGATCGGACGGTCAGCCTTACGCTTGCGTGCAATAAACGCCTTAACAAGTGGTGGAGAGTGGTACGCTCGACCGCATCCTGGAGCGTCAATCCCGTACCCTCTCTTCAAACATGTCTCAGGACGCATCTCAGCCGACGACCCAGCAAACGCCTCCTGCACCCTCCGTCGTGTGCTCTGGTCTACCTCGCCACAAGGATCCTCCTGTTTTCAGCGGCACAGACGACCACGACGTGGAGGACAGGCAGTCCACGTACGAGCGCGTAAGCGTCATCAATAAATGGGGACGATGCCGCGAAACTAAACAACATACTTTTTTACCTCGCCGGCGTGGACAGCCTCTGGTACAACAACCACGAGACGGATATTCCGACATGGTCCACGTTCAGAACCTCACTAGTAGCTGTGTTTGGTCGTCCTGCTGCGCGCAAGGTGCGAGCAGAATCCCGCTTGCGGGAACGAGCCCAACAGCCGGGAGAGTCCTTCACTAGATACATCGAAGATATCCTGGACTTGTGTAAGCGCGTGGACGCGACGATGTCGGAATCAGACAGAATCCGAAACTTTATGAAAGGAATTGAGGACGCCGCTTTCACCATGCTGCTCGCTAAGAATCCACTATCCGTCACAGAGATCGTAACGTTATGCCAAAGTTACGAGGAGCTACGCAAGCAGCGCTCGTTGACTCGTCGGTCTTAATCACGCGACGAACCCATCGCTGGTCTGGCTACCACCTTCGACCAGACTGCACTGCTTGCGGAAATGTAGGCCTTCATTCAGGAGGAAGTAGCCCGCCAACTCTCCTTGGTACCATTTGCTCAGCCGCCGCATGTGCCACAGCCCGCTTCGAGTATCGTGCCTCCGCTCCGCCGCGCCATCGAGCTAGAAATCGCCGAGGTACAGCCCGACCACCGTCACAATGTTCCTGCGCCTATGCCACTGAGCTACACCGAGGTCGTGGCTCCACCCCAGCAGGCCCCGGCACCAGCACCGCTCAACTACGCTGAAGTCGTCGCGAGGCCCCACCCTCTCGCTGCGCATGTGCCCCTCACTTTTGCCGACGTCGTGGCTAGGCCACCAGTGCAGCCTGCTGTACAGTCCTATCACCAGCCGCTCCATACCGGGCGTGTTCCGACGTGGGCGGGACCAGCCACAGCGAACCGGTGGCGTACATCTGACAACCGGCCCATATGCTTTGCCTGCGGCTACGCCCGTCACGTGGCCCGTTTCTGTAATCGTGTGCAGCCGCCCAGCGTCGCATCCTCCATGCCAAACCGTTTGCCCCGTCAATCTTACGACCCACCTTTCGGTGGGTCACCAACATACCGCCCGCAGCATAACACCCGCCGTTCCCCATCTCCACGCCGGCGCTCGTTATCGCCGATGCGGCCTCGTGCCGCCCCTCGGGATGAGGAAAACTAACAGTCGCAGTCCAAGAGGCAAGGGCTGCGACAACGTCGAAGTGTACAAGTCCTCATTGCAGCCCTTCCAATGTGATAGACGTGTTTGTCGACGGTGTCCGCGCGTCTGCACTCGTCGACACAGGCGCAGCCGTATGTGTTATGGACGCTACACTTTGCCGCTTACTTCGCAAAGTCACGACGCCCCTGTCCGGACTATCCCTTCGCACAGCCAGTGCTCAGCATTTTCGACCCTCGGCGTCTTGCACTGCTCGTGTAGAAATTCAGGACGTTGTCTGCGCCATAGAATTCTTCGTCCTTTCCTTCTGCTCTCATGATGTCATCCTTGGCTGGAATATTCTTTAGCGCCACAAGTCGTTATCGATTGCGCATGGGCTGAAATAGAACTATTGCCGATGCTCGATTGGACGCCCACTGATGCTCCGTCGCTTTTCAGGCAACTGATCGTCGAAGCCGACACTCAGGTTGCTCCCTACGCCTCAATGATCGTGTCCATGCACTGCAGTGACCTCTCGGACGCCATTGCATTACTTTCCCCGTCTGGCCGTTTCCTCGCAAGGAAGGGCCTGTTGCTACCTTTTGCGACCGTGGACATCGCCAAGGGCACTAGCACAATTTTCGTTTGCAACCAGTGTCCATACCCTGTCATGCTGCTCCGAGGAGAATGTGTTGGTAGCGTGGAAGCCATCGACGACGTGCAAGTTATCGACGTGTCCGACTACCCGAATTGCACCACCTACCATACGCTCAGTGCTGTATCTAGATCTGACGCATTGACCAGAGATGTATTTGGTTCCTCTATCGCCGGAACCCTTACAGCGGCCCAGCATTCCCAGCTGCTGTCCCTCTTGGAAGAATTTCGTTCGTCTTTCGACGTGGGGCAAGCTTCCCTGGGTGGGACTTCCACTGTAACGCACCACATCGACACTGGCTCTCACCAACCATTGCGACAACGCCCGTATCGCGTTTCTGCCAGTGAACATCGTGTGATTAACGAGCAAGTCGACCCTCGAAAAATCCACGGGCTTCTCCTGTCGTCCTAGTTACAAAGAAGGACGGCTCCGTAAGGTTTTGCGTCGATTATCGCCGGCTCAACAAGATCACTCGCAAGGACGTCTATCCCCTGCCACGCATAGACGACGCATTTGACTGCCTTCAAGGAGCCGAGTTTTTTTCATCTCTGGATTTGCGCTCCGGGTATTGGCAAGTACCTTTGGAAGAAGACGATCGGCCGAAAACAGCCTTTATTACGCCCGACGGCTTGTACGAGTTTAACGTCCTGCCTTTTGGGCTCTGTACTGCGCCCGCGACATTCGAGCGCATGATGGACACAGTTTTGCGAGGCTTAAAGTAGCACATATGTTTGTGCTATCTTCACGACATCGTAGTTTTTGCGCCCGACTCCCCCACGCACCTCGAACGCCTCCGGCGTGTTTTGAGGTGTTTATCTAACGCCGGCCTACAATTAAATATAAAGAAGTGCCGATTTGCTTCACGGCAACTCACGGTTTTTGGCTATGTCGTTTCCAAGGACGGAATTCTCCCCGACCCCGACAAACTTCGCGCCGTTGCCGAATTCCCCAAGCCAACGTCCATCAAAGAATTGCGCAGTTTCATCGGTCTATGCTCGTACTTCAGACGCTTCATTCAGAATTTCGCCGCCATCGTGTCGCCCCTCACGAAGCTCCGCGGGGGTAACGGGCTCCTCACCTCGTGGTCATCAGAGTGTGACGAGGCGTCCACGGGTCTTTGTCGTTTGCTGACCTCCCCCCCCAATTTTGCGCCACTACGATCCGACGGCCCCCACAGAGGTACACACAGTTGCCAGCGGTGTTGGCCTTGGCGCTGTCCTCGCAGCAAGGGTTCCCTGAGTATGTCGTCGCTTACGCCAGGAAAACGCTTACGAAAGCCGAGAATAATTCCACCGTGAGAGAAAAAGAATGCAAGAATGTCTCGCGATCATCTGGGCTCTTACTAAGTTCCGGCCATATTTGTATGGCCGCCCATTTGATGTCATCACGGACCACCACGCACTATGTTTGCTGGCGTCATTGAAAGATCCGTCCGGCCGTCTTGCACGTTGCATGGGCACTTCGCCTGCAAGACTACGACATCCGCGTACTCTACCGCAGCGGACGACACCACTCGGACGCCGATGCCCTCTCGCGCTCTCCCTTGGCTGACAACAATATATCTCGGTTGTCTGTGTCTTCCAGCGACTTTCACACCATCGCTTCTGAGCAGCGCAAGGACCCCCTGGAGTGCGTCGCTTATAGGCTGGCTCTCTGATCCATCGAACAGGTCAACCCGCGCGTTGCGTCGTCAAGCTCACCAATTCGTCATTCGCGACGACCTGCTTTACCGGCGCAATTACCGCTCCGACGGCCGCCGGTGGTTGTTAGTAGTGCCTCGCAGACTGCGTTCCGATATTTGCGCAGCTCTTCACGCTGATCCCCAGTGTGCCCACTGTCACATTTTCAAGACTTACCAGCGCCTTCAACAGCGGTACTATTTCGCGAGGGATGTACAGCTACGTTAAAAAGTGCGTACGCTCTTGTCCCGATTGCTGCAGCGCCGGCAATCTTCACCCCGCCTCTCGCCAGCTGGGCTGCAACCTTTACCATGCCCCACGCGGCCCTTTGGGCGCGTCGGTATAGATGTGTACGGGCCCCTTCCCATGACATCGGCTGGAAACCGTTGGGCTATTGTGGCAGTTGACCACTTTACGCGATACGCTGAAACTGCGGTGCTTCCGGCAGCTACTGCGCGCGACGTTGCCTCCTTCCTGCTTCGTCGGTTCATTCTACGTCATGGGCCACCCAGGAGCTGTTCAGTGACCGCGGACGTGTCTTCCTCTCGGAAGTAGTTGAAGCTGTTCTCAAAGAGTGCCACGTTGTTCATCGCACCACAACGGCGTACCATCCTCAAACCAATGGACTCAAGGAACGATTCAACTGTAGGCTCGGCGACATGCTCTCAATGTACGTCTCCTCAAACCACACGAACTGGGACGCCATTCTGCCCTTCGTCACCTACGCGTACAATACCGCTACGCAGAGCACTACTGGTTTTTCGCCATATTTCTTATTGTACGGCCGGTACCCATCGCACACCATCGACACAATGCTACCATACCGGCCCGACGCATCCGAATGTGCGCCCATTTCTGATACGGTGAGACATTCCGAAGAGTGCCGCGACCTCGCCCGGGCCTTTACCTCCAATGACCAAGAGCGCCAGAAGAACACTCGCGGTGACACCACTTCTGCGCCCACCTTTCTTCCTGCAGCGCTTGTGTAGCTCCCAGTTCCTTCCGCTGCACCTGCTCTGTCTTCCAAGTTAATGCCGAAGTATGAAGATCCCTACCGCATCGTCGAGCGTGCATCACCCGTCAAATATGTGATTGAGCCCGTTCAACCATCGTCGGACATGCGCCGTCGCGGACGCGACATTGTCACCTTGAGCGCCTCAAGCCGTATTATGATCCCCTAATAGTGACGAACTGTTAGGTCGCCGGACGGCTCCCTTTTTCGTCCCCGGGGTAATTGTAGTGAAGAAGAGGGACGATGCAGTGGGGCATCCTTACCAGCGCTGTCTAGTTGGGCAGGCTCTCCAGCGCATCGCTCAGACTACGCCGCTCGCGATCGCGGTTCCTTGAACTGATCGGACTGTCAGACTTACGCTTGCGTGCAGTAAACGACTTTACAGGGTAAATAGATATGTGCAATTACATATACGCAAATATTACGAACTAAAAATCCGAGTACACCAAAGCACTAATCAAACCTAAGCATTAATGTGAAAGCAGTAATATATACAAAACGATGGAAAGTTGCGCGAGTTGGTACGGTAACATATTCTTGGTATAAGCGTGAAGAAGACACGGACGGTGGCGGAAGAAGACAGGAGGTTCGCTAACTCACAACTAAATCTTTATTGTAAATAAAGTTTATTTCCCATAAAGATTTAGTTGTGAGCTAGCGCTCGTCTTGTCTTCTTCCGCCACCGTCCATGTCTTCTTCTCGCTTATACCAAGAATATGTTACACTAATGTCTAATTCAACGGCGCTGAGCGCTTCTTCGAGTTTTGCCCTGTGACTAATGTAGCGCAGCCGTACGTACTGCTCGAGCCAGCAAGCAGCAGCAGCCTGCGGTGCCAATGCTGCATGCCACCGACGCGGCGATGCCCACTGCGCGACGCGTCGCTTCGATGCCGCTTGCCCTCACTCAATACCTGGCGCACGTAGGCGCAGTACGTTCACCCTTTCACCCTATCTGCCACCGCCTCCTAGATAGCACACGGCCTGTGCACTTCGATCCACGATGTCATGCTACCTTTCCCTACTGCCATAGAATCTAACGGGGGTGCTCCTGAGTAAGCCGTGGTGATTTCAACGTGAACCCTTTCTGCACGCTGGGCAAGATAGTGGAAATTTCGGTCGAAGTAGCATGACATCATAAAACAGAGTGCACAGGCCTGTTATCCAGGAGGCGTTGGCTCTGCTCGGTCGGCTGCTCGAGCAGTGAGCGAGGGTGACGTGACGCCACGCTGGCACCCTCTCCCCTCGCGCAACACCTGGCGCGCTAATGGGCAGCAGGTGTTCCATTTTGCCCGCTCTGCTCCGTCGAGGCGTTGCTCGTGACGTGGCGTGGCAGCAAATGGCATTGCGAGATTAGCTGCTATTTCGCTGCAACAGACGACAGACGTCGTCTTTTTCGCTCAATGGGTCATGTATCGCCTTGGAAGCCAAAACACACGATATAAGTGTTTTACCGTAAGTTAGTTTTACAGTGAATTGCACAGTGGCACTCTTAAATAGTGAAATAGTGAACATACAACGGCAAACGATGGCGGATAGATAGTCGGACAGGTTGTTCCATTCTGTAGCGGCATGTCAAAATAATGAGGCGGAAAAGGTCACAGGGCGCTCATGCGAGGGCGGCCCACTTGAAATGTGTGCCATGTACGATGAGATCTTGGGACTGCGGGTAGGATATACGGTGGTTGATTAAGCGACGTGTGATAAACCTTGTGGTAAGGTGAAAGGGTTGCAATGCACCGGCACGTACAAAGGGCAAGTCAAATTCTTTTTTTAGCAAGGTATGCTCAGGTGATATGAATAGTAGAATAATTGAACCTCGTCCGTTGTTTTTGCCATCTGCGTCATTGTTCCCTTCTTTGTTATATTGTTTTTTGCCAATCTAAAACTTAGCGCAACATAATCATGAACCCGCTTCTAATTTTATTGCGATAGCAATTATATGGACACTCTAAGCGGATTTCTCCAGTCGGCGTGACCGTCGTCGTCCGCGTCGCCGTGAGGCGCCGTATAAAGGCCAAGGGCGATAAAATCGTCGCAACACGACGTATGCTGTAGTAAAAGCGCGCGAGGGACACGCGCTTTCACGGAGAGCGAACGCACGGCGGAGAGCGAACGCGACGTCTGACGTCGTGCGAAACGCCGTGGGGGAATGGGAGGGAGAGACAGAGGGAAGGAGGGGAGGCGACGCTTAGAGGCGGCACCAAACGCATATCTTGCGACCGGGCGCAAGGGAACTGGAATCTCGCAGGCGAAAGAAGGAACGCGGAAAGGCATCGCGGGAGGGAGGGGGTGCGGCCTTCTGCTCTGCGAGAAACTGCGTATTTGTACTTCCCGCGGCAGAGGGCGGTCGCGCGTAGAGCACTGCACGGGCCGATTTTTTCAGCCCGAGCCCGGCCCGGGCCCGTTTTTATGTTGGGCTGCCCACCCGAGCCCGACCAAAAGCTTTATGGCGAGACCCGGGCCCGGCCGGGCCCGGAAATATTCTACGTTACCCGCCCGGCCCGGCCCACCACCCCTTTACCTTAGGCCCGAGCCCGGCCCGAGCCCAACTCGAAACCGGCCCGAACCCGGCCCGAAAAAAAAGACCACCGAGTGGCATCAAAAAATAAAATAAAGCGTAGATTGAAAGGAATGTAATTTAAGGCATAAATACATGTCATATGCAATTATGAACACCATTTGAGCCGTCTGAACGCAAATAGCAGCGCGCGGAGTAATACGAATGACCTGCCGAGCAGTATCGCCAGCAGTTTTCAACGGCGCGACCTTGATGCGGGCCTATCCACTTCTATCGCAGCGCCGCCACAGTATTTATCGACGTCGGGCGCCGCACCATAGAGTTACATACGAATAAGAAGAGTGGCCGCTCCTGCCTAAAAGCGGCCCAGCTACGCAGCTTCATGCCACCCGCTAGAGGGCAATACAACGCTCCCTGTCTCCAAGGGAATGCGCGTACGAGTTATCGACTGTAGTAACTTTTCTAGTGTGCTATACGTCTACTTGTCTAGGTGGCTGTAGACGTAGACTTTATCAACGGGATCAGGCGGCCGTGAGCGGTGGAAAAGCATACGCATCGCTACAAAATACCGGCCGTGGTGTGATCAGGCAAGGCGACGCAATAAAAGATGTGCCATAACGTATCCGTGGTCTTCGCTAGGTTCGTCTACCTGAACGTCTGTCTGCTTGGCTGCTGCTTGGTAAGAACGCCTTCATTGCCTTCTTTTTTTCTCTTCATTACTTTGCAAATTGCTTATGTATTTGGAACTTCAGCCGTAAGTTGACATTTGTCGCATTGGGCTGTTCCGCGCAGAGAGCTTTTTGTGTTCTTCACTTCGCGCATGATGTTCGTGGATTGCTTCACATTAAGTAAGAAACAGCACTTTGGAAGGCAGCGCAGCGCGTTTGCGAGAAAATCGTTTCTTGGTGCGAGAAAGTGAGTCGGCACACTCCGGTACACGTAGTCTGAATTTAATGCTTGTGTGTGCAATTCTGTGAAATAATGCAGTTATGCTTAGGATCGTTATTCGGGGCGTTCGCAGATTGCTTGCAGCCTTTGTTACGAGCGAAATTAGAGAGAACCTGCGAATTGAGAAGAATGTTTGTAAGCTGTGGCTATGACGTATTCCGAATAAACACTCCTGCCTCAGTAGCGCTTGTATGCCACGAAAGGTTGCTTTTTTTTAACTGCGGCAATTGCACGTGACGCTTTTCGCAAAAGGGCGATGTGAAGTGCGTAGGCGAAAACTTGTGCGAAGGCGGGAGAGAAGACATAACCAATACTTTTTTTTTTCAGGTCATGCCGTCCGGAGTGAAGTACTACGGGAATTACTGCTGTGTTGCGTGGTGCAGTAACAACGGCAGGACAGGGAGAGAGCGTGGTTGGCTGACAACTGTAGTGAGCAGCCATGATTCCTTGTTTGCTATACAGCCCGAAACTACCACTTAATAAGAAAGGTTAGGCTTCAAAAGACGAGCGTTGTTTTCCTCTTTAATGCTAATGCTGTCTTCTGCAGTTTTACTGTTTTGTCGGATTTTTCATAATATGACCTGTTTATTCCTTTTGTGAAATTTATTCTCAACATATGGCAGCTGTATTGGCATGTCTTGCATTGTGCAGTGCACCCATCTTTTTGTGCTTGCGATAATCGAATGTTGCGAAAAAAAAGTGTGCATGTGCTTACTGAGAATATGACTTGAAAATAAAGTCTCGTCTCTTCCAACACTTGTCATGTTTATTTAAAATGTCTGCAAAACACACAGTGGCATCGTGTGCTTGCTGCTCTGGCGGTACAGCTCACACGAAGCTACTCGATGCATGCAAGCAACGCGTTAAAAAATAAAAATATAACGTCTGGGACACGCACTCACACGGAAGCGATCTTGGAGGCCGTGTAATTTTTCGAATCGCCAGAAAATAGCCTTCGAGATTAGTTTTCCTGCGGTCCCAATATCCGAGTCTGTGTAGATTCCACAGACCCGCTAGATGCGCTGCTAACCCAAATGTACCGCAGGGGCCTATGGAAGTGTCCTCTCTCATCCTTGTATATGCTACTCTATGGCCGCACTGGAAAGCATGCGCCGCCTCAGCCGCTCGTACCACTCAACCGTATTCTAGTACACTATAGACGTTTTCACGAGGGCGCTTCCGACGGTCTGGCGTGAGAGTATGTGTCAGTGTTGCCTGTTCGGTCTGGACTGTGAGCTTGCTTTGCGCTTGCATTGCGGAGTGGTAGCTTTCCTTAGATGTTACCGTTTTTTTTTTGTCACGAATGACTTACGCTCGTAAATAATGGCATATATACTCATCAAATATACTCATCAGGCCAGCACTGTGCAGTTTATGGGTGCACAAAACAACCAGCGGAAAATAACGATTTTGGGGACTTAGTGTGTCCACAACACAGCACTCCGCGAGACCACTGCCGATGTGATATGTTCACGCTTCGCCGGTTTCCTGCATCACCTGAGGACTTGGCATTTCATTCTAATGTGAACCAATGCACACCTCAGTAAAATAACGCATTTTGGTAAAGCTTTTTCGGCGCATTTCCAAATAGGTTGCGAGAATTGTCAGCTCTTCGATGCAATATTTTCTCGTATGTAGTGGCACAGGCTACATTTGTTATTCTTTCAAACACGACTTCATTCCAGTGCCTAATACGGGGGCCACATGGCGCACTTTTGATCGTAATCGAGGTCGATCTGGGTCGAATCTGCGGAAGGGAGCCAATCGCGGTCGAACATTCCGATCCAGATCGGACTCGATCGCTATCAAAAGTGGCCGTGTGACACCGGTATAAGACAAAGTGAAGAACTCTGCGAGAGAACTAGTCGGTAAATACACTTCGCAACGATCTGGAAAAATCCTGTCGTATGGAAGATGTATACAGACCCTGTGTCCACCAAAACATTGTCTCTGCGTTCACACGCACCCTGCGCGGCCCAGCCCATTAAGTTAATAACTTCAACAGTGTGGTGCTGCATCGAGCTCGCCCATCTTTGAGCGTTGTCTATGTGCTTTGGTAGCAAGAGAATGCAAAAACTAACGTGTCAACCTCATCAGCGCGACCTAGCTCCAGTGCGAGAGTTCGTGACCCGTAATGCGCTAACTGTGCGTGGCGTAGAAACGCGCGAAATGAGCCCGCGCAAGTACGAACGTAAAAAACGATATTCGCATGAGTACGCGGACAATAGCATCATGCTTGCAAGAATAGCAGTAACGAAAAAAATAAATTATTCGCACAGTCGATCAAGTGAAATACTTACGTGCGTGCAGTGACCGCTTCGCTGACCACTAAGCGCTTTTCACTCACGGTCAGTAGTGGTTTACAGTAATATGCACATGTATTTATTCGACAATTGTTAAGACTCGACATTACTTTATTATGAACATAGCATAGTGAGACGGTGTAAGAGAAACAAGACAAAAAGCAGAGATGGACCTAACGCAGCAATATTATTGGGTTATTTCACTTCAGAGATAGCGCACACAAACAATTCTAGCCGTACGCCATATCTTCAATACAAACTTCGCGCACGATCTGCGTTAAGGTTCACCTTGAGCGAAGCTTGTTTCAAATTTAGACATTCGAAAGAAAAGCCATTCCAGGTAAACAAGCGAAAAAAATAGGTAAACAAATCTTTATAATAAGTCCTGTTACAATCCATATTGGGATTGACAGTATGTGTAAATAAAATAATAAATAAATAAATAAATAAATAAATAAATAAATAAATAAATAAATAAATAAATAAATAAACACTTAAAATACAAATCTAGCACCTGGGCTGTATCAGTTGCGCTGGCATCTGTGATCACTGTCGCGCGTCGGTTCGCTGCAGGTACCGCGCTGCTCGATCGCCATGCTTATGCTTTGACATTTGCTTATAAGCACCCTGCACTGCACCAGATCCAATAAAGTTTGCATGATTGAGCTGTTCAGTTGCGTCGGAAGCGTATGGAGTAACCACCGCATATCTACCAACCACTGACACGCGTCGTCGGGCCGCCGGCGCCTGGTTCCAAGCATATCCCGACAGCTACGTACGCGCCTGCTTTCGCTAAATGAGGCAACCCTCAACCGCGAAACGTAATCGTGAGCAGATTCAATCGACGATAGGTTCAAATGTTTTGAGTAATAACAGTGAAGTATACCGCTGATTAAAACGCCAGGTCTCGACGAAGCAGACGCGGCCTCCGCCGCTACCGACGACGAAACACCACAGCCACTGGCTGGGCTTGCTGTTGCCATGGCACATCACACTGAGCGCTAACGCGAGCACGTGAAACATGTAACAAGTCAAGCGGCACGAGACAAGCGAAGCGGAAGAAAACAATCGAAATAATGCGCGGCGAAGATCACACAACCGAAGTGCGGCCGGCCTGCTCTCGCAAGGCTCACAGTCCAAAATGGCGGCATAACACGTTCTGACGCTAGACGTCACCAGTGTCGGGCAATGGTGCTACTCAAACGTCGGTTTGTGAAAAGGTGTATAGCCGAAGCACAGCCACGACCGGTCGTGAGCGCAGCGCATGGATAGAGTAAATGGAAAAAGAAGGCTTCTCGTTCCTCCATGGTGCAGCGTAATGCGCTGCTGCTAGGCGGCCGGTTGAGAACATGCGTGCAATCATGGATGGACGCAGTGCCATATTTCAGCCGCATGTCGAATTATCTTATCTTACCAGTCATCGTTTTACCAACTCGCCTTTGAAGAATCAGCAAGTCGCGAACGCGCTTGCACCACGCTGAAAGCACTAATTAGATTGATTTAGGTAAGGAATACAATGACATGATTTGGGTTGAGGCGACTTCGGTCTTTAGGAACTTTTAAATTCTGTTCAAAAAGCGCAAAATACGACGGAAGAAGAAAAGGGAAGAACACAAGAGTAGCACTGCTAGCTTCCAGCTTTGCCGGGGCAACACGTTTTTCAGAGTCGAGTCGCGCGAGGATAACTCGCGGCACATTACATGCACACCACCAGAAAGTCCGAGCCCGGCCCGAGCCCATGAAAAAACTGCCCTACCCTGCCCGGCCCGTGGGCCGGGCGGGGCCCGGGCTTTCTGATAAGCCCTAGCCCATGCAGTGCTCTAGTCTCACGCACCGTTTTCGTTGAAGCCAGAGACCACTGGAACCTTCGCTCGCTGCTGCTGGCGCCCTTGCTGACGCTTGCGCTTTGACAGCGCTTGTGTGCTGTCGTCAAGTGTGATCTATCCATGTTTGCTTGTGCGCGCTGACACCATGCTTGCTAATTGAAGTAGAAAGCGGATGTGTCTAAGTTTACACAGCCAATAAAACTACTATCCTTACTCCCTATAGCTCTCTACTAATTTGCTATCGCAATTTATGCTTCGCATGTCGGGCGAAACTGTGGCTTTTTTTTAATATTTATTTCTGCTCATCAACTAAACTGTTGTGGCCACATCTCAAAAGGATCTCCTTCACAATAAACGCGTTTTTCTATTTATTTGTTCGTCTAAATGCTGCTGTCTAACGTTTACTTTCTCTCAAAGAAAGTATTACATAGAACTGCTCCACCGACAAAGCATTATTCCAAGCTTGTGGCAAAGCATCTAGTTTACAAGGATGATCCATGTGACAAGGATGAGCTCCCCTTTGAACCTGTCCTTTTTCTTGTGTGCGAATTCAAAGCAAAAGTAACTGTTTGACGTAACTATAAACTTCTTCGGCAAAAAGAAATTCCTAATATTTGCCGTTTATTTTGTAGATAACGCATACATGTCGCATGGAAGCCCAGTGGGACTAGACGGCAGATATGCTCGGGCACCTCGTTTGGTTTCTGATTTTCAAACTTTTTTAAATTAATGCGTTACGGAAGTGTCAAATGGTGAAATTTCACTGGATTACATTCTTTTGAAAGTTGTATCCCGCTAAAGTAGAACATAGAATGCCATGAAATCTTCCTTTTTCGTGAATGTAAGGAGCGTCTACGGGAAGCCATTTGCGCTATAGCACTCGATGGCATCGAACAGAGAACATGCAGGTGCGCGAGCTGGTGGAAAACAAAACACTGGTTGGCAAGGCACATAATACCATGATTCGCAGCCATTCGACGGCCGCACCTTTTTTTATCTTGCGTATGAAATAGGACCACATGTACACTTTTATTAATATCGCGCCGCTTTCTGATCGCGCGAGCATCGACCGCCCGGTGTGTAGCAACACGGGACATTCGATCTTGAAGCGAACAGAGCAGCAGAATACCTTCGAATTCGGAATCGAACTGCGCATACGATCGCCTATATATCCCGCCGCCCGTTGCGCCCGTTGCTGACAAGGCCGCTTACACGCCATGCAGTCGATGCAAGTCGTTGGACGGCGCAGGACGAAAGAAAGATGATTGATTGCAGTACAGTTCAGATGATTTCACGTCGCCTTATTTCCCACCAAAATGGCCGCACGCGAGCGCCTATTATTGACGCTGCCGAAAGCGAGCATAGAGGCACATAGAGCTCCCGGATGACACGCACAGGCCCTGTACGCACGCTCGCGCTTTTGTTGGTCGCGTTGCAATGAACGAGCAAGGGCAACTCGATAAAGTCACTTAACTTTGACGTGAGGAAGTCGGAGGTGATCATGGTGATTGTCGTGGCATCAAGAAGCACAGTTGAAGAGGGCAATAAGCAAGAATGCTCTAAAAAGGTAACAGCGAGACAAGCAAGGAACGTAAATAATTCAGGAAACTATGCTCCAAGCGGCACGCCTGATATACTTCTCCAGGAATGCGTCAAAAAGGCAACAGCGCAATGGCGCATTCATAGAAATATATGCTTGCATCGGAATAAATTGCAATATTTATTAACAACTCTTATAATACAATATTATTATTTAACAAGTGCTGCGGTATGCGAGCCTACCAAATTTTTCTGTTTAGCTCCTTTGACGAACTATTTTCTTTGTCGCAGAAGAAGACTGCACTAGCCAGCCGCGTACGCAAGGTGCGGGAAATTGTGCAAAAAATACGTCGCATTCGTCGCAAACGTCGCACCGTGTATGTTCTCGCGGTTTTCATTGTTTGGATTTTAAACAAATGAGGTAATGCGCGCACTAACCAGCGCGAACTGAATTATGGACAGGAAAAGTACAGAATTTTCATTGTTTGCGTTTATTGGTTCGACATCATGACAAAGCTTTGACTGTCTGGCATCCAATTTTTTAAAACATTTGTACGTGTGCTTCTGCGCTATGTTCTGTCCCGAAAAAGTAGAGTAGCGCAGATTGTGCTTGGTGGCAAAGCCTTTTCACAACAAATTGGCCAGCACTCCGTCTATGTTACCGAAAGACATTGGACACCATGTAAAATATGGACAACATGCCGCAGATATTGGCCAGTATTTTTGTTTTAATCTATTTTGCGCTATGGGCTAACAACTAAGTGAAACACACTCTTTGAAAGATATACGCTATTGAAAAATTTGTACGCTAATTGTGCGAGAAATGTGCGAGATGTATGCATATCGCACAGATTTGACTGAGAAGTGTGTGATGTGCGACGCACATTCAACGAGATATCGTAGAAAATGCGCGAGATCTGTACGCATGAGCTGCGTAGACTTCACGAAGTGTACGAGATCTATGCGAGGTGCTACGCGAATGCACGTGCGAGATGTGTGCGATATGCTGCGCCAACCTAACGAGATTATGTACGAGGTGTGCGAGATAGCGTGTGATGTGTCATATGAGCAACGAGATCTTTGCCGATGACTACGAATTGCATACAAAGTGCATGCCCCTAAGTCGTAGTGTATACAAAAGCTTGGGAATGGCAGCAAGATTTTATGATGAGTCGTTTGTAGCACATGCAAGGACATAATCAATGTACTGTATGACGATGTCGAACCATTGTGCCACATATAGCAGCATAAACTGCAGAGTGAAAAGAGCTCCAGTGTTGAATTTCTGCAATTTCATATAATGGACACACACATCCCCATCAAAGCTCATGTCAGTCCTAATGATGCAATGATTTTCACTTGGGGACATGTTCTCGGATAATCACTTACGGCAATACTATTGCTTTCGTGTGACGCATTGCTCAAGCAGCCAATAAGTTTGCGCTGACAGTGATATAGCCAAAAGCTGTTGTCCGAGAGTACGTCCCTTGTTCAGAGTGGATCACCCGAAGCTTTTAATGCAATATAGGGTTGAGTACCTTCACAGTTTCGGAAAAAATGCTATAGGTTTGTTTTTATGCAGAATAAAAGAAGCTGGCAATGCGATTATAGCTCAATGAAAACACATCCAACAAGGACGAGTTGGCAAATGATTTTATTGCATGCAGTTTGATCAGTAACAGAAGATGCATGCGCTTTGTCACACCCTAATCATATTGCTTGCGTCAGAGCTGTCAGTCAGAGGTAGCAATGCAGAAATTTCAAGCTGCACATTTTTCAAACAGCTAAGTGTGCCCCCCCACAAGACGAGTAATTCACGAAGAAAGTTGGGTTAGTTGGTGTTGATGCAGTTACTGTGACTAGTGCGAACAACGGAAAAAAAGGTGGGACAGGACAGAGCACTCTGTCCTATCCCACCTTTTTTCCGTTAGTCTTGTTCGCGTTAGTAATTATGTCACAGCCCCCACAAGACTATCAAATCTGCTAGTCACTTTTTATTGCCCATATTTTAAGAGGTTGTTAGTGCCTGTTTATGCCAAACTGTAGCAGGCAGGCATAAACTGGCCATGCATGCCCACATGTAAAAAATAAAAAGTACCACAAGCTCAGTGTAAATAAATTGGTGAATAAATAGCCAAAATAGCAGCCAAAATCTATCGCACTTTGACAGAAAAAAATAATGAAATTACATAACCATCAATCACTAATGCTGTCATACGATCAGCACATTTTGCCCAATTGCTGCTTGAAAAATTATTTGCACTAAGTCTTTCAAAACTTGTACATTGTATGCTGAGAGAGCTTGACGTAGTAAAAAAACCTCATATATGCTCAACAGCGGCAAATACGAGTTTAGCGTGGCAACGGAGCATTATCTGAGTATATACTACACAAAACTGAATTTGAAATTAACGGAGAAATAACTAAGTAGTTCGTGCAGTGATGGTTCAGAGCAAGGCAACGCTTTGCGATGCGTTAAAAGCTGACCTCGAAACGACCAAAATATCAATGTCCCTACATTCAAGCAGGGTCGTTAAATGACGAACATACAGCATATCCTGGCGTTCGCGCACGCCGCAAACAAATAACGACGCATATCAGACGCTCGCACACACACACACACACACACACACACACACGCACAATGCGTCGTCGATAACGCCGCATTAAAACACGAACACCTTGTTGAATTCACAAACATTCACAAACCAAACCACGATATGCTGCGATTTAACGGCCCTGACCGGTTGATACGGCTGCTCCGCAGGTTGCAGTCCTCGATGTTGAAAGAAACGTTATTGAAGCACGCCGCATCACTCGCATAACATGTGAATACCAGCCGCCACCATCCATGCGATCACGATTCCCGTGGAGCACCGTGCAGAGGAGCCTGAGACCAACGTTGCCTGAGACGACAAAACGGTAGACGACTATGTAAACAATATGGCCGCCATGACGTTTATTCGGCTCTTGCAAAGCTTCCGATGCCTCTATCATGACGAAATGACATCATTTTCCCGTGTTCGGCTGTCAAAATGTTACCAGTCTAGAAACGTTGGGCTGTCAGTATGTGAGCGCTGCATGAATATTTTCCTTGCGGACGGTCGATGTGGTAGTTTAATCATATTTACGCTTTGCCGAGAGAAAATGTGCTCTTTTTGTGCGCATCAGCGATCGCTAAGCCCCTGGGCCTGTGTAACGCTGCTAGCTAGCTGTATCTTTCGTGCGGTGCGGTGTTGTTGGTCATCGTAGTTCTGTCCATTCGGGCTCTTTGTTCCCGGCTCATTAACAGCCTCTGGTACTCTCGCCGATCCCGCAGCGGTTCACAGTGCACGGAAGAATGTGTTGGAAATTGTACGATTACGTTCATCCGCAATTTAACAGTGTTTATGCCGGAAGGACCGTTCGTGCAGTCGATGCCGCCGGACCTAACACGAAGGAACGTTTATCGAGTATGTCTCGAAAGGTAAGTCCGGCGCTTGGCGCATTTTTATAGTTCGTGTAGTGTGCCTTGTTAGGCGGAGCACAAGATGATTACTACAGCAACAAAAATGATAAAACTGCTTTCCTAATGTTCGTTATTAATGCCGTAGTACACATTTAGCGAAACGTTTTATAAAATTACCCTCAAATAAGTATAGGATGTTGCCAAGAGCTTCAACTATTGTTTCTTTGCTTTCTGTTATGAAATACACTAGCACCGAGTATCGTTTAGTCTGAACGGGCACAAAAATTTATGCTGCGAATGTCGCTGCTTCTGTACGTAATTTCTCAGCAAGAAATCGTATATATATTTCTATAAGTACGTTGACGTGTTGTCTTCACAGCTAACATCTGCGCGAGACGGCACCGGATTGCTCTGTCTGACTCATGAGCACATTTTAGCCTGTATGCAAAATTTTCTGCTTATAGATTGTCAAGACAACCTGTGTTTCTTGTGTTGAGTGTTCTGTATGTCTTCGTGCATTTGACAGGTTAAATAACTGCTCGTGATGTCAGAATGAGATATTTGCACAACCATGTAGCTGGCTGAGGTCTTTTCACAATTTAACGCGGTGTTGTTAAATCACAAGTTTGCAGTTTCAGCAGTGATTGCAATAAACTGAACATTTCTTATTGTTTAGGGATGTCACGATTTCGTGAGACGGAGACATCTCTACACCACATGGGAGCCTGTGGCAAAATGCAGTCTGAGCCGCCCGACAAGGAATCTGATCTGCTTGATTTGACAAGGTGTGTACAAAACGGTCACTGCTACTTATGAGTTCTAGGTTCTGTTGGTATAATTCGTACGTGCCATCGGTCCTGAATCTTTAGGTGAGATTTACGAATTTGGACTCGTTCTACAATTTTACTATTGTTGCATTTAGTTATGAGAATGAAATTCTATTGTGAATATGTTGTAAGAATCTTGAAAAATGGGGCGATATGAGATTGCATGTAAAACAATAAATTTTGATGGCACCTGTGCTGCTTTATTAGTAATGCAAAATCTCTAACGAGTATATACCAGAGGGGCACTTCCTTAATAACGGTGTCACACAGACACTTCTGATCGCTGCCAAGCCCATTTCAGATCAAAATTAGCTTTGGCTTCCTCGCGCAGCTTGCGCACAGGAGGCAATCACAATCTAGAAGTTTGATCCGGATTGGGCTTGATCGCAATGAAAAGCGCACTGTATGACACCCATATTAGACGAGCTTATTGAGATAAGTTCGTAAAGCCGGCTAAATCGGCAACAGCAAAAACACAGAAAAAAGCACACTGGTTTAAAAACAATCTTGTCAGTTTCTGCTGTTCCAAGTTAAAGGTTAATAATGTGTCTATTGAACAATGTAGGCACTGAGAAAACTTTAAGAAAATACATGCTGACTTTCCAACACAGGATTGTGTCTAGGATTTTTGCAAAATATAAAGTTCGCAGGCTGGCAGGTTTGGCATAACGTACAACACTTTTGCTTTAGATTCCATATTCATAACTTCCAGTTTCGACATACGATTCAAGTACTACTTGAACTGTACATTTTAAAATGTCACCTACCTTCAGTTTAATCAATATACCTAAGTAGCCTCCTCTGAGTTAAGTATAATTGGCTGGCTTGAGTAGATATGCATGATATGATACTTACTGACTGTATAGTGACATATTTTTTTAGGAACTGTGTTTTCCGGGACACATATCCTTTTATCTCTTGTTATGAGTTGCCCGACGAAAGCAGAAGGGCATTGTAAGTTATTGCAAATATTACTGCACTTAATTCCTTACATACATGCCTGCACAGTTTCTGTGTTCCAAGATTTATTTCTCTAAGTAGTCAAAAGTCATCTATTGCACTTTTTTTTCTCTTTTTTTTTGGGGGGGGGGGGGGGCTGTTCATTCATTCCCATTCCTAAAGGGACGTTGAAAGAAAAAAACCACGAATGTGGCTTCAAAGTGTTTGAATTTTCTATTTAGTCTCTTATTATTTATTCTTCTAAAGCACTACCTGCACGGAAATGTTTCTACTCAGTTTTATAAGCTAGCTGCCAAATAAGAAACGACAGTGTGAAAGAGTATTTATTTCTTTTTTTTACTTGTTTTATTGTACGTTCTTTATTTGGCTCACAATGTTCTTCCTACCACCTTATGCAGTACTCCAGCTGGAGCCTACGAGGTATGTTTATAAATGAATAAGTAAATTCCTGAAGCTTGCAACAAACCATGAAGCATAACATTTAAATGTAGTCAGTTCATAATACATCCCTAGAGCAGCATAGCATCAAGCTTGAAGCTGATCTCTGATGTCCCATAAATTGCAGGTTTGATAATGTGGTATCACAAACTGCTGGTTACGCATGTCAGTCAGCCTAGTGCAGTGGTTGCAGGTGAGAGTGTAACCGAAAACTGGGTATGATGGGAGGGGGCTTTGCCGTTCCGCATATGACATGGGAGAGAGCTTGAACTCTGCTATTGCTTCTCTTATAGTTGGGACCATCTCTCTCACCTTCTCCTTATTATTCTGTCAACTTGCTAATATGCACTTCTACAAGCTTAGTTATGATGTTGGCTGCTGAACTTGGATGATGTGCGTTTCAATAGTTAGTGGGACCCTCAAAACCATGCTGTACTTCGTGCGCATTTCAAATGGTTAATTTGAAATATGCGATTGTCTGACATTATCAGGGAAACAAGGTTTTTGTACTGAATAAGGCATAGGCTGCTTCCCGAAAGAGTATACCAGAAACAATACTTTCTCACCAAACAAAAGTGTTAGGCACGCCGTGCTCAGGTCATGCTGACCTACAATAATTAGATCATAATGTGCTATATCGACCGTTACACGTTATTAAAAGTTGCAGACAAAAGTCATAAGGCACTTGAATTTCACTGTTTAAATGTGTGTGGCTACCTAACATTTAGCCTTAGCCCCTTTGGCGCAGACACATTAGTGCAAAAGGGGCGTATGTCATTACCAAGCTTTTGGGATAAGTACAGACTCAATAAGCACTTGCCAAGAGTTTGAGTAGTACTATAACGTGAGACCCGCCCAAAGTGTGATTCTATTTAATTTTTTTTCGTTTAGACCATGAAGTCACTTTTCTCTTAAGCCTCTGCACATACGTCATTCTAGGCGAGTCCCATTCATTTCTCCCTTTACAGTGAATCCTGTTTTTCAGTTTCATGTTGCATGGCATACAAAGGCACTTTAAGCAAGGCCAAAAATAAGTGGTTTAATGTGTACAAAATGACTCCGGACACATAGCTCACCGAATAAACTTACGCATTTGGCTTTAAAGGAATAATAAAGGGAGACACAATCAGTTTAGACGCATCATGTATTCTTTCTTTTTGTGTTAGTTTTGTGATGAGAGGTTATTTATTGCAAAAAGAAAATGAAGGTCAAAGTGGCATTTCCTGCCAAATTTTGCGGCGAAACATCGTACGTTGGGGCGACATCATGCATTCCAGAGTATTTTCGTATATTTTGGCTGTTGCGGTTCAGTACACTTGCTCCAAAATTGCTGAGTTCAGTTCTTGCCTCTTTTAGAATGCAATATAGTCAATTTTTGCCGAAAACAAATCAACTAGGCCTTTGCAGACAGCCAGCAGGTGTGGGAACTTTATTGTGGCTTCACCACCTGTATATCGTTCTTGTGTATTTTCTAGCTTATCAAGCCTCTACTTTTGGGTAACTGCAGTTTTTCTGGGTTTGCGGAAGAGTAATTCAATAATGCAGCTCAAATAAGTATTTTCTCCTTAAGTGTCCCCTTAACGTTTTGTCTGATTGATGTGGCATGAGACAACACTGCCCGAAAGTTATCTTGCATGTCAGCAGTTTGTGTTGGCATGAAATCACCAGCATAGGCGGAAAGTTTTCATTTTTCCGTGGTGGGGGGGGGGGGGGGGGCTGGGGCCCGACCAGCTTTCCGAAACGTCATCATCATCATCATCATCATCACCATCATCATCATCAGCCTATATTTTATGTCCACTGGAGGACGAAGGCCTATCCCTGCGATCTCCAATTACCCCTGTCTTGCGCTAGCGTATTCCAACTTGCGCCTGCAAATTTACCCATACCCATATATATATAAATATATACACCCTCTGCTAACATTTTTCTGTGTCTAGCTTTATGGCGAAAGCAATTAAATCGACACTTCAGGCAAATTGTGGTGGTTATCGTAGCCGTGATGTTCCGCATTAAATCCAAAAGCCATATACATGAGCGGCCCATACCCTGTGGGTGCGGGAAAAAGCACGTAACAGGGAGCCGAAAAGGTTGGCGGCTTGATGGGCATTATTTCCCACGGGCTCAATATTCGAGTTAGTTGTAGGTCACGTAATCAAACGCAATGGGATGGAGAGCACGCGTCTTCTCCTCTAGCCCTGCCGTAGCTGTGAATGACTGTGCGCGGCTGACGCTTATGGGGCCCGCGTGCCATATCTAATTGTTGGTAATCGTTGGTGGATGCAATGATAAAGGGCAACCAGGGATGGCTGCTAACTTCATGCCTGCTGTCTTCCTTGCTGGGCTGTTTTTCTGCGCCCCTAGTGTTGCAGAGTTAAGAGACAGAGGTCATCGCAGATCACTCACAGAGGCCGTCAGTAGTGGACATAAAAATAGACAGATAATGATGATGAATCTAATTTTCGGAGTTGCAGTGAATCGCGCGGCTGTACGAACCGTTTGCCTCCGCTGCCGGCGTTCTTCACAATGCTTGCTTTGTAAAAGCGAGTGCTCGAGGTCATCCAGTGAGGTATTTACATGTTTACATGGTCCATGCTTATATGTCCACTATGTCCACTATGCTTACTATTTTAACTTTAGGTGAATGTTTACTACAATTTATACGGCCACTATAACTCGTGTAAGGGCCACACGTTTCCGTCGCGATTTTGACGAGCCTTTCATGGGACCGGGCCGTGTGACCTTATTTTTCCAACTAGGCGTATGAAATCCGCCGTAAACCTCCGCGATTGCCTCCTCTCGACATCCAGTAGCGACGCGCGAAAGTACGCTGCGCGCGACAATTCGCTGTTGAGCCCGATCAGAATGAACGCACGTGACGCGATTGCTTCTCAGTTGGATGTCTTTTTTTAATATTGGCTTTCAAGTTATGGGTGCGGAGGTTAGACGGGTGCGATCCTTACACGGATTTACACGGTAAGAATCTTCCTTCGTGTAATTTTCTTCTACTTCGCTATCACTAATACTGCTTCGCCTTCCCGGCCAAACTTCACTCTTTTTTATTTTTTTAGTACTTTGAGTCCGAGTATAAGCGCTGCTGCGCACGACTTCTAGACTTCTATTTATTCTCGTTTTAAGTGAATCCAGCTTTGCATCATTTCGGTTACTGAGTGAATTCTATATACAATTAAAGGTGTTTCAGCGAACACTTTCAAAAAAAAATTTAAAGGTTGCCTGTGGCAGATAGTACAATTCTAGTTCATGAGCTCGTCTACTCGAAGAGGCGGGCATTACTTGTGCAAAAAAATGAAATGAATAATCGACTGATTAACAAAATTAACCAATTAGGTTTTTAGCTAATTACCTTATGGCCCATGTTGCAATTTACAAATTCTAGCCGTGGAGTGCGGATCCACTTTGGACTAATTATCAGGTAAACACCAGTGTCGAGATATTAATTCTCTAACTTTGCGGAGAAATACATCGGCGTACCAGTCACTTTCTCAACAACACGTCGTTTTATGCATCAAAGCACAAAAGTATGAAAAGGACAAATTATGGGATTTTACGTGCCAAAACCACGATCTGATTATGAGGCACGCAGTAGTGGAGGACTCTGGAATAATTTAGACCACCAGGGGTTCTTTAAGGTGCACCTAAATCTAAGTATACGGGTGTTCTAGTATTTCGCCCCATCGAAATGCAGCCGCCGTGTCTGTGATTTGATCCCGCCACCTCATGCTTAGCAGTCCAACACCGTAGCCACTAAACAACCACGGCGGGTAAGTGCAAAAGTAACTGGAACGCCAATGCATTTCTCCACAATGTTCGGGAATTATCTCGAAACTGGTGCCATCCTGAGAATTAGTTCCTAGAGCATCCGCCTTGCTAATTCCACGGCTAGAATTTGTAAAGTGCAACACGGGCCATGAGTTACTATGTTAAAAACCTAATTGGTGATTTTATAATTAGTCGATTATGCATTTCAATTTTTTGTATAAGTAATGTCCACCTCTTCGAGTAGCCCAGCTCATGAACTAGAATTGTGCTATCTGCCACAGGCAACCTTTAAAATTTTTTTGAAAGTGTTTGCTGAAACACCCCGTATGGCCGAGGTGACCTCTGCATGCAAGAACCGATGTTTCCATCCCTAACGCGTAAAAGTTGTAAATAATTTGAAGAGCTTTTTTTTTTCTTTTATTTTGTCGGCAGTCGTTAGCATTCCCTACTGGAAAGAGAATGAACATTGAGACACATATCACTCACGTGCTTTTCACATGCCGTTGATAGAAGACTCTACCACTGAAGTCTGCACGTTTTTTTCAGGGTCAAAAAAGCACGCAAAGTAATTTGAAGTGAGGTGAACATACATCAACATATTCATTTTATAGGTATAGGCTATCCATTTAGTTGGATACCTCCTACTCTTTAAAAAATATAATAAACTTTGTCCTTTGTATATATTTAAATATATTGTGTCTATGCGTGGTGTTCTCAGGGGAAATTAAAAAAAAATGTTAAAGTGAGGAAACACGGATGAGGTAGCCGCCGATGGTGCTTCTAATGCGCTTGTCCTCCTATTGTCAAAATTTGCCGAAATAAAGCGAAAGTATAAATTAAAAGCCGTGCACGTCCGCGCGAATAATGGTGCCGTAAGCTTTTAGCCACAACAAAAGTGAAAATGTGGAGGCACCGCAAGAGAATCCTCAAGTTATGTGGGTAACAGAACTCCGGTAATGACATTTTAGGGGCGGGGGGGGGGGGGGGGCTTAGCCCCCTCGGGGAAATTCTGAGGGGGCTCGAGCCCCCTCCGGAGTCTTTCACGTTGATGTACAATTTTCTCTTTGACACTTTTCATATAATTATATTATTTGAGACGTTGAATATTTAATTAGGAATAATTAGATTTTAGGGCGGAATGCAAGCAATAATTGGAGTATCTCCAAGAGACGGCAACGAACATTACCTTGGTTCTGTCCAGCTACGAGACGTTTGCGTACTTTATAAAGCTTTATGCACCCACGATAAACCTGCTGTTTTCTGTGCAGATGTGTGCCTGATTTTCAAGTTTGTTCCATCCTGGCTGCCAATTTTTTTTTACAATGTGCGTGCGGCATATATTACACGCTTGCACGTTTTTATTCAGCATTTTTGCATTGTGGGAGTGTATGAGAGCGTAGGCTTCTGGGATGGTTATCCCCTATTAAAATTATCGAGCTGCTTCGTGCGCAATTTTTTGTATTGTGTCTTTCGAAAATAAAAATAAGAAGTGTATGAGATGATTGTGTGGTGGGTGTAAGTGTATTTTTGGACAGGCTGTACATTGTCCAATACGCTTACATTGACACATTCTCATACAAAATCACCTCTTTTTTTATATCCCGCAAGAGTCACTCAATCCTCAATGGGCGAAAGCCAAATGAATAACATACACGGTCTATGTTAAGTAGAATTTGAATAAAAAAGGCATTTGCTCAGGTTTTCACCAGTAAACTGTATTAGTGATGCTGTAATCCAAGATAAGACACCTGCATTCGCCCCGCCTAATAATTTTCCATTTGAGAGTGTTTACATAGCTGATGTGCATTCTCATCATAAGTTCTAGCCATGGACAGTAACTTTGCTCTAGTGGGTTGCATATCGCAAGCTTGCACCGCTTCATTTCTTAATTTATATAGCGGCCACACTGAATTCGCGCAACGATGCTTCAACTGTTTTCTGAACGTGAATGGAAGGAGCGATAAGCACGAAATACAACATTTTCCGATGCTATCACTATTTTCTTCTGATCGAGGGGTAGCACGTGGGCTAACGGTTCTATTTTTTTATGCTTGGATGAACGGCTAGACCGGACGAAACAAATTGTGCGCGCGAGCGTAACATCAGTGGGCTTTGAGTGCTGCCCAATCGATCCATGTGCACGTCATTCACACCCTGCACAAGGAACTTTCATGTTAGCCAAGAATTAAGCCTGGTACACTTATCACTGCAATCTGAAATAACGAATTTTTTTCGCGCTTTGAGTTTTACTCACTTCACTACGAACGGAAATTTAGGGGGGGGGGGGCAGATCAATTGCAACCCGCCGGCGCCGCTAAGCTGGGACCGCTGACCGCAGCGCTATCTAACGGCTCGCAGCAGAGTTACTCGGTGCGCCCGCGCGCTGCCGAACATAATCTGGACGCTCGCGCGCGTGCAGTGTCATCACCTAAATGTTCTTGCACCCTGCCCTATACTGTGTATGTGCGTGCCCGCTCTCCCGCTGCGGCGCATGCGCGCAGCCCTGCCGGCCTCTACCGCCTGTGCCGCGGACTCTCTCTCGGCTCTCGCCCGCCTCTCCCCTAACAGTGTCGCCAACGGCGTTTTGCCATTCCATCACGTAGAAATCGGGCTAGCGCTCTTATAGCTCGCCATAGCCCGCCCGCGTGCCGTTCGTTCAGAGGAATAACGCAACGAGCGAGGGGCAACTGGCGACTCAATCTCCCACGCTAAATGAGGACAGAGGGAAGGCCGCGAGGGTGGGAAGGGTTGCGGTTTCTGCTCTGCGAGCAACTTGTACATTGCGCGGCGCCAGGCGGTCGCACGCACCGTATCTTGAAAGCGATCTGCAACACGGCTCCTTCCTTTGTATGCGCTGTGCTTTCACCGCTCAGTTTCCGTTGAAGCGATAGACCGCTTGAACCTTCGCCCGCTGCTATTGACGCCCTTGCTCATGCCACTGTTTTGACAGCAGTAGTGCGCGGTCACACAAGCAACGCGCAGAACTGTTGTCGACGGCGCCGGCGTTTTGCCCCCGTTCGCACCAAACGCGTGCGGCGTTGGTGAAGTGTTTATGAAGAACGTGCCAACCTTTGCCGTACACCCTATGGCGGCGTACCATAGCGACCATAAGGCCATGGTCCCTGTAGTCACTAAATAAATGAAAACCACCGGATCATATATATATTTATAATTCTGTATTAGTTCAAATAATCAATTACACCATCGCATCATAATAGTCATAACGCGAAATACAGAATTCCCAGCATAGTACAGCTTCGCTGGTCTTCCGTCTCCACCCCAGTGGAAGGGCTGACACTTTTTTCTTTCTTTTCGCTTAAGATGCTTGGCTACCTGCCAACAAAGCTTCAAAGCGAGAGCTATGAGGTTATCACATCAACCATGCAATTTTTGACTCGTAAGTAGGGTTGTACCTTTTGAAGAATAAATCCCGTATAATCATGTTGCTGCGGGCCGTTAGGAACAACGAAAAGATGTATTAGTTTGACCGAAACTCGGTGTTTCGCCTATTGCCTATCGCAAGACGTGTGGCGTAAATTTATATTTCCTGTGGCAGTGCGACATTGTGATAGTGTAACAATTCAGTTGTTTTCAGTTTGCTGTGTCTCGCCTAATTATTTTTTGCATGATTGGAAGAAAACATGCGAATTATGAAAACAGCCGTATGATTATGAAAAGAGCCGCGACCCAAGCGGTCCCAGGCGTTGCTCGGAAGAAAACAATGTCGCAGTTTCGCCTGAAAGGCGACGTATCGGTTGCGACAGCAAATAAGTAGACAACTACAAGGAATAAGGAAGTAGTTTTATCGGCCGTATTAACTTCTAAACATTTGCGTACTAAGTAAACTAACAAGCACCACGTCACGCGTAGACAGGTAAACATGAAGATATCTCGCTCGAAGAACGCGAAAGCTCGCTGTCAAAACGTTGGAATGAGGAGGTGCGGCAGCAGCAGCGAGCGAATTAACCTTTGTGCCGTCTCTCGCTTGAACCCGAGCTAAACGTCGAAAGCACAGCGCTTACGAAACTGCCAGCACTATAGTTGCACTTTGTCTACATCCCAGATCGCTTTGAAGATTAGGCCCGTGCGGGCGCGCAGTTTTTCCACGTCACAGATCGCGTTCAAGAAATTTGGAGGACGCTTAAGCTTCGCCATTAATAGTGGAACGCGATAGCATTCAAAGATCCCTGACGGCTCGTCGAGGCTTGTCGGCAACTGGAGCTTTTATTGCGATACCAATTATATGGACACTCAAAAGCAGATTTCTGCCGTTGGCGTCGCCGTCGCCGTCGCCGTGAGGTTCCGTATGACGTCAATGGAGATGAAATCATCGCCGCGCGCCGCCGAACGCTGTATGTGCGAGTGAAAGGGCGCGAGGGACGCGCACTTTCACGGGGAGTGAACGCACGGCGGAGAACAAACGCGCGTTCTGTGCCGTGCTCCCTTAAGGGCTGATATATATGATAAGTGGTTCTTGAGGGAAAGGGAAAGGTTGGCGCTATCTTCTGCAGCCCTTGAGGGAGCACGGCTCAGCGCCAGCCTTAAGGGCTGCAGAAGTAGGCGTCTCTTTCCTCCTTTACCATCACCATATATGTAGAGCAAACGCGCCTTCTTCTGACGCACGAAAGGCCATGGGGGGGAGGGGGAGGGAAGGGAGGCGACGTTTAGCTGCGGCACCAAGTGCCTATTTATATCAGAGGCTCCGGCAGCAGTCACCAACGCCGCACGCATTTTGTGCGAACGCGGGCAAAACGCCGACGGCGTCGACAACAGTTCTGCGTGTTGCCGGTGCTGCTGCATGTCCAAGTTTATACAGCAGATAAAGCTACTATCATTACTCCGTATAGCTCTCTACAAATTTGCTATCGCAATTGATGCTTCGCCTTTCAGGTGAAACTGCGACAACTTTTTCTCCCGCGAGTGTCACTGTGGTTGGAACAACCAAATATCATGCACATGAACATGGTGGTGACAACACGTCTTGCGGGGCTTGCAACGACTGTGGGAGAGTGAGCGGTTGATATGCATGGCGGATGCATATCCCAGAATTTGTTTCACTGACGTCAGTGCAAGCTATGTATAGCCACTCCCAGACCGCACTGATTAAGAACTACTGCAAGAACTCCGAGGTTGTTAAACTTTAGTGCCTATAGATTATGCTGATCGCACTGCTGCTGGTAGTACTGTGGTAAATAAAGCCTTCAGAACCCTGGTCTTTACTTACAGTTATGGCTTGACCAACGTAAACATCGATCACTCGTCGCCATGGATTGCCCGTCGAAGGTGGACTCATGGCTCGCCGAATTGCAAAACTGCATGTCCGCTGAAGGGCCGACAGAGTTCTTCTCAGATGCTGCGAAAAAAAAATGCAATTAGCGTTCTGAAGACGATGACAGCCAAAGTACAAACACAAGTATAAAAAAGGCAACTAGGAAACTAAATCAACATGAGAAAAACACGTAGACTGTATTTTTTTTTTCTTGAATGAGGTGAATACGCGGGAATTTACCGAGAGTTCGGCTACCTCTAAACGCATGCGAAATTCATCTGTGCCATTGCTTCTGTGTCGTACCACCCTGTATCCTGCGCAAACAATACAAGTAATACGCAAAACTGCTTGCAAGAATATTATGCAGATTCATCGCACATTTAGAATCTATGTTAATTGGACCTTTAAAAAAGCGGTTACCCGATGCTGAAAAATTAAATGCGATGCGTAGTTAAGTGTCTTTATTGTCATCCTAGGGCAACGTGTGAACTCGTGTATTGTTAATTTTTATCTACTGTAAAGGTTACAATTTCAATGCATAGTAAAAACCAGTCAAAAGACGAAGGACAGAGAAGAGACGTGGCACACACGACGACTGGTTAAGTCGTCGTGTGTGCCACGTCTCTTCTCTGTCTTCCGTCTTTTGACTGGTTTTTACTATTCAGTATGTACCAACTGACCCAGACTGCTACTCTACTACAATTTCAATGTCATGCAATGTTTATGTTTATGCACAACCCCGCCCATAAGCTATGTACAAATGCGGACAGCAGTTCACGCGAATGCAGACTGTGAGACGACGATGGACAACGATGAAATTTGTCGAGGTAAGAACGATGAGATGAGGTGTGCGCAGCGAGAAGTACGACACAAAATGCAGTGAACTTTTGTGATGGAAGAAAAACGTGCATAGTTCCTTTCTTGTGCTTGGAAATAAAAACTTGGAGGACGCTTAAGCTTTCAAGAGTGGAACGGCGACAGCGTTATCGGGCGCCGTTGACGCCGACACCAACACTGGATTTTCTGTGACACGGGGCCCGATAGAAAACAATGCTGGGCTGATCCCGGCGGCAGTGCAGGGCAGAGCAATGGTTCATACCCCGTAAGGCAGAGGCTACAAGCAGTGACTCATCAATGGTCCATACCCGCGGAAGCAAGGAAAAAGGGGTTTGTGTTTGTGTTTCCACGTAACAGAATTATGTTTTCTCGTATAGTCAAATTACAACCCGACGCTATCATGTCTGCAGGTTGTGTGAAAATCTGACTTTACGAATTTTCTTAAACATTTTACTTTGAGAACTTCAATTAGATCATTCAGTAACGCCTATGCGCCACGCGGAGGGCCTGCGTGGTTGTGGTTCGGAATGTTTTTTTTTTTTTTCTGACGGACAACGCCGACGGCAGTGGACGTCAACACCGGATTTTCTGCGACACGGGACCCTTAACGTAAAATTGCGCGCATCTTGTATGTATTTGCATAACATTTAATTAAAACGTTTTAAGAAATCATCGCTTAACGTTGATTTCAACATGTGCATTGGATCTATACCGTAATATTTGTGTGTGTGTGAACTATTCTGCAAGAGAGTAGCTACACGCAGAAGCAGGTAGCCACGGTAAGCAAAGTCCGAGTGAATTCGCTAAGAAAGGTTCGCTTGAACAAGATCATGGACTGCAAATTTTATCGACTAAGAGATGTGTCAATCAATATAGCATTTGGGAGGTTGTATTATACAGTGTTCTCCTACCATAAATCTGCGCTGAGCAAAACGTTGTACCCCCGCCACAGCAGCGGCCTGTTCGGGCGTGAACGCCTTCACCTCCTCCTTTCCGACCATAACGAGAGTGCTGTCACGTGACGCTGACGTAATCGCCTGCGCGCGCGTTCTCTCCGGCGCCGCATTCCTAACCCCATTTCCTTCATTTTCGCCTCCACGTGCCCTCCCTTTTCCCCAAGCGGCTCTCGATGACAACCCACAGCGTCAAGGCCTGCGAGTTATCGGCTTAATGCGATCAGAATAAAATGATGGTGAGAACTGGAGTGTAGCGAAAAGTTGGACGAGTCGGTACGTATTAAATAACCTGTGATAAGAACTCGGCATTATTGGTCACGTACCGGCTAGCCGCCGCCGCCTCCTGCGACGGCGGCGCACGAGGCAGGCGGCCAACAATCCGTTGAGCAGCAGCGTGGCGCCGGCAGCGACGGTGACGAGCAGGAACTGTGCCACCGTCGCCTGGCGTCCACCAAGTGCGTCCATCACGGCGCCGCTGTGAGGCCAGCTGAAGGCTGCGAGGGGCAGTCACGTGAGTGAGCTCTGGCGGGTGCGAACAGACACTACGGTATGTCGACTCAGCGCTTGGATTTTGCTGTCTGCCGATTTGAATGGTAGTGATGGGGACAGCACAGTTAATAAGTGGTCTAAACTATTCATCTTGACTTTCGGCAAAGATGGGTGCAGTTTGTTGCACCTACAAGCTTATTCAAGCACGTCACGCAGTGACCGCAGACATCTCCTATATTATCTGTAACTGATGTGACGACACCGATCGCCCCCCTTCCCGCCACCGCCCCCCCCCCCTCCTTCAACGCACCACACAAGGACTCGACTATTCAGCCCTACTCTCTAGGCCCACTTCGAAATTAGGAAAGCTCTGGAACGATATATAGAGTATCCCAACTAACTTTAGCCAAGCTCTTCAACGAAAAAAAAAAGAAAAAAGGAAAGATTGGTAAACCATGGTGCAGGACACTATTTTAAGACGTATGGCGTTCGGTCGTCAGAGGTCTGACGACTGAACACCGTAGGTCCTATAATTGCACCTTGCACCGTGTTTCTTAAAATCTCTTTCTCTCTCTCTCTCTCTCTCTAATTTTTTTATTGCAATAGCAATTATATGGACACTCCAAGCGTATTTTTCGCGTCGCCGTCGCCGTGAGGTTCCGTATAAAGTCAAACAGCGATAAAATCGTCGCCGCGCGCTCTATGCCGTATGCGCGCGTGAAAGCATGCGAGGGACGTGAGCTTTCACGGGGAGCGAACGCACGGCGGAGAGCAAACGCACCTCCTTCCGTTGAGCGAAAGGCCGTGGGGGGATGGAAGGGAGAGAAGGGGGGAGGGCGACATTGTGCTGCGGCGCCAAATGCGTATCTTGTGACCGGGTGCAGGAAGAACTGGAATCTCGCAGGCGAAAGGAGGAAAGCGGGAAGGCAGCGTGGCAAGGGCTTCTGCTCTGCGAGCCACTCCGTACTTTGAGCGGCGGCGGCCGGTCGCGCGCACAGTATCTTGAAACGATCTGCAACACGGCTCCTACCTTTGTATGCGCTGTTTTCGCCGCTCAGTTTCCGTTTAAGTGATAGACCGCACGTACCCTCGCTCGCTGCTGCTGGCGCGCTTGCTCACGCCAGCGTTTTGACAGCGGTTGTGTGCGGTCGTCGGGTATGATCTATTCATGTTTGCTTGTGCGCGCTGACACCATGCTTGTCAATGCAGTTAGTAAGCAAATGTGTCCAAGTTTATACAGCCGATAAAACTACTGTCCTTACTCCGTATAGCTCTCTACTAATTTGCTATCGCAATTGATGCTTCGCCTTTCGGGCGAAACTGCGAATGTTTTTTTTTTCAAGCTAAGCTTGGGGGATAACTCACAGATTTCGGTGGCGTCCATGTGCGTAAAAAATTATCATCATCAGGACTGGCTCGCGCGTCGTCGTCTGCTTCCACATCTGGTTGCGTTGCCGCTAATCATTCCAGCGTAGGATTTCACTTCTCTGCTGTCGTCGCAATGGAGGGGCCGCGTTTACGGGGGCATGAGCCATTGCATAAGGGGGTATGAGGCATTCGTTGTTTTCGTGAAGGAGTGATTAATTTTGAAGGAAATTTTTTGAAATCCAACCTAAATGAACGCGCTCGGGAAAGGGCGCGTAGTCGACGTGCCGATTCTAACGTGAGAGTTTACGAAGCCCAGGCGAAAGGTCAGCCGGCTTATAGAGCTCCGCTGCCGAGGCGCGCCCTATAATGTCTTTGAATTTTGTAAATTGAAGCTAAAGTTAACTGGCACATATTGTATGTTGAATATGTGTTTGATCCCGACCGGTGGCAACCCTATTTGGAGGAGAGGGGAGGAGGGGGCGGCAAAGTTAGGAATTGGCCTCATATCTGCTTGCTTCGCTGCAAATGACGTCGAAAGATGATAGTATTCTGCCGCCCCTGATACGTAACACCCTCGCTTCTCCTTGCACCCCTCTACGCTCATCCCCTCCCCTCTCACTCCTCCCGTGATGGAAGCAATGGAGGTTTAGCTGAACTATAGTGCCTAGAATATATTGGCTAGTGTGCCGACCGCGGCCTTTCGGGTGGCACCGTTTGCAATGAATGTCAGCGGCTGCCGCTAGGAGCGCTGCAGTGCGGGTGTGTGCCGTGGCGCCACCCGCTCTTCATAGACCGCCGTGTTTTCACATAGGGCTGCTGCGCTTTTTGTATTTATAAAGCCGTAAGAGCAGTAAATTTCCCATGTGGGAAGGTAATTTCTAATTTAGGGTTTCTTTTGGCTATAAGAAGGCTTATTTACTGCTTGCTGCCTGCGTTTGAACTTACGTACTAGCTAGCTCTCAAGTCCAGCAATCTGGGACATCGAATACTGCGGTGAAGCCAACCCTGGGGCGATGCGGTTGGCGTAACTCTATGGGCAGCATTTTTAAAAAAATCGATTTCTGAGCAATGGCTCGTTTTTCGCGATTTGCACTTTAGGCACTCAATGCCGACAACGTTCTCAAGCTATATGTCGAATGTAGTTTAATTCTGCCGGCTGGATTTCTTTCCTGGGGCATTTTGTAGACCCATTTGAAATGCATGAGGTGATTTTTAAAACGTCATTTGCAGCACAGTAAAAACTAATCCGCTAATTGCACTCTAGTGGCACATACTGTAGGTCTCTCTATATATGTAGGTCCAGTTTGGTTTTGTTCCGCTGGCTGAATTTTTTTCCTGGGCCGCTTTTGTTTGGCTACTATGCGGCAAAGCATCTTTACAGGGGCAAAAGATTCGTCCGCCGTTGAATTGATGGGAAAGAGCTTGTGGACCATGCTAAAAATGGACACGAATGTGCAGCTGTGATGCATATTTGCGCCCAGGCGTATAATGAAAGATGATGGTGTCAGATTCTGCAAGAAGAAGCGGGCCAAATGGCTTTATAGAGTGCCATCGAAACACTAAAAACGGCTGCGCCTGCCTCCTTTTCTCAAGTTTCGGCGCATGGTAAAGTGTTTCATTTGGTATTTAGAACGATAAGGTATTTAGAAAGATTTACTATTACGCAAACTTTTGACACAAAAGGACATCGAAAAATAGAGCACTTGTTACTTGTGTTTACTTGACAGTGCAAATTGCCGACAATGCGAAGGCTTGAATATTATCAGTGGAAAAAAATTGAAAGGGAGAACTTATGATCTATAGAACGCGTGACGGAACGAAATAAATAAAAAAATCAGAGTCCCCGCGTTACAACGAAAATCAGCAGCTTCGTCTCGTTTAATAAACGATGTCATTTTAGTTTTAAATGCAAAAGCATTTCTATGCCTACCAAATCTATGTCTACCATTTCCGTCCGTCACGTCAGACTAATGCAATGGCTCATAAGCACGTAAGGCAGAGGCTACAAGCGCTCAGCGAAGTGAAGCGAACAGCGCATACATTCATTGAGGTCACCCATACAATACAAAGAACAGCTCATGTTTCAACAAAGAAAAACTTCAAAACAAGCATCCGAACCATGAATAAAACATTGCATGCCCCCCTCAGCAATTGTAATGGTAGTTTTGCAACAGCTTAGCTGGTCATCCAGGTTGATAAGGACCGATAATAGTTGATAAGGGTCAGATCGTGTTCGATAAGGTTGAGGATGAGGGTTAATAAGGGTTTATGCTGGTCGAATCAAATTTCATAACATTGATAATGACACCGGGCTGCGTGGCGATTAACAAGCGGCACAATGCTTGTGCATACTTAGGCAACTCCCAGAGGAGTTTCTGCGTGATTTCTTTTTTTTCAGTTCGGAAGTATAACTAAAATCATGCGTGCCTGTTAAGTGTACGCAAATTTCGCACGTTATACGCGAAGGTAAGGTTGTGAGGGTTTGAGAAAGTGGAGCCGCAACCACTGAACTACACCGGGTTAATTGTTGTAGGGCCTGCTGTGAGCCACACGATTGCTTAGCTGCGCAAATAGGTAATCGCTTGACAATACTTCTCGGAGCCCCGCCTGGTCGGGAATATTTCCTCTCGTAAGGTGACTCTTACAATATCCTCGTAGCCCAAGAAAACACTGGTCTGACAGTCGTTCGGACATGACTAACCTGATTCCGGGCTTTTAAATGCTGTCGCACCAGATCGCTTGGAAATACGAAGAAAATATACAATGCGTTTGTTTCTCCACAAACTCAGTCGCACTGTGGGGAAACAAGCTTCTAGTTTATGGCAGCGGTATTTCCCGTACAAAACTTTTTTTTATTATTGTGAAAGAAATTATATGTACACTCCAGGCGCATTTACGCCGACGTCATCCGCGTCGCCTTCGCTGTCGCCGCCATGTTCCGTGTGAAGTCCGAGTGCGATAACATCGCGGCCGGATGCCGTAAGTTGCCGGTGCGAGTGGAAGCGTGCCAGATTCATATGAGAAGCCTGGTGGCTCAATCTCGAAGGTTATGAAAAATGGCGCACAACAATGCCTCAAGCAAGCACGTCTCGCTGTGTATTGTGTGTATTACACGGACAAACAGGTGCACGCAGGGTAACGTTTAACATCAACTCACCACTCTCGCATTGCACTAAATGCTGAAGAAATTAAACATTCACTGTTAAGATCACCGCGTACTATCATCAGTCAAAGCAAACAGCGGAGAAAGCTTCGCTTACTCTGGTTCCCACACTGAGTCGGAACCACATAATGTTATTGCGATTGCAAATATATGGACACTCCAGGCACATTGCCGTCGTCGTCGTCGACGTGATGTTTCGTATAGTGTCCAAGTGCGATAACATAGTGACCGTGCGCCGTATGGTGTGGGTGAAACTGGAAGCGTGAGAGGGTGAGCAGAGAATGGTTGCTTAGTCTCGCGTGCGCAAGGGAGGAAGGCGGGGAAAAAGCGCTCCGTCGTCCATCGCGCACAAGGCCGCAGGGAAAGTGGGGGACGTTTTACTCCTGTGGCGGCTACGTATGACGCGGCTGAGCGCGGCCGCGCGGCCCCGATCTAGAGAGCGATCTGCGCTGGGTACAAAGTCTAGGCGGGCCGATGGCTGGGACCATTGGAATAACGTAAAGCTATTCCAATCTGTTTTCCTTCCAATCTCCTGATGTCCAATTTACGTAACCGCCAACGCAAGCACCGGGCGGTGACTCGCAGCGTTGTTTGAGAAGGCTATTGAAACGCTCTCCTATTTTCTAGGAGGTCACTGTTGTTTGCTTTCAAAAGGAATAGGCATTGCCTAACTTGACATATATTTCTTACCTGATTGGCTCACCAAGGGCGAGGAGCACGCAGAAGTGGAGGCGGTAAGGTGTGGCCGGGCTAGCGCAGTGAAAGTAGATAACCCGATGAGGAGGGTGTTGCCGGCGTCTGCGTTTGCCCTGCTTCTTCTTACTTAGCTATCGGTGTCTGCTAGAAAATCACGTCGGCGTGCAACGGAAACGTAACAAGGCAGCTAAAACGAATCTTCAGTGAAGAAAATTTGACATAGCGATGTTGTTTACGTGCTGAAAGGACTCGACAACGATATAATGTCCAGCAAAATTTTTAGTATAGGCAAATTAATCCATTCTCCACGGCCGCAACGACTAGCCAGTGCCAGAGCGATCGGCGGGTACCCACCTTCTATTCATGTCGGAACGGGGCAGTGTCCGGCTATTTAAAAGAAAATTAAGTTTTGATCGGCGTAAGAATGCATCTTTAATGCGTACACGCCACTTTGACGCAGTGATTTTTCACTGTTTTTGGACGTCAGGTGACAGACAGGTGAAGTGGACGCAGCCCGAAAACTTTTGACCAATTGCGGATGGCTGATGGTAAAAAGGCATAGAATCGAAAAATTAGATTTTTCGGTTGTTCGGTCTCACATGCATAATTAGTGTGCACACGTCATATAAGAGTGAGTAGCTCTCGCGGTTTTTTAACAGCGGAGCTGTTTAAGCCGAGCGTTAGTCCGTAACCTGCGAACAGAAATTGTCGGCTTATCCTGGCGGTAGTGCAGAAACGGTCCAAGCGCGATGACACGTACCTCTGTGAACTGGCGAAGCTGAGCCTGGTTAAGTCTAGCTAAGCATGGTTGGGACTACTTAAGCTTAGTCTGTCATCGATAGACAACCGATAGTCAACCAGCAGCTAATCGATAATCGATAAATGATCAATAAATTCCGGAGATGCTGGGGATGACTTGGTAGTGCTTAGCCTAGCCCAAAAGCCAGGCCAAGCTAGGTGCCCATCAGCTGCACTTTCTCTGTAGCATTGCGCCTCACGTGCAAGCTACGCAAATATTTTTCCTTTACGTTGCGTGAAGGACAAGTGAAGTTGGGCAATCATGGAGACCTGATTGCAAAAACAGAATAGAAGCAGTTGGAATAGCTTTTCGTTAAAGCGCCCCTGATGCCTTCGTGTGCGGTGTATTCTCGGCGCAATTAGTTCGCGTTGAAGCTAGAAGTAGCACGATGGACAATTCACTCGCTGTTGCTGCCGCTCTCCCCCACGCCATCGTTTTGACAGTGAGTGTCCGCGCTTATCGAGAGAGGTGTGTTCGTGTGTGATTGTGCGCGCGTGACAACGTGCAGGTTAATTTAGTTAGTAAGCGAATGTTTACAGCAGTTTATGCAGCTGATAAAATGACTAACCTTAGTTTGTACAGCTGTCTAATAAATTTCTGTCACAATCAGTGATTCGCCTGTCGGGCGAAATTGACCTTATTGTTAATATTATTGTAGTTAATATTATTATTACTTATTACGTTCAAGCCAGGCGCAATACACATACAAGTTTCGAATACAGGCGCAGTTCTGTCTCATTGCGACTGAGTGCCAATAATTTTTTTTGAGCAAATGGGGCACAGCGTGTCGTTTACAAAAAGCAGCTTGGTGTCGGCCACTGTGGATATGGTGGCATAGACATGTTGTAAATCCGGTTTTCAACTGGATGGCGCAGATCAGCACGCAGAAAGAGAATTTCGGGTGGTGTGTCGATTCCTTGTTCGAAAAATGGATATAATCTCTGGCGCAAGCCGTTGCTTTAAAAGTGAATCCAAAGTACAAGTGCCCAAAAATGGTGGTATTAGGCAGTTTGCACTGCTTCCCGTCTCTTGTTGTTTTCTTCCTGTTTGTTTTGGGCAGCGTCTGAATACATTAACATAAGGTCACTGTCTCGTTCGACGGAAACACCTAAACATTTTTGCAGTAGGTAGAGTCATCTGCGTTCGGCGTTCTTGGAAGTAGTCCCCTTCCGAGGTGATCAAAAAGCACAGTGCTACTTCATCTTTCTTTTTCTTTTATTAAACGTGCGACATTTAATCGTAGTACGCGAAGGCAAGTATTACTAGCTTTTGCGCTGTAGTCGTTTTTTGTTGAAAGTTGCACACGTGGCTCCACTCTCGTGCGGCCGAGACATGGACTGTCAGGGTATGGTCATTTATCGGACAATGCCAGGGCTACTATTTTGTTTTCTCGCTAAAAAACCGTCCCAACCCCCTAGTCGGTCAAATAACAGTCATAACCTTACCACAAACAAGACAAATTGGCTTTGTGCTTTTGAAAGCGGATAGTGACAGTCTATCAACTCTCTGTCTTTGGATCTTAGCACTTGCTTTCTTTCTAGCGCATGCTGCGCTAGGAAAAAGTCGGCAGAAAATTTTTTTCTGGTTAGAATAAGCATTGTCAATGTGAAGTTAACATTTTCGACAGTATTCGTCTTCTCCCGCAATGCGACGTGTGTGGCGGCGTTGAGTAGAGCTTCGGGAAAAAAACGGTCAAATACGATATTCAGCAGCTGATTGATGCACTCTCGTTAAATGCTAAAAGCTTTTTCAGTGGCATGACACCATTTACACACCCTTACGTTGTCATTTTCTTGGCACATGAAAAATTTGTGCTCTCCAAATCAATGTCCAATGGTGCAAGTGCTGCATTGATTTGCTTCTTTTATTTAATGTACTAAGCTTGAAAATGCCGCTAGTCAGACATAATAGAGCACAGAGAAAAGGCACAACTGCACGCGGCATGGTCTTATCCTTACAATAAATTCGCTAACGAGACAGATCATGAATCCAACTATAAAATGATTTCTTGCAGCAAAGGAATGAGGGAAAAACCACTAGGACTTACTAAGTTCGACAATCTTATTGTTAACAGGTGATTCAAGGGTGACGCAAGGCGACAACTTTTGCACATGACGGCGTGCATACGACTAGTCAATCAATAGAATACCATGACTTTAGTGAACCAAGAACCAATATGCAGGCCATGCTGTAAATCTTTATTATAGGAACACATTTTCAGCATTGTTCGTACAACTCAACGCTTGAAGCCTGTATATATATTAGCGGCGGTACGTATATGTTTTATTGTTGCTTGGCCCACTTTGGTTTTTAGCCTGCGTAACGCTGTGACTAAATTTCGCCTCATCGCACGCACATTTAAGCCTTCTTGAAAACAGAACCAGGACGATTCAGTCACTGGAACAGCCTTTCATTTATTTATCATACAGTCCCATATTCGCTCGAGGAGGATTATAGCGGGGTGGATGTATACACGCATTAAAACTTTTTTCAAGGTAACATTATAAGAAGTGATACCCAAACCAAACCAGATCTAAAACCGAGAAACAAAGCACCAGGGGCCGAATTCACAAAGCTTTTCGATCGTAAGTGCTGCACCACGATTGGCTGAAACCTGCTTCTGCGAACAGTTTTAGCGTGAGAACGTTTTTGTGAATCCGGCCCCAGTATGTAGCATACAGTAGTTACAATGAGCCTAAAAGAAACAGATTTTGAAATTAAAGGCGTGTAAAATTGTTTTTTGGTCAGTAAAAAGCAATTTGCGATGAACCTATTGCATCGACTGACGTATTCCTGGGGATTTATCAACTTCAATGAATCAGCTTTCAGCTAGTTGAAGCAGCAGCTCTTGAAATGGCAAAGTCGTTCCAAAATCGCAGTTTTCATAACAAGGTCGCGGAATTTATTGTGGTACATACATAAACCTAGTTTTCGCCAACAGCAGCGCTTCGAAACGGTAGCTGAGCGTATTGAGCGACCACAGATCAAGATCACTGATACCACGATCGTGAGTTCGCAGGTTCGATGCCAGCTGCGCCACGCTTCTTATTACTTTGTCGCTGCTTAGTTTGGCGGTTTTCCGCCAGAATGGCATATTCCGAAATGCAGGTCATTTGCTTACGGTTCTTGTTAGGTTACTTTCTACTGTACCAACGTCTTCCTAAAAAAATTGCTGGCTGGATTCGAGAACATGCGAACACTCTTCCCACCATCTTTTGCACTTTAAGTATATATTATTTTGGAGAATAAACCCAGGTAACGTGTTTTGAAAGTTCATTTCTTTCTTAAGGTGAATATTTATGAAGACATTACTAAGAAATATTTTGCCTTTTCAGCTATGTCTTCGGAAAGGGGTGTTTGTGCGACTCTTGTGCGGCTTGAAACGTACCACAAACATAACTAGCGTCCAGTGTGTGCAATTAAAAGACACAGAAGTAGAAAAGTTGGCTGCAGCCCCAGACGTAGTATTTTTACAAAGGAATACAGTTGAAGCTATTTGACTGAGTATATTTGCATTATATCAAAGCAGAATTTTTGTGTATACCTGATCTTCGGTACAAATGAAGGCTGTCCGAATTATTGCACAAGCTTGTTTGCTTAGTACAAACCAGTACCCAGAAACATAAACATTCTACCCTCAATATGCAGCGCACGTGTCTTATCAATTGAACCATTCCAATATACCTTCACAAAATTCCAGAAATACTAAAGGTCTTCATATCCTTTTACCCTTTTACCACAACTTACGCAGAGGAGTACTGGAAATTATGCGAAAAGACTCTGGGGACGTGTTAATGTAGCCTGTCGTGTAAAAATAGAGAACGACTCCAATCACCCTTTTTGAGTTATGCCCACAAAGTTGTGCAAGAAGTGACTGCAATTACCGAAGTTGCCATATAGCATTCTGCTGTTCTGTTCTTGACTAACTCTATTGCTGAATCAGGTCACAGCACCATGATATAATTACTGGTGCAATTCTTGAGTAATTCTGCGAGAATATTCTTCTACCCTAAATTTAACATGTTTGAACAATTGAAGAAACATGAGAAAGGACCGTGAGGGTTTGCAGAAATGTTCCTTTATTAGAATCGTTTATGACCCATATCGGTACGGTCGTTTTGTCATGATCACGCCAGCGCGCACTGAGCATCATTTATCATTTTGTCTGTTGCCTATACATAAAATGCCAAAGTGTCGTTCCTCGTGTGTGAGTAGCACAATGGCAGCTGAACCTTTCATATGTCCCACTAAGCCAAACCTTCCCTTTTCTGCCATGGTGCCACAGGACATGTCAATTTCACACTTGATTTTCGCCAGTGCAGTTTCCTAGAAAGCATAGGGTGGTAGGTACACAAGACGAACAGGCGAAGTTTTGAAGTAGTCCTGAGATTTGAGTAAAATTTCATAGGCAATGTTATTATCCTTATTTGTTTACAAATTTATTACACCTCATTGGTGATAATAATGACGTACTACATAGTAGTTCAGTTCTTATACTTAATACATCATGTCTGAGATGGCTGTCCTGAAAATTAACCAGGTGTAAGCATTGCATGACGTTGGCTGGAAGGCCATTCATTAAAAAATGTGTGCAGAATAAAGAAAATACAGGTGTTCAATGGCACAGTCACCGTCAAAAGTTTACGCGGCCGAGATTCCGCGAATAAGTTCATTTTCAACGCAGCTACGCCCGCAGCCAGTAAAAGTATGGAAAACCTTTGTTTACTCTAGACCAGCATACGCTGTAAATCCGAATACCACGATGCGTGCCTCAGGCGTAGAAATATAATATTTTTTCAGCTTCAACGTGCGAAAGCTTTGGACGCTGACTATATGGTCTGAAGGCCAGGCTGCTTTTTAGCTTATACGTGATGACAAGCGCCGAGCTCTTGATGATGGAATATTAGAGCGTAGAATTGTAGAACTTGTGCAAAGTCAGGTGACTTCACGACGCAAACCTAGCGATAGAAGCTCAGCATGCTTTTTGTTTATTAACACTGATGATAAATGAATAGTCAGAGTAAATTAATAAATACTGTCCATTTGTGGACAGACTCGAGTGTAATGCATACGTTCTATATCACTAAAGGTTCCATGCTAATTCCATACAGGGCATTTATATTCGAATTTTGGCCTGTCTTACGCCTACCGAATCTTTAGCAATGAGAAGAGGTAGGCAATTGCTCATTGGGATGTAGCCGAGGCCATGGTAGATATGATTAGTAATGCGGTATATGTGAGTAGGCTGACTGGGATTATTGCATGAAGTACGCCAACGTACCTAGGTTAAGTCACGGTGGAAATTACAGAGCCCTTTATTGTATATATGTTGAAGCCATGTGAGAGTGTTTCTGCTAAAAAGTTATAAGTTTAATAATATCACGACTGAATAGCCCCTTGTTAAGCTGTTGGTAAAAATATTGTGTACGAAGTTCTATTGTGCTTTAAACTGCAACGTTATTCCAAAAGAAAGTGACTACAAGTCCATCTTTCTCGGGCGTTCATTTCACCTAGGTACCACCGCCTGACTCGTGACCTTTATATTTTTAAATCTGCCTTGATGACGTAAGTTACGTTGCGGAAAAAAAATAAATACCCTTTCTAAAGAATGAACCATCACAGCTTCCCGACAAAGCGCGGTACGTTGGCGCAATCGTCATGTGTGATCACGATAATAACGACAGCGCGTCGTTAAAAATGACTTGTCACTCCCCGGTTTTTATTTTTTTGTCAAGGACGCGACTAACCCGTAGAAAGGTAATCCCGACCTTGGCGTGATGCTTGCGACTTTTCAGGTTCCGGACGAGCGCGTTCTTTGGGCATAATTCAGGCGCCTGGCATCGAAGGGCTTACACCTTTACACAGCGAAAGGCTTTCACAGTCACTTCGGCAGCTCCACGGAAAGCGCGGACAATCAGTCCACTTTCAGCCCAAGCTCTCTAAACCAAGACACATATTTGCGAGAAAGGAGCTCCTATATTACCCATACCGAGAAATGTATCCACAAATTACACCTCATTATACCGATGTGTTTATGAGCCGCACTCTGGTGCCTGTATTCCGTATTATGACAAAAAATATATTTTGTGCATTGTCAGTAGCCTAAACGTAATACAGGAAATTGAAGTCATCACAAAGACTGTCATATATCATAAATTGCAAGAAAAAAACTGAAACTGTCCTTCATAATACTCGCAATGCAAACTTTGATGCATGTGATTCATTTCAATTTTGTATCTGCTCCGACCCGCCGTGGTTTCTGAGTGGCTATGGTGTTGGGTTGCTGAGCACGAGGTCGCGGGATCGAATACCGGCCACGGCGGCCGCATTTCGATGGTAGCGAAATGTGAAAACACCCGTGTACTTAGATTTAGGTGCACGGTAAAGAACCCCAGGCAGTCCAAATTATTCCGGAGTCCCTAACTACGGCGTGCCTCATATCAGATCGTGGTTTTGGCACGTAAAAGCCTATAATTTAATTAAACGTTTAAAACCTAGATGTTGCTAATCGTAGTGGTTAAGGGGAAATAAACATGCACTCTTAGCGTGCGCAGAAACTACGCCGGTTTGTAGCGAGGGGAGCTTCACGCCGTGACGCAGCAGACCCCTTCAAGCAATGACAGTGCAGCACGCTGCCGGCCGAAGTATACGCGCGGTGGGGTGCAACTCGGATGTGGCGGGGGCTGCCGTTGCAACGCGAGGATAATTGGATGGGACGGACGTTCGCGCCGAAGATTAAAAAGATTGTTGATAATAAACCGATAGCTGTGCACTATGACGCAGCCAAACATGGCGGGTTTTAATGGTGGATCATTAACGCTATCACAGCGAAGGTTTATCGCAAAGAGGTATATGGCGGGTAGAGGCGCGGTGGGGTTTAAAGCGATAGCCCTGTGGTGGCCCATAAGCAAAAAAATTGTACCTTAAGTATCCTTACGTGAGTTGAATGCGAAATCATTATGACTTCTCTTAGTCATTACCAATAAAGACTTCTTAATTATTACAACCTTTTTGCGATCCTTCCTTCGCTTTCTTTTCTCTGCGTTCATTAATCACCAGACCACAACCATTCAGAACTCATCGCCGAGTGGCTACGAATTAATATGGTGATCCACTTTAATCCACCTTAACCAAATTTAATTCATTGTAATTTAGTTTACTTCCCCTTAATTCAATTGACTCCACCTTAAGTCAGCCAAATATAACTTGTTGTAACTTTAATTAACTTCACTGTAATTCACATTACTTCACAATAACTACCCATAATTACTACTAATTAACGTTGTCATACCATTTACTATCTTCTCTATTACTACTGATTTCATTGAAGACGCTGATGACGTCACATTGACTTTTGATACCACTCGTTGTGGAAGATGCCGGCTTTTCTACCTCAAGGCTCATGTAATGCTTTCGCATTAATGACTACTGTAGACGACAACGGTCCGTCTGCACGGCACAGAGTAAACAGCTTTCCCATTTTCATTGCGATTTGCGCTGCCCCGATGCGCGGCATCCCGTCATGCTCAGAGTTGCTGCAGATAGTTGTTGCGCGGCGACGAGGGCAAGCGTGTATACTGGGCCGGTATTTTGTAGCGATGCCTTTCCGGTATATGCCTTTTCGCGCTTATCGCGCTTTGTCAGTGGTCGGAGCGACGGTCCGCTCGCGTTATCAACGGGATCAGCCGGCCGTGAGCGGTGGATGATAAGACTAGAGTAGAATAAGTCATAATGCCTCGCTACAAAATCGCGGCCCAACTCGAGTGCACGCGATACTAGTGAGACCGCTGCTCCGGCCTAAGCGGCCAGATGTGCTTCCTGACGCCGTGGTGGGAACGCGCCTTTGCCGATACGGATGGCACAAGAGCTGAAGCAAGTGGTATACCGGCGTTGTTTTCGCCATGTTCTCTGCTCTGTGCCGAGTAGAAGGACTTATATCACTTGTCACGGCGTGACGACGCTCGGCCAACGGCGGTGCCGGTGGCGCGAGGAAAAGAGAGGCCCTGCGTATACAGGGGCACTATCCCTCACCAGTACACGGGAGCCCAAGCCCAGAGTCCACTAAAGTTTGCTTAAGAGATTTGGTACTGGAGATGTGGTTTATCGTAAATGAAAAAAAAATAATCAGGATAAGTAAGCCAGAGTATGTTGATTCCACTGTCAATCTGCATCAAATCGACAGATTTAACGCATGAAAATTTTTCTATAATCGCAATAGAACATTCGCATCACTTATGCTAAAACACTGCGTTGGATCTCATGTAAAGCTTTCATTATTGTTGTACTTCCTCTATAATAATTTTTAATAATAATGTATTATAGTAGTAGCAGTAGGGGTAGTAGTAGCAGTAGTAGCACTGATGGGGCTTCAGACCCTCCCTCCCCCCTCGAAATTTTTTCGTGCCGGCATGCACCGCCGACCAAAACTACCACCGACGCCGGGAATCATTCTGGATTCTGTCTACAATGTCTTTTTCACGCTCGAAAAGACAATTCGGCACGAACATTGCGAACTCCGGCTGGATTTCGCGACAACGCCCTTGCACCTGGAGTCACGTAACGCAAGGAGCCCCATCCGAGCACAAACTTTCAAGGGCTTTTGGATAGCGAGCGGGGGCGTTGCGGCATCTCGCAGTGGCGGCGGAATCTACGGAGCGCATGGAATTCAATTCCGAAACTTTATGGGTATAAAGTTATCATAAACTTATGACGCGAAAGGTGCACTGACATTTCCAAAGGCGATTAGATTAGATTTAGATTTTCAATTCTGGAACTTTATGGGTTTAATATTCTTATAAACTTGAGCTAACAGGCGCGCACTGGAGCCCTCGTGTCCAAGCCGTTTCAGAAATGGAAGCCCGCGCTCGCAATCTTCCACAGACGAAAATACTGAATATGACCGTGACTGCCAGCTGGCAGCTGATAATTTTCTCCAAACATTTTCAGGAAGGGCGCCCGATGTGATCAATCAGCTGGACCAGGGCAGGCAAAGTAAAATAAGTGAAAACAGAAGAAACTTAATGGCCTATTATTGAGGCGGTTCTTTTTTGCGGACGACAAGGTCTGGCTCTCCGTGACCATAGGGACAGTGGTCCTATGGATTTAAGCAAATACCCTCTGAAAATATTGGTATTTTCCGAGCGCTTCTTCATTTGCGAGCTGATTGTGGAGATACATATCTGAAGAACCATTTGGATGTTGCCCCAGTAATACCTCGCATTTAAGCCCAGATGTAAAAAACCAAATTATAGAAATTTATGGTGAAATTATCAAAGAAATACTAGATGCAAAAGCAAATGGTGCTGGCTGCTTCTCCATATTTGCTGATGAAACGACGGATATTGCCGGTATCCAACAGTTAACTGTTTGTGCAAGGTACCTAAACAAGGATGCCAACGACATCGAAGGAGTACTTTTAGGTTTTAGCGCTGGAATAGATGCCCTCTCTCATTGCGACTGCAGGTTCTATGTAAATGTGTAGAAACGGCTTCAGATTCTAGTCACCCTTCCAGTAACCACTTCCAGAGCAGATAGTAAATTTTAGGGGCGAAGCTCCTTAGGGTGTGGGTTTGTACCTCCTCTGTAGTATGTAGTAGTAGTAGTAGCAGTAGTCGTCGTAGTAGTAGGTAGCCACGTCTACTTTTATGAAAAAAATTTCCGAAAGTTGTTTCCGCAGCGCGGAATCGAACCAGGGACCACTCGCTTCCGAACGCGCGGCGCTAACCACTACGCCACGAAGCGCACATGGACACACGCACCACGATGACAATAAATACCCAACATTAACGAAAGACTGCGCGTTTCTAACGCATTGGTGCTAGCGCGTTACGGCCCGTGTAAGAAGCTGGTGTAAGACGCTGTGGCCTCTCCGCCTTACCCCCGTATTCATAAACGCTCCTCGACTTGAACTTGACTTGCCACCGCCTTGGGCAGCGCGTTCGAAACGCGTTGAAGGCGGTGGCAAGTCAAGTTCAAGTCGAGGAGCGTTAATGAATACGGGGGTTATACTCTCTCAGCAGTCATGTGATGGCGTCGGAAAACGCGGTGCACGTTCCGGCATATGTAAACGGCTGCGTAAGACGCTGTGGCCTCTCCCCCTTACTAGAGAGTACTGCACGTTTCTAACGCGTTTGTGCTAGCGTCCCCTTAAGCGGGAGATAGTGCAATTATAATGAAGGGCGCTGTTATAAAATAGGAATGACGTCACATATTTCGCGTGTCATTGGTGGAAGTCAATCGTTCGATTTAGTGCGGCGAGACTGGGCGAATTAAACGGAAGATTCACGGTTTACCGATGATTCCCTCCGGAGCTTCGCCCACTCATCATTCACCCCGTGGATATGCGGTGTTTTTTTTACATGAGATTACTAAAAACTACTTGCGCTCTACAATGTCAGAAGAACACATTGTTAGGCAGGCGCTTATATACGTACACAGAGACGTCGGCATCAACGTGTCCAAAGTCATTGACCGCTTCACTAAACTTCCCGCCAAGTGAAGTTTGTCCTTTAGATAGCGAAGCGGCAAAAATCAATGCAAGTAAAAGTTCTGTTCCTTCAGGTCCATAAACTCGTAATTATGAAAACGTATGACTGTTCATAAGTTTCTAAAACCGCAGAAATTTCCGCCGTTTATTCAAACAGTTAGCATCATGATCAAAATTATTGTGTGAAAACGAAAATTGCGAGGACATCAATAACCAATTTTTACCGATCTTGTTTATTGAAAGCCCGGCCCTCGCGGCGTTTCCCAACAAACACACTCGGATATTGGGTAGTTTAACTTGCCGCATCATCTGTGGCTTTCGTTTGGTCTTTTCTTTCCTTTTTAGCTAGGCGCTTTTACTTCTTTTTTGAGCGGAAGCAATGCCCTTCCTTAATTTTGGGTGCAGAAAATTTGTCGCCGCTCTGCAGGCAGTTAAATTATACATTTTCGTACTGATTTCTGCATTATTCCTCTATTATCTACCCATATGGTGCTGTCGCAACCGCCTCATGGCCCAAGTACATATCACGAGTTACTTTCAGACATAGCGCAGAAAAGTACGCACAACACACACGAAGACACGACAGATGCGGACGAGCGCTACTACCAACCGTTTATTTCAGTCAACAAACCCTCCGATTTATAAGGTGAACCACGTACACCAGTGTCACGTCCCTTTCCCATGAGAGGTGATAAAAAGAAATCTAAAAAAGTTAACAGTACTTTCTGCCTCGGGCAACAGAGTTCAAATAGTTCAGTTCGGCACTGGGCAAAAGAATTGGCGCTTCGCTTATACAAATATCTGAGTTCTTGTGGATGTAGAATGCTTCTAGAGCCACTCGAGCCGTGTAGTTTGTTGATTTGCCTAAGATAGTGGTCTCATAAAATCGTGCGTCGCAACCACACGTAATGATGTGGGCAACCAAATGAGCATACTTGTCCTCTTCTTTCTTAACATTTAGCGCATGCTCCCTGAGCCGGTCGTTTATGCACCGTTCGGTTTGGCCGATGCACACCTTCCCGCACAACAAGGGGACGGAGTATGCCACTCCTGTCGCACACCCCATGAAGCGGCTATCTTGGCTTGTTTGGCAACCTTCTTTCCTGTCACCGCAAATTCGAGGGCAGAGCCTGGATAGCTTATTAGGAGCCGTGAAGACCACATGAATACGATGCCTGTTCGCGACCTTCTTCAGGTTGTGCGAGACCTGATGCATATAAGGCATGGCTACGGGTGTCGCCATCCATCGCTGGGTCGCAGCCCTTTCCGCTCCAGCTCTCTTCTTTACCCTCTGCAGGATAGACTCGGCCACCGGAACAACAAGCAACTCAGGGAATCCCGCTGCTAAAAGGCGACCAATCTGATTGGGAAAGCTTTGCTGCATTGAATGCGGGCATGACTTACGGAGCGCAGCATCCAGACATTGTAATGCGATGCCCCTTTTTACTATTTTAGAGTGGGCAGAGTCAAAAGGCAGGAGACACTTCTTAACCCGTGGGAGGTACTCTCAGCAAACATGGCCTACACTAAATTTTAGCCTGAGATCCAGGAATTGTGACCCCTCAGTTCCAAGAAATTCATGAGTGAAACTCAAACCCTGCCCTGCTTGAATAAAAACATCTAAAATACTCCCAAGGGCAGTGAAACCGTCCTCTTTTTTTAAAAGAATTAAAAAGTCATCGACGTACCGAAGCACTTTGAATACCTTCCCCCCCATTAAAAGCCAAATCAAGCGCACTGTCAATATCAGCTAAAATTATGTCGCATAGAATCGGAGCCACGCAAGACCCAATACACATTCCTCTGCGTTGCAGAAAATGCTGCTCGTTAAAAGCAATAAATGTTACACTACGCTAAAATTCTAAAAGCGTTAAATTATGAATCGACAAGCAAGCGGAGTTTTGAAAATCGCATTCGCCACTCTGTTCAATGCACTTCCTAACAGCAACTAAAAGCTCATCTTGAGGTACTGAATAAAACAAGTCCTCAACGTCCACAGACAAGCCATAATCTATACTCTCGTTGTGTTTCACATATTCAGCGACTTCTTCAGATTTCCTCACGCGGAAAGGATCAACAACCGTGAGTTACTTAAGGCTCTTCAGTAAAAACTGACTAACCTTCTTTTGCCAAGCCCCCCCCCCCCTTCGCTCACAATGGTTCTGAAAGGGACATCTGCCTTATGTGTTTTTGCAGAAAAGAAAACATTCACTGTTCCCCTTACTATTTCTAATAGAACTAGCAAGAACATTCAATTCCAAGTCCTTATAAAATTTGATGAACTTAGTCTTAACCCTCACTGCACTTTTTTTAAACAGCCACAAAGTTCTTGTCCACTGCCGCTTGGGTTTTTTCGTTGAACATGGCTTTCGGCATCACAACAAATCCACCTTCCTTGTCAGCTTCTAGGAGAACCAAACTGTTCTGCCAAACTGAAAGTAACTATGTTAGACCAACTAGCCCAACTGGTGGTCCTTGTGGAACATATCACGATTTCTGCTATCATAGTTTTGTTCTTGCCGGGATCATCTGTCTTTCTATGCGTAAAGCTACTACTATGTGTGACTGCGCTACATGTCTATTTGTCTTGTTTGACACATTAAATACAGTGACGTTTACTTAAATACGTGGATTTTTTGGATACTTGTACATATATTTAAACATCTTGTTGCGAGGCTTTGTGTATACAAGCAGTGCATTTTGTTACCAGTGACACTTTTGTGCCCTTTATCAACTTGTATCTTCGCACTTGTATATTCCATTCTATTTTCGCAATTCTAATCTACATCTTGCAGAACTCCTGCTTCTTATATGTGCTCACTGCTGCGACTATATTATCGGTGTAATTACAATACACCACCGGTAACAACTGCTCATGCGCAATCTATTGCAACGAAGGACAGCGCCATTGAGGGTTTTCCCTGGCCATTGCATATGTACAGTCCCGAGCAAAAGTTTGTGGACCAAAGGTATGGTAGGATGGTATGATAAAGCTTTATTACGTTCCCTCAGAACGCGCGTCAGCACGTAGCGACCCGCTCCCACGTCGGTACAGAAAGGCCGAGCCTCTCTGCTGCCACGATTTTTTTTTTCCTTCGCAGCCTGGGCATTCCGGCTGAAATCAAGAGCGCAAGCCTACGTGCGCGTGATGGACCAATACAACGTATTAAGCCAATTCGGGGCCGTGCAGCTGCGCTTGAATAAGTTTAAAATTTTTGCTGATGCCATGGTCTCCAAACTTCTGCTCGCGACTGTACAAAAAAGTAAACAAGGTTCTTTAATGACAAAGATTTATCAAAATATTTGTGCCCAACTTGTTCTTTTCATGGCCCTTACGTTTTTCGCACCAGCTGTATGCACTGCTTTGCTGGTTTGGAATTCTATGATATTCTGATGTTCTAAAGTTCGTGTGATAATTTCATTACTTATTAAATAGACAAAAAAAAAACGCGGAAGCATTGATATCAGTTATTTCTGCCACGATTTTTGGGACATGCGAATATATTCTTTTATGAAAAAATACATAGTTTACTTAACAGTGGGTAGCGTTCGGTAGTTTCTTTGCAGCCTCTAATATACAATGACATTGGCAATGGAAATGCAGTTATTATTCATGTATTTGATCCCTCGACAAATTCTATCGGGAGGAGGCCGCGCTGCAACGTGAGCCCCCCTCTCCGAACAAAATTTCTGGCTATGCCACTGTGCAGTGAAGCAGGTCTTCGAACACTGACCAGTTACAGATGATTTTCTGCATTTACACCCGTCGCTTACCAAGAACTTAGAAAACGTGTTCGGCTGAAACGTAGCAAATCTTCTTTACAGAGCTACTAATTTACTTTGTTCACAGGAACCTCCCTGAGAAAACTGACGTCAATCCGAGCTTTTGTTGACGTGATTTTACTCTTTGCGGTGTCGGCCATTTTCGTTATGGCGCGGTTTCGCCAAGGTCACTGCCAATGGCACCGAAAATATAGCCATGCAGCTAAGGCTTTCGCCTTCGAAAAACAGAAATTCCGTGGCAGTGAACATAACTCGATAAGGCACCTGCACGCAAATGCGCAAATGGACTCGTAAACTGAGGCCAACCGAGATTAAGGGTGTCAATCATGCGAATGCATGTCCTGAAACATGCGCCCATCGCGACCATTTAGCAAGCTTACATTATTATTTCAGAATCAGCTTTCGAGAAATGAAGCGACAAAAGGGCATTTTTGCTTTTTTTTTATTCGATCGGACAAAAAGATGGACGAGGAAAAGATGGACGGAAGGGGGGGGGGGGGGGGGGCGGAGGCCGCTCTTTCAAGATTCTGCACCCGCTTTCTCGAAGCGGGGCTGAGCCTCTAAACGACTATCAATAGCAGCAAAACTGCTGATTCACAGTAGACTAGCTGGCCGCTCGTCTTATACGCGCGGCGGTTATCAGATCAGTTATTCCTGATTCGCGCTCGTCCATGCTCGACGGTGAAAGCTGTTGGCGTGGTCCTTATTTTTATTTTTATTTTATTGTTACAACGTGTATTCTGTTATCGTCCAGTATACTTCGTGCGTCATCGCGCGAATTTCGAATCTTAAAGGTCCGTACGCCACGTGGTGTAAAAGCTGTGAACTAAAGGCGATGTCCGGAATTGCTGGGGTTACGGTTTCGAGTGTCGAACCTCCGGTGGCAAAGAAAGCCCTACATTCGTTTTCTAAGGCAGTCCAGCTCATTGTCACGTAGGATTTTTAAAGTATACATATTCGGCGACTTATTACTAATAGAGAATAAGAATGCTTAATTTATATGGACCAGTGAAACTGACTATATATACAGGATGTTTTTTTTAGACAATAGATATTTTAATTTTTAAACGTAATCAATGAAGCTGACCTGATGTTTTCGCAAACGAGTTCATAAGCGAGGCGGACATGAGCCTCGGAAGCCTAATTAGCAAAAATTTAATGATTACATTTTTTTATTCGTGCCTTGGGGACCGTGTCTAAATGGCAAAGTAGGAGGCAGTTACATTTTCATCCACACGCATCTTTTTACGATCTGGAGAATCGCACCTAATTCGAGATATTCTAGATGTGTGCGGCGAAGTTCGAATGACGGCATACCGCGGCAAATCCTAACCCGACACAAGCCGCACATGCTTGCCAGGCAAAGCTACTTTCTCGCGCTTGTCGTCACGGTGTTTCGGTCTGATACGACAGCGCGCGGTCGCCTTTTCTGCGCTTCAGCGGATTGCCTGAATTGACCTTTGAAGTTCGATGATAAATATCTCGAATTAAGTGCGGCTTTCAAGGTAAAAAAAATAAGGTGCGTTAAAATGTGAGTGCCTTCATATTCTCCAGTTCAATAACTGTATAAAAAAGGTAATTATTAATTTTTGTTAATTTGTCTTCTGAACCTCACGTTATTAGCGGCAATGTATTTCCGCCTCGCCTCGGAACCCATCTGCAAGACAACGCCATGTTCGCTGCTCTTATATAGCCTCTTTGTGTAAAATCTTGATTATCTATAAAAACACCCTATATATGACTTCTCTTCGATGATCCTCGTATATGTGCTTCGCATGTTCATCATCATACGTCTTACAAACTCACCATTGTATCGCATGCCGTGATGCGACTTATGTCGTGCAACCAGAGCTGCTCTTTCAGGGCAAAATATTACCTTTTGCTTCACTTGCCAGAATTTTCCTATATGAATTATACTCCTATTGATTGTTCGTTTTCGCTATACTTTCCTGCACTTTCGCTTTTCTGCAAAACGAATTGTGTGGACACTCCAGGCGAATTTCCACCGTCGCCGTGATGTTCCGTATATAAAATCCAAGTGCGATATAATATTGGAGCCGCACGCCGTATTATGTCTATAGGTGCGAGCGAAAGCTTGCGAGGGTGAGCTGAGAAGGATGGTTGCTTGATTATTAGATGAGAACTATTTGGTACATGCAGAAAACACGTACAATGTTCCCCGTACGTTGTACGTGTTTTCATAAGATCTAACACACATTCTTCAGCGAGAACCATGCCTCTATAGTACTGCTCCTTTGAAGCAGGCTTTAATTAAACTGCGTCGATCATAAACAAGCTGGAACTGATAAGTACTTTCTTGATCAAGTATTACACGCACCTCATCAACAAGTTGTGCGACCTGTTTTGTCTTCTGTCATCATCACAGCACTCAGAACACTACCATTTTCCTTAAATAAAGGTGGCAAGTAAATTATTTTAAGTTATTCATTGCACCTTCTCAATAGGCATAAGCTAATGATTCCACTGGCCCAGATAGCACATTCATCTACGCGACTGGAATAGAGATCGAGATTTAATTTCATTTATTTATCTTGAAGACCCCCCGAGGGCGTATTGCAGTACAGATGGCGACTTTCACTAGCGGTTTGCGGACGTTGTGCACCATCATTTTGCAATCCACCAGCGCTCAGCGGCTTTGAAACTACAGCGTTGGGCGCACTCTTCTGATACAGAAGCTTTGCGGTGGACACCAGATCCCTCGATCGAAGTTCTCCGATACGGCGCTCTCAACGGCTGAGCGCAACAATTAAGCAGGCCACCGACTGGGTGCGCCTGCGTGACTTTGACGGAAATTCTTTCACATATTTATATATTTCGTCTCTTTTAATTTTCTGCTTTGAGATACAAGGTGTGTAGGATACTTATGAAATATCGTACGTATCGCATCGATTTCACACGCGATTTATTGCGGCGAAGATCGTTGAAAACGCCGGCCGTTCACGATGATAGTGAACGTGCGTTCGATGAAACGGCTTTTTAAATACTTTTCACCCACCACAGCAGTTGGCGTCAGCGTTTTGTCATTTATTTTTATCCTTCGTTCCCCTTCTGCGATCCGTGTGCTATCACATGGTGCAGTAAACACGAATACAAGCCCTTTGCTCGAGCAGTAATTACTCCAGCACAACCACGCAACGCTTCACTGTCGCAGTGGTTTCAACATTCTTTCACCGCCGTCACATAGTTCTCGTACTCACATACACGGGAGCAGAACAACCATAAACTCACTCGAAGCTTTTATGACGCAAGAAGAAACACGCAACACTGTAATGAGACTGAAAACGCAAACACAGAAATCGACGCAACCACTGCGAAACTGCTCTAGCCAAGCAGACGACACGCGCAGTCGGCACCCACCTGTATAGCTGCGACCCCTGTCGGCCACCGTGGGCATTCATTGCAGATGGTGCCACGCTCCTCCATTGAAAAGAGCGGGTGGTCGGCACACTAGCCAGTATATTCTAGGCACTATAGCTGAACTCAATTCAAGTTTCCCGCATTCGGCCTGCTCTCGCGCCATCTGTTGGGCCCTTTTATTAGTGTTGGCTTAAAGCCGGCTACAGAGCCGCGGCTTCAGTCGACTTGTTTTTAACGCGTAGCGTCTGTTCAACACCATTTCTAACGCGTTGATTTTTCATTTACTAACGTATAAACCAGTCCAATGTGTATTCTTCATCAAATGAACGCTGTGGATCACGGTAATGTACATATATTTTTCCTGAAATCGGCCTGAGGTTTCCTTTGGGTGTATAATGTTGACGTGTATGACCCCGTTCCACCAGTGCTAGTAGCCGCTTGGTTTCCGCCTGGTGGTTGAATCGAGGCACAGACAAAAATTTTCGCGTTTAGGTAGCCTAAGAAAGACTATCGTCTTCAAATATTAAGCTACTTCCACGCTTGTGAAATGTGATGAAACAGCGGATCTCTGCAAGCGAGGGTGTTTAGCGTAGTGGTTATAATGCTCGCCTTCGAACCGTCAGTACCCGGGCTGAAAACCGCCTCTGCCTCTCTCTTTTAAGAGTGAAGCTGTTTAAGCCAGCCGTAATGTGTCGTTCGTGTTTTGTACCAAGAAAGTGGCGCGCAGTAGCCATGGCAACCAGGAGGGCGGCGACACCCAGGAGGGCGACGCGGCGCATGTGCACCCGGTCTACTTCTCGCCAGCTCTCTCCCTTCCCACCTCCGCGGCCCGCTGAGACAGGAGAGAGAAAACAAAAGGCGAAAGCTTGCACTAGGCCGCGCAAAGCTCAAGACCACGGTGTAAGATATAGTCTTTAGGGGAGGACACTGGCGAGACGCGATCGAACAGATAATGTAGCAACGGCACGCGTCCGTCGGCACGGAGACGGCAGCGGATATCTATCGGCGGGAAGACACAACTTGAGTTAAAACGAAGGCGAGAGCTTGCGAGGGCAAGGAACACTCGGATACCATAAGCAGCCAGAGAACAGCACCTGCAAGTGGCGTCGCGTCGCCCTATCTGCTTCGTCAAGGTGATGCCCTCTCCCCCAAGCTATCCCGTCATCACGGCGACCTACTTTCGCACGTCACTCAATCATTTCGGATTTCCCGCCAAGCGCCACAAGCCGAGAAGTGTCCCCACCTAAAGAATATGTATGTTACACCATGCTCATGACACAGCGAAGCTGGCCGATTGTTTGCGTCTCTTGGTTGTAGCTAGGTTTAACATGGCTATGGCGAGGTTTAAACTTGGTTGTAGCTAGGCCTATACTCATGTACGTCATCTGTGCTAGTACGGGAAAGGCTGCGGTAGTACTGGAAAGGTGCGGGGCGCTGGTGCGACGGTGAGGGGGAGCATGACGTCATACCAGCTAAAATTAATTAAATTATGGGGTTTTACGTGCCAAAACCAGTTCTGATTATGAGGCACGCCGTAGTGGGGGACTCCGGAAATTTGGACCACCTGGGGTTCTTTAACGTGCACCTAAATCTAAGTACACGGGTGCGTCATACCAGCTGTGGCGGCGGCGATAGCGCGGCGGTAGTGTGACGGCGCAGCCTTTCTATAACTATCACAGATGAAGTACATGAGTACTTCATCAGATGAGTACATGAGTACTAGGCCTAGCTACAAGTTTAAACCTCGACATAGTCAAGTTCAACCTAGCTACAAGAAAGAGACGCAATCAATCGGCCAGCTTTTATGTGTCTTGAGCTTTGCGCGGCCTAGTGCAAGCTTTCGCCTTTTAAGCGAAGCTTTATAGGCTCACAAGTGTTGGCGGCGGTGGTGGCGGCGGTGTAGCAGGCCGATCCTGGCGATAGTGCAGAAAGGGTCCAAGCTCAATGGCACATATAAGGGACAAAAAGAGAGAACAAAAGAAAGAGAGAAAGGAAGAAATAGACAGAGAAATGCAGAAAGAGAGAAAGAGAAGAACAAAGAGAGAGAAAGAGAGGAGAGAGAGGAAGAAAGAGAGAACGACAGAGAGGGAGACAGAAAGAGAGAGAAAGAAAAAAAGAGAGCGAGAAAGAGAGAAAGAAAGAGAGAAAAAAAGAGAGAGAAAGGAAGAACTAGAGAAAGAAAAAAAGAGAGCGAGAAAGAGAGAAAGAAAGAGAAAAAAAGAAAGAAAATTATCACGAACGTCAAATACCAACACGCCAAGCTTCGCTTACCCCCATTTTCTGTACAGGGGAAGGGCTGATAATTTTTTTTGTCTGTCTCTTTCTCTCTATCTGTGTTTCTCTTTCTTTCTCTCTCTCTTTCTTTAAACGTATCTCTCTCTCTCGCTCTCATTTTCTCTTTCTCTCGCCCATAGAAAGTTCTGTTACAATCGTTGGTACAACGAAATCATATGGTTCTACAAGCGAAACGCAATGTATGTTCTACAAGCGTGGGTGTATAGCCTCGTCGTTATGACGATCGCCTTCGGACCGCGGGTACCCTGGTTCGAGTCCGGCGTCGCCAAGAAAGTTTATTATATTTATTACTCTCGCTCTCTGTCTGTCTCTCTTTCTTTCTCTCTGTACCTCCTCTCCCCATGCTTGGTTTTGGCCGGGCGGTTGAATCGGTTCGAGTCCGGCGTCGCCAAGAAAGTTTATTATATTTATTACTCTCGCTCTCTGTCTGTCTCTCTTTCTTTCTCTCTCTGTACCTCCTCTCCCCATGCTTGGTTTTGGCTGGGCGGTTGAATCGACAGACAGACATACAAAGTGTGTCGCGTTTAAGGAGCCCAAGAAACACTATCGTCTTTAATAAAGAAAAAGAAAACGCTTCCGTACTTACATTTAGGTGCACATTAAAGAACCCTACGGGGTTAAATTATTCCCGAGTCCTTCATTTCATCGTGCCGCATAATCAGAACGTGGCTATTGAATGCAAAACCTCAGAATTTTATTATCGCTGAAGGCGTATGCAGGTTCTCTGCTCGCGCTGCAATAAAAGTAAATAAAGGTTTAATAATTGCACTGCATTATCGGCACATGTCAGCGCGATACAAAACAGGTATTCTTGCGAAGCGACTTACAGCTGGACTGAAAATGAAAATGGCATTCTGCCAAATTTCGTGGCGAATAGCAGCCGAACTTTGAACTCTGTGGTTCTGTCTAAAGGAAAGTTAAGTGATGATGCTGCACTATGTCGGTCTCTCTTGCCTTTTCATATTCGACTCGCAACCATGTGGGGCCAGTTCTAGATCGCAGCCGCAAAAAGGGCATCCGAACCTTCCCGAGCGATTGGGGGCTGTAATCAAAAAAAAAAAGTTGGCGCTTCTTTTAGGGGCAATGAGTACATTTTTTTTACTTTCATCTTGTTAAACGATTAATATCATAAAATGTTTATGCTAATTCGCCACAAATGTCACAAGTGTATTATGATGCACTTTTTTTCGCACATCATCTTTCACAATACCCGCTGGGGTGGCTCAGTCAGCTAAGGCGTTGCGCTGCTGAGCACGAGATCGCGGGATCGAATCCCGGCCGCGGCGGCCGCATTTCGATGGAGGCGAAATGCAAAAACGCCCGTGTGCTTGCGTTGTAGTGCACGTTAAAGAGCCCTAGGTGGTCAAAATTAATCCGAAGCCCTCCACTACGACGTGCCTCATAATCAGAACTGGTTTTGGCACGTAAAACCCCAGAAAGAAGAAGAACATCTTTCACAAGCTATGCCAAAACGCAAAGTCCAATTGAGGCTCATGAACAGTGTGAGACGTATGTGCAGCCATGGGAGGCATTCTGCGTCGATTACTTTTGGCGATACTATCGTCCCGGCCATCAGGCACGCATTGATTAGCTTAATGAAGAAAACCAGATGAGCTGATTGATTGGTTGGGTACTATGTCACGCAAAGGCAATAGTATCGCCAAAGTGATCATCACAGAATACGTCCGCATGTGACAAGGACGAAGGCAGCTATGATGGATGTTGAGGAAAGAATGGTGATGACGGGTGCATGCAGAGACAATGACGACACGTATCCGGCAACATTTAGGGATTCCATACTTGTGTAACAGTAGAACATGCATATTCTGGAGGATTGCTCAAGAACGGGCACGCTTCTGATGGCGTATACTGAATGGCTAAATAATAAAAAAACAATAAATCAAAGAATGCATGAAATATAATTCGCCATGCTATTAACATATCCGTGTGCTCTGAACAGACATGAATGGTTAAGGTCTTATGTAGAAATAGAATCGAGGCATGCATATTCTGGAGGATAGGCCAAGGACGGACATACACCCATTAAACATACTGAATGGCTAAATCACAGCAAATAAAGTAAATCGAGGAAGCCTCTAAATATCATTCGCCATTCTAATAACAGGTTGCTGTGCATTATATGATGCCTGTGAGCCGATATTGTATGTTCAAGTTTCATGTCGAAAGGAAATATAATAATCGAGAAATTAAGAATTGGTCAGCATACAAGGCTGTTATAAGCCATTTTGCTCGTAGTTTCTCATATATATAGTGTGTGGGCATTTATTGTGCACTCCTTCATCATCTGCTGTACATTATCATCAGCATGCGTGTGCCCCTCATTTTCATCGTGCTTGCGGGCGCATCATCATCAGCGTGGACTGCGTCGAAGGCAATTCAGGCTGGTGGTGGACGCCACCCTTCTTCGCCGCGTCGTCTCTCGGGCTCAATAAAGGTCCGCCCTTACTGTGACGTCACAAGTGGTCGAAGTGCTTCTTGGTTCCCCGTCCTCTACGCCCCTGGCCTACTCCCTGGAGCTTCGTTCGGGTCGCCGCTTGCGCCCACTGTCCGTCAGCATGCTGCAGGACGAGCAGCCTGGTGCTTCTACCCTAACCATACCGCCTCCACAAGCCGCACCTTTTGTGATCATGAGCGGCCACCAGCGTGATCCCCATCTGTTCGCTGGTCTTCGCGGTGAAGATGCTAAGGACTGGCTGGATAATTACGAGCGCGTCAGCTATGCTAATCGGTGGATTATCCCCACAAGCTCCGCCATGTCTCGTTCTACCTGACCGGTGTGGCGAAGAGCTGGTTTTTCAACCATGAGATTGATTTCACCGATTGGACGAACTTCAAGCAGCAGCTTCGGCAAGTTTTTGGCACGCCGGCGGTTCGCTCCGCCCTTGCGGAGAAAACTCTGGATGTTCGCAAACAACATTCCGGTGAGTCCTACCCATCGTACATCGAGGATGTGCTTGCACTATGTCACCGTGTCAATGATGCCATGGCTGAGTCAGACAGGATACGCCACATTCTTAAAGGTATTGGGACTGTGGCCTTCAACGCGCTCGCCGTCAAGAACCCGGCTACCGTCGCTGATATCGTCTTGACGTACCAGCGCCTCGACGAGCTCGAGTCCGTACGCTTGCAGCCGGACTTCAGCGAACGCCGTTCTGCGGCAGACCCTGACTTGCGTATGATGATCCGGGCGATCATACGCGACGAACTGCACTCACTTGGCTTGTCATCTCCGTTGATTCCTGCTAAGCCTTCTGGTGCAACATTGCGTGACGTCATCAGAGAGGAACTTGCGTCAATGACCTGCTCTGCGAATGTGGACCCTCCGGCCCCTCGCATCTTACCAATATACGCGCAGGTTGCTACCGCGCCTCCAACTAGTGTACGTCCAACGTTGCCTCTACCCACATACGCGAAGGTTGGTGTCGCTCCTCCGGCCAATGTTCCCTCATTACCACTTGAGACATCATCGCCGCATATGACCGCACTATCTCACAGCGCACCGAGCGCCCCTTACTACCCGCCTTGGCGACCGTCTCGTTCTACCTGTGGTTATCGCGGCCATATATCCCGCTTTTGCCGCAAGCGCCAAAAAGATGAGCGTTGCGAGTACGACCTGTGGGAACGCGATACGTATTCTGGTGGGGCCTCTTACGAAAGCCGTCGTTACGCTTCCCCTCCGCGCCGTTCCCCATCTCCGCCCGCAACGACCGAGACGCCGAACGGTTACCCCACCACCAGACGCCGATCACCGTCGCCCTTCCGCCGCTCCTCGTCACCGCTTCGGCCTGCCTCATTCACCTCTGACCGCCGCCCGGAAAACTAAGTAATGTAGTTTTCGGAGGAAAAACACCATTTACCGACAGGACTACAATTCCTCCAGCGCGCCCTTGTAATATGATGTCCGTGTTTGTTGAAGGTGTGCCCATTGAAGCTTTGGTGGACACCGGGGCGACTTTATCTGTTATGCATTCCGATTTGTGTAGGCGTCTCAGGAAAGTTACGACGCCTTATGATGGACCCGCGCTTGTTGCAGCTCAAGGGAAAACAATCCGCCCTTCCGCGTTTTGTACAGTGCGTGTATCCATCGATGGCATCGTCCACTACATACAATTTGCTGTGCTGTCGCCCTGCTCCCACCAGCTCATTCTAGGATGGGATTTCCTTGCCTCGGCTTCTGCTGCTATATGTTATGGGCAAGGTGTCGTACATATGACTGACTCCGACTATTCGCTCGGCGATGAACCGCACCAGCCACTTCGTCTACTCGCAGCAAAAGATACCGAGCTACCTCCAGGCTGTCAGCAAATTCTGACCATCACGTCCGACGCCATCGACCATGGCGATGTGTTAATGTTACCTTGTGCGCGTTGGCTCACAAAAAGGATAGCCATTGTTTCAGGCCTAGTTAGGTTCGATAATGGATCTGCGCTTCTCGAAGCAAGGAACACAACACCTGAGAAAATTCTACTTCCTGAAGGCACCACTTTGGCTTGCGTCGCTGATTCCGAGCCTCTCTCTGTCGTTCCCCTCAAGGCTGCTCCCTCTGAAATCCCTCCTGCTGGACATTCTGCCTCTACCTCCGCTCTTGCTGCAGTAATTAGCTCGGACTTGACCCCTTCGCAGACGCAACAGCTCCTTGCCTTGTTGAAGAAGCATGAAGGTTCATTTGACACCCATTCTTCGACATTGGGACAGACGACCATCACAGCGCATCGGATTCAGACAGACGGCAGATCCATCGTGCATCGCCGGCCGTATCGCGTGCCTCTAGCTGAGCGCAAAATTATTGAGCAAAACGTCGCCGACATGCTGCAACGTGGGATAATTCGCCCCTATGCTAGCCCTTGGTCATCTCCCATTGTTTTGGTCCGAAAAAAAGATGGCTTCGTGCGTTTCTGTGTAGATTACCGAGTGCTCAACAAGATCACGCGCAAGGATGTGTACCCCATGCCTCGCATTGACGATGCCCTCGATTCCCTGCAAGGTGCCGAGTACTTCTCCAGTCTTGATCTGCGTTCAGGTTACTGGTAAATTCCGATGCACGAAGCCGACAAAGAAAAAACAGCGTTTGCAACCCCATATGGTCTTTACGGGTTCAACGCCATGCCCTTCGGCCTCTGCAACGCTCCCGCAACTTTTGAGCGCATGATTGACACCGTTCGGCGTGGCCCGAAGTGGAAGATCTGCTTGTGCTATCTGAATGATATTGTTATTTTCTCGTCTGCATTTGACAGCACCTGCAACGTCTCGACGAGGTTCTCACGTGCATAGCCAGTGCTGGTCTTCAGCTCAACACCCAAAAGTGTCATTTTGCAAGCACGATGATCAAGGTCTTAGGTAATGTTGTAAGCAAGCATGGTATTCGACCTGATCCTGACAAGATTTCGGTGGTGCTTCACTTTCCTCGTCCAGAAAAGACCAAGGACCTATGCAGTGTCCTCGGCATCGCTTCCTATTTTCGCATTTATTCGCGATTTCGCCTCCATAGCTGCACCTTTACACCACTTACTTCGTTCTGGTGCTCCCTTCGTGTGGTAACCTCGATGTGAATCTGCCTTTGACCAGCTAAAGGGCGCCCTCACATCTGAACCTGTCCTGTGTCATTTTGATGCGACTGCACCCACACTCTTGCACATGGATGCTAGCGGCCATGGCATTGGTGCTGTGCTCCTCCAGTGAGACACTCTTCGCGTGAGAGAGTCGTTGTGTATGCCAGCCGTGTGCTCACACCTGCCGAGAAGAACTATACCTTCACGGAGCAGGAGTGCCTCGCTGTCGTTTGGTCCGTCCAGAAATTTCGCCCATCTCCACGGTCGCCATTTTACCATCGTGACGGATCACCACGCCTTATGCTGGCTTTCCACACTCAAGAACTTGTCAGGGCGCCTTGGTCGCTGGATTCTTCGTCTGCAAGAATATGACTGTGAAATCACCTACATGTTTGGTAAGAAACACCAAGACGCAGACGCTCTTTGTGGCTGCCCGCTTCCTACAGCCGCACTCATCAATGGTTCTGCCACCACCTCCAGTGACGCACTCACTGACGTCTGATATCACTGACGTGATATATATATATATATATATATATATATATATATATATATATATATATATCAATCCACACGTGTATATTAATATATACGTAACGTATCCAGGCATATATCCGCCGAGATTGCGACTGACCCTGCGGGACACGGAACCCAGCAACTAGCTGCCAGGCAGCCACGTGAAACCTAAGACATGAGGCTAAAAAGCTTCACCATAAAATCAGCCGAATGCTCCACGAATGTCACAGGTTGTGTCGCTGTATATGGGCTGCCTAGCGCATCGTTCGTGGCCACGATGTGCACCGGTTTGACTCGGTAATGCCACTACACTTCATGAAAGCCGTTATGTCAACCGTGACCCGCTTGTCACTTCAGTGCGCCTATCTGAATGGTTGTAGTTGAAGAGGCAAATGGGATTCATCGTGCCATTCAAAATGGTGTGAAAAAGGGACAGTGTCCGAGTGGGTATGCACGACCTGTGGGAAAAGGTCACCTTAGTGTGAAGGCGCAAACGTGTTTGTGGCATATTTACTTATTTTATTTATTGCATTTACAAATACTGCTGTTATTATGCAATGCATAGCAAGAGTACGTACAGATAAGGAATAAAGCTGTAATACAGGACACAACAAAGTCGATATGCTATGTTTAACTGTAACCATGGCTGGGTAATAGATTACCAAAACTATCAAATGGTAGGTTACTCAAACAACCATCTAATTTATTTCATGGTTTATTGGTTAAGCAAAAAATAAAACAAAATATGTAACAGCCAAAGCAGGACCTAAATGGCACATTATTTAGCGGATGCATAAGTATAGTTTGCCGGATATAAGGGCTACAAAACTCATGAATGGTAAATGACCAACGTTGAGTGCGCTATATTGTGTAGCAAGGAAATGTGCTCAAAATCCAATTGGCACTTTAAGGAAGAAAGTCTTCAGTGGGCAGTTTTCACTGTCGGTGAAGAGACATGGTCCTTCCTTTTGCAAAATAATTGTAATCACAATTTTTGCACTGATTCAATTTTATCAATGTCCTGTGAAACATTGGGTGACCCCACAACGCAGGCATATTCAAACACTAAGTGTACCAGAGATTTGTATGCCCAGAGCTTGCACTCGATAGTGACATTCTATATAGCAGTGTTTAAATAGTGAAGCAATTTTTTTTTGTGCGTGCGGATATTGAATTTGGTGTACGCGGACAGGAAAATGCATAGTTATGTGCATATTTATTTCGAAATAGTTTCTCTTTCACATGAGATAGTTTCTGCCATTGTGTTCCCTAGTCGAAGGGAAAAAGTCCTTTGTTGTTCGTGAACGTCATCAATACTGTCTTCTCGAAATTATTTTACACGTGTTTTCGGCCGTTACACACAAAGAACACAGAAAATACATTGTCCGGCATAATTTTACCATAAGTCCTGGCAACGTTAGCGCATTCGAGACAATGGAAGGTACACCAACGAATTTTAACGGGTCTGTAGGTAACTATTTTAACATATCGCGTAATCATTGTGCGAACTCCCGCTGCCTGGGTAAGCATCATCTGCGCTCCACGGCCGGCACGATTTGGGCAGGCGGAATGTTGGTCCCACACAATTCATCTCCCCCAACAAATATCAGATTTTAAATTGCTCCATGTTTCCAACGGGCACGGGGCCACAGCTCTACCCAGATGTGCTCCTCTGTTGCTCTGAAAGCCACCTTAAGCTGAGAGGAAGCTTAAGCGCGCCGCCATGACGTTTTCGCCATTCCGTTTTTGTGAACCTCTGGCCAGTGCCGATCAACCGCGTGACGCTGGCAAAGAACAGAGATTCAAATTGCCTTTTGCGATGCGTCATTATAGTGGAGAAGGCCGACGATAAAACATTTAATAATACATAGGAAAAAACGCGAGTTACAAATGTTTCTGCTTCTCTTTTCTACCCTGTTGGTGCCAGAGCTGGCACTCCATAGCACAGGTGTCCTACTTGCTGCCGCTGGCCGTCCTGCCGTCCACACCAACTCTAGCTGGCCGTGCTGGTTTGCGGTAGGCAGAACAGCCTCCTACAGTACGGGGGGAGGGTACAATTTGGGAAAGCTTGGGAGTGTTGGGGCAAGCCCAAGCGGTGTGGTACAGAGAGGCGTACTCTCCACAGTGCGGACATTTTGGAGTATTGGGTGGCTTGTAGTGCATAAGATAGATTGAGGGCAGGTGTTCATTTCTAGTTTCCAACAGGCAACTACTTCCTCCACAGTTAGGGTATTATGAGGAGGGGACTATAGACGGCTAGACCGAGGGTAGTGTTGGAGGAGGTGGAAATAGATGGCAGGTATTGGTTTCATGTGGGCTCCACTTAGTTTTTTGTTCTGTGGGCCAAGGGTGGCAAAAGCTCGGGCAAGTTTAAGCGCTTTGCAAGTTGGTGCCATAGTGAAGTCGGCCAACTAGACGAGATTGACTTAGTCATTTTCGAAATCTGTTTCGAAAACGGACGCGTTTCGTGGGATCGAATCCCGGCCACGGGGGCCGCATTCCGATGGGGGGGGGGGCTGAAATGCGAAAACACCGTGTACTTAGATTGAGGTGTACGTTAAAGCACCCCAGGTGGTCCGAATTTCCGGAGTCCCCCACTACGGCGTGCCTTATAATAAAATCATGGTTTTGGCACGTAAAACCCCATAAAAAAAAGAAAACGGACGCGTTAAAGACTGGTCAGTTAAAGTGCCAGTAAGCGGCCCTGAAGTTACCTGCCAAGTAGATACACATTTCCAGGTCAGATTCATACCATTTTCAACACACCGTAAACTTCAAGCTCATAAAGCATTGCAACCTGCCAGCTCCGTGCTACGAGCATATAATGGGGTTTGCTTATAAGTTAAGGAACAAGCTTGGAGAAAGTGTCCATAGGAGCTGCCGAGATAAGCGTTAATTTTTCTTTGTTGTTGTTGTAAAGGATGGGCGCCAAGCCACCCTAGGAGACGATGCCAATGAAGCCCTCAAGTAAATCCAACACAATGTAGACGCAGTGTACCCATCCACTCAGTATGAACTTCTAAAAAAAATAGTTGCAGTGGCTTAGCTCGGCTATGCCAGGATATACGTAGCGTTAGCAAAGGTTCAGCTGAAGGTCCGAGTCGCATTGGCGCTTTCGCTGAGTTTCACAGTATATTCAGTCGATCGGCGAGCCTTGACGTCATCGACGGCGTTTTGTTGTTGCTGCAGGGGTGGTCGGGCACGTCGCTCAGCCTCCTGGCGACGCCGCTTTGCTAGACGTTCGTCCCTTTGCTCCAGTGTCTCCGCAGCACGTTTAGCCTTCTTCTGTTCATTCCTCCTACGCTCAACCGCTAATTGCCAGGCAACTACTTCGGGATCCGATGAGTCAAGCTTCTCCGTTCTTCTGCGCTGTTGAGCAGCATTTGCGCTCTCCTTCTCCATGGCTACACCACACTGGCAAACGCCAGTCAGAAGCGCAGCGGCTCCAGCGCAGTGTCAGACGGCGACTGCACAGCGAGCGCGCGCCGGCGCCAGTGCGTCTACCACGGCTACGACGTCACTCCTCTGGAATGCGCAGACCGGCGGCGGTGAGTCGCGCGCGGTGGCGGCGGAGTGCGCGAGAGGTGCCGGCTCCGGTGCGCAAGCCGTGTGACATCACTGATCCTTGCGCATGCGCAGCACGGCTCTTGATGTGCCGCGCGAAACGGGCTTGGCTAGGCCAGTGTAGCTAACGCTACAAAATTCAAGCATGTCGGCTGAGGATTCGGGTGCTTGAAGATACCGTATAACATGGTCCTGGAACTATGTGATGTTCCAGTTGTTCACTCAGCTCATTAGGCTCCGCTGATACCACCAGTCGAGAGATAACCTGAGCGAATGACATCAGTGGTTATAATCATCAATAAAAATGAGCCCACAGATCGGATAATTGCACTCCTGTATTGGTAGAAAGAAACAACTGTACCCTTAGAGTTTGTATGGACCACAGAAAAATTACCAAGTATGTAAACAGGCTGCCCTTTTCGATACCCGGGTTAGAGAACTTGGAAGTAGGGCTCAGAGGCACTACCTATTGTAGCTGTCGGGATCCAAACTCCGAGCTTCGGCCCTTGCCTCTGCATGATCAAACGTCCTAGATTTGTACGTTCTCGCCGCCCTTCGGCAGATACCACTTCCTATGGCTACCTTTTGGCATCTCGTCAACACCTAGGTGTTTCAAGAAGCAATATTCGAGTTATTTGATGCTCTATTAGGCGTTCTGATTTAAATAGATGGCGTTCTAATTTGGAGCCCAACGAACAAAGAGCATTTTAGGTGGCTGCCTGGTAGCTGTCCTAAAATTTGATAAAAAAGCTGCTGTATGGTTTGTGGAGCTTTAGGGTCTCAAATGAATTCGAGCTTAGTGAGCCACAGGGCCCCGTCAGCCGTCGCCTCCAGCACCGCTGCGCACGAGCTCAGGCTGCAAGGGGCTACCGAGCGACGCACGCAAGGACGCAATTTGCCCTGAGTTGACGCAAAGCGTTTATTGTCTCCGGCGGCACCAGCACTGCGCAAGTGCTCGGGTGGCGGGAACCAAAGACTTATCGCACCAAGAAAGAAAATATAGACACGGGCGCCTATAACACGTCACTGCGCGAGCACAGGATCAAGCTGGGACACGCCACAAGGAATATTCCCAGCGGCTATGCTACTTGCCCTCGCTATTACCAATGGGTCAACTCGCGAGAACTCGGGCAATCTCCTTCGGATTGGGCCTTCGGCAAGTGCGGCTCTGCGTGGTACGACCTCACGCGAGCACTAGGCACCGCTCTTCAGCTTAGTGTCAGGAAAGGATGGGCGCAAAACACGTGCTCCCCGCACAGGCAAAGGCACCATGCGCGGGCTAAACTCCTAGTCACAAAGGTGTCAGCGGACGAGAGGAAAGCATGTACTGTATGTAACCTGCGCAGGTCCCGGAGATACGAGAGTCAAACTCAGCTATCAGCAGCCGAACGCGGCCGCATCATGACGTCAGCGCCCCGCCCCCACCACAAAAGTCGCGAGTAAAGCGCCACCGCTGAAAGCGGTTGCGAGTGGGGACCGGGGGAAGGCGCAAGGATGGCAGAACAGGTGAAGCCGCGCAATGGCTCCGGCGCATTCCTCAATCCCCACAGGTTAGACACGTGGAAGTGAGTGTTCGGCACGAAAACACACCATAACCTAAACAGAGTGTTTCTTCTAAACTTCTAAAGGTTGCCTGATGCAGAAGCACACTTCTAGTTCATGAGCAGGTCTATTCGAAGACGCGGACGATAGTTGCACAGAAATTGAAACGCATAATAGAGTACTTTATTAAAATTCACTTATTGGGTTCTTGAGTAATTAACTTATGGCCCATATTGAAATTTACAAATTCTTACCAGGGAGTTTGCAAGGCGGATTCAGTTGAAACCAATTCTCAGGAGGACACCAGTTTGCGATAATAATTCCTGAGCTTTGCGGAGAAATGCATTGGCGTTCCTGTTCGTCGCGATGCAGAAGAACAGGACTAGCAGACAAGAGACGATGACGAAGAATTGTTATTATTTTATGATCAATTCAATTATTCAATTATTTTCCTTAAATCTTTATTATTTATTTATTTCTAAACTAATTTATTTTAAATTATGATCATAAGACCACCCGGTTCATGGCCTATCTCCCACAGTTCTGCCATTGATTGAGGCATCATCATCATGAGCTTCCGCCACCATGTTCAAGTGTCAGGTGGTGCCTTCAGAAATTCCCTTGCATAAAGGACATTTGTCGTTGTTTCCGCCTCCCAACATTTTGGTGGAAAGTAGGGGGAACCAACGTACCAACACGGAGCTCTGCAGCGGTCGCCGTGTAAGCCTTACACGATGACCGACGGCCAAGGCGCCACAATGCCCGACTGCCCACCTGAAGTGCCGCAGGCTCTGACGTACGTCACGTTGTCCCCGTTGCGAGAACCAGGGACCTTCAATGGCATCGATGGTACGGGCGTTGAACACTGGATTTCCTGATATGAGCGTGTAAGCGAAAACAATCGTTGGGACGCAACGCTAATGCTAAAGAATGGGATATTAAATGCGAAGCATTTCTTGGCGAATATTGGCCACTTTGACCGTATCTATCTATCTATCCAGCCGCCTACGTCTTGGTGCTCCCATGGTCGTATCGTTTACTTGGTTTCTACCAAAATTGACATACTATAACAAGAATGTATGACGAACATAAATGATAGGTTATGACATAAATATCTTGACATGTGTGTCATGTAGATCATGAAACAGCTGCCTACGTCTTGGTGCTCTCATGGTCATGAGCCAGCGAAAAAATAATTAACACTCAGAAACCACTGAAATGGTTTCTGACGTGGGTACTAAGTGCAGGAAACACTAAAGGATGGTGGTAGAAGAAATAGACATGAGCACGACTCACCAAAAATGAGAATGACTCAGCGAAAAAAGGTTAACACTCAAAAACCATTCAAATGGGTTATGACGTGGGTACTAAGTGAAGGAAACACTAAAGTATGGTGGTAGAAGAAATAGTCATGAGCATGACTCAGCAAAACTGACAATGACTCAGCGAAAAAAGATTAATACTCAAAAAGCACTGAAATGGGTTCGGACAGGGTTACTAAATGAAGGAAGCACTTAAGGATGGTGGTAGAAGTTATAGGCATAAGCATTACTCAGCGAAAATTACAATGACTCCGCAAAAAAAAAGAATTTCACTCAAAAACCACTGAAATTGGTTTGGACGTGGGTACTAAGCGATGGAAACATTAAAGGATGGTGGTAGAAGCCATAGTCATGGCCATGACTCATCAAAAATGACACTGACTCAGCGAAAATAAAAATTAACACCCAAAAACCAATGGAATGGGCTCGGATGTGTTACTATAAGTGAAGGAAAAGGCTATAAAGGTCAATGGTTGAAGTCATAGTTGTGAGCATGGCTAAGGCTTTCGCGTTGAGGTCTCCTAGGCGTTGCTAAAGGAACTCCTGAGGACTCATGACGTGAATGTCACGACATGCGTGTCATGTAGGTCATGAAAAAGCCGCCTACGTCTTGGTGCTTAAAATGTCGTTTCGTTAACTTGGTAGGCTTCCCGCACCCTGCTTCGCATAATATCGATTCCCACAAGGCGTGCGATCTGCCGGAATTTTCTGCCTCCGAGACACAGTGCTAGCATGGTACGAGATCGAAGAACACGACATAACGTGCTTGTACGTCTGCAAGGAGAAGCTTCTACACCTCCTTTTAAAGCCCTTTGGCCGTCGGCTGGCAGCGAAGAAGGAGCTATCGACCCGTGCTCAAACATCTGCAGAATCTTACGTGGGTATATTCAACATGTCCTCGCGCTCTGCCGTAAATTTGACAAAGACATGAAGGAGACGGAAAAGATTGGCCACATCCTGAAGGGAATAGCAGTTGACGCATTCAACCTGGTTATCTGCAAGAACTATGACTTGGTGGACATAATCATCAAAGAGTGCCGCAATTTCGAACTAATGAAGAGTTGCCGCATTACGCAGTAGTTCAACAGGCCGGCGTCTTCGCGTGCGGACCATCCACGTGGACCTCATCTGTCTGGACAAGACAATTTGGCGCAGTTAATTCGTCGCCAGCTCCAAGCCATGTCTCCAGCCATTCATCGTCAGCATTGCCAAGACAATGCATGTTCAGTCTCACTTATACAGGCCATTGTCAAACATTAGATGGCAAATTTTGACATCCCGTTTCTCTGCCCCATTTGTGATTCCACTGTCAGTCAGGACCGGCCCTACCCAGCCACTGCATCCCAGTTTTCAGCGTTTCCAACTCGCCGTCGTAGCCCAGCCCACTGGGAACACCGGAGGATAGGCCGATTTGTTTCAATAGCTCGCGTGTTGGACTGAGAGCAACTTTGTTTCTGATGCACATCCTCCGTCCATGTGTTCTGCTGAATTCACCCGGTTGCCGCCTCAAGCCTCTACTACTGTACTTTTTCACGATCGACTCCATGTTGCTGGAGACATGGCATGGAAAAACGTACGATGTAGTCGATGTAGTCGACTACATCGACTACATCGTACATCGTACCATCGACTACATCGTACGCCATCGACTACATCGACTACAACGTACGATGTAGTCGATGTAGTCGACTACATCGACTACATCGTACGTTTTTCTGCAGCATGGCGTCGCGCCGCCCAGTATCGTTGCCACCATTGTGGATAATTCAACTTTCATTCCCGTTCTCAACTTTGGATATGTTGCACATGTTCTTCCCAGTAACATCACAGTTAGCCCGTCTGACACCTGTGCACGAGTTCCCGAATCTCCGCTCGCACCCGCTATTTCTGCATCTGTCAGCCTTATCGTCCCGTGCTACAGCTCGGTTTCGTCACCCTACCACGACTTCGATAAGATAATCGCTACCGACCTCTCTCCAACTCAAACTGAAGACCTTAGGTGCATACTATTCAGTTGCCGCGGTATTTTTGATTTCGATGACCGCCTGCTTGGTCAGACAGCCGTCGTCACTCGTCGGATTCACAAGGGAGATGGAAGTCCTGTCCGTCGCCGTCCCTACCGTGTGTCTGCTCCAGAGCGCAGCATCATTCAAAGCAAAGTCGCTAAGATGCAGAAGAAGCACATTGTCATGTTTTCCGCTTGCCCGTTGGCCTCAATAGTTGAGCTGGTCAAGAAAAAAGACCACACCTGGATATTTTCTGTTGATTTTTGCCATCTGAACACGATCACCAAAATGGATGTGTATTCATTGCCTCGTATCGATGGTGCACTTGATTGCTTACATGCGGCGAAATATTTTTCATTGATTGACCTGCACTCGGGCTACTTGTAGATCGCTGTTGATGAGCAAGGTCACGAGAAGACAGCCTTCATTGCGCCTAATGGAGTTTTGTAATTCAGAGTCATGCTCTTCGGGCTTTGCAATGCCCCAGCAACGTTCGAGAGATTTATGGACACTCTCCTCCGGGGCTTGAAGTGGATAATCTGTTTGTGTTATCTAGATGACGGTGTTGTTATAGCTCCCACATTTAAACCCACCTTCCGACTTTCCGAAACCGACTTTCCTTGCTGTCTTTCAGGCTGCGAAACTTCAGCTCAAGTCGTCGATGTGTCACTTCAAGCGTCGTGGAATAACCATTCTCGGGCACCTTGTAAACGCTGATGGAATTTAATCTGACCTGGCCAATGTTCAAACCGTACCAGATTTTCCTGTACTATGCTCAGTTAAGGAAGTTCGCAGCTTCATTGGCTTATGCTCGTACTTTCATCGCTTTGTTCAAAATTTTGCTGACATTGCTCGCCCTCTGACGGAGCGTTTGAAGATCGACGTCACTCTCACGGGGGGATAACGGCAGGCCGAAGCCTTCAGAGCACTCCTCAAACTCTTGATGAGCTCCTCAATTTTAGCTTATTTTGACCCTTCAGCGCAAATTTAAATCCGTACAGATCCAAGTGGTCTCGGCATTGGCGCTGTTCTTGCTCAGATTCAGCGTGGGCAAGAGTGCTTTATAACTAACACAATCTGTCTTCTGTCCATGGCCGAACGCAACTATGGTATCATTGAACGAGAGTGCCTAGCGCTGGTTTGGGCGATAGCGAAGTTCCGCCTATACCTATTTGGTCGCCATTTCCGCGTAATTACCGCCCACCACCCGCTCTGCTGGCTCTACTCGTTGAAGGACCCTATGCGGCGTCTTGGGCGTTGGGCATTGCGCTTGCAAGAGCTAGTACAGTTTCTCTGAAGTGTACCAATCCGGACGTTTACATCAGGACGCCGACTGCTTCTTACACCCCCCTGTGGACCTTCCGGAAGCCACAGACGTCGAATCCGACGCCATAGTTATGTACATCTAAGGCTCCCTCAACATTGGCAATGAACAGCGCCGAGATGCCGTTCTGCGAACCATCATGAATAGGTTCAGCTCGCCGACTCCTGATTTTAAATGCGAAGCATTTCTTGGCGAACATTTGACACTTTGACAGTATCTATCTATCTATCTATCTATCTATCTATCTATCTATCTATCTATATATATATATATATATATATATATATATCAATCTATCTATCTATCTTTTTTTCTATCTAGCCACCTACGTCTCGGTGTTCTCATGGTCGTATCGCTCAATTGGTTTTTACCAAAATTCGCATACTATGAAAAGATTGTATGACAGACCTAAATGATAGGTTATCACATGAATATCATGAGATGTGTGTCATGTAGGTCATAAAACAGCTGCCTACGTCTTGGTGCACTCATGGTCGTTTCGTTAACTTGGTAGGTACCAAAATTGGCATAGTATGACAGGAGTGCATGACGAACATAAATGATAGGTCCTGACATAAATGTCAGGACATGCCTGTCATGTAGGTCATAAAACAGCCGCCTAAAATGACAATGAACCAGCGAAAAAAATTAACGCTCAGAAACCACTGAACTGGTTTCCGACGTGGGTACTAAGTGAAGGAAACAGTGAAGGATGGTGGTAGAAGAAATAGTCATGAGCATGACTCAGCAAAACTGAAGATGACTCAGCGAAAAAACGATTGACACTCAAAAACCACTGAAATGGGTTCGGACATGGGTACTAACTGAAGAAAACACAAAAGAATAATGGTAGGAGTCTAGTCATGAGCATGGCTCAGCAAAAATGACAATCACTCAGCAAAAAAAAAAAGATTAACACTCAAAAACCACTCAAACGGGTTCTGACGTGGGTGCTAAGTGAAGGAAACACTAAAGTGTAATGGTATAAGTCATATTCATGAGCATGACCCAGCAAAAATTACAATGACTCAGCGACAAAAGATTAACATACAAAAACCACTCAAATGGGTTTTCTGGTGGGTTCTAAGTGAAGGATGGATGGATGGATGGATGGATGAAGAACTTATTAGGGTCCTTTAGGGCGCGCGCTAGCCCGCAGCGGGCCGCTCCCACGTCGGGACAGAGAGGCCGAGCCTCTCCGCCGCGTCGCGGGTCTGTTAGACAGCCCAGAACTGTTCTTGGTGGTTCGGGCTGCGTAGAACCGCATTCCAACGTGAACTGTTGCTTTCATCGCCGCATAACGCGGGACACCGCCAGAGCATGTTAGGTAAGCTCGCTAAGTCATTGCATAGTGCGCATGCATTTGTTGTCTGAATTAGTGCACTGCACGCGCCGATTTTTTCATCCCGGTTCCGGTTGTACGTCGAGCTACCCGCCCGAGCCCGACCAAAACTTTTATGGCGAGACGCGGGCCCGGCCCGGGCCCAGAAATAATCTACGTTACCCGCCCTGGCCGGCCGGCGACCCCTTTAGCTTAGGCCCGAGCCCGGCCCGAGCCCGGCTCGAGACTGAAAAAGAGCACCGAGTGGCATTAAAAAATAAAATAAAGGAGAGAATGTGAGGAATTTATTCTTAAGGCATTCATGTCATATGCAATTATGTACACTATTTGAGCGGTCTGAACGCAAATACCAGCGAGCGAAGTAGTACGAATGACCCTGCCGAGCAGTATCGCCAGCACTTTTCAACGGCGCGAGTTTGATGCGGCCCAATCCACTTCTATCACCATGCCGCCACAGTATTTTACCACGTCGGGCGCCTCATTGCAAAGCATGCGCCGCCCGAGCCGCTCGTCCCACTCGACCGTATTCTAGTACACTCTAGCCGAAGCGCAGCCACGACCACTGATCTCCACGCCACGACAGGTCCTGAGCGCAGCGCATGGATGGAGTAAATTGAGAAAGAAAGCTTCCCGTTCCTCCATGGTGCAATGTAATGCGCTGCTGCTACGCGGCCGGTTGAGAACATGCGTGCAATCATAGATAGACGCAGTGTCATATTTCAGCCGCGTCACGAATTATCTTATCTTGTCAGTAATCGTTTTACCAATTCGCCTTTGAAGAATCAGCAAGTCACGAACGTGCTTACACCGCGCTGAAGGCATTAATTACATTGATTTATGTAAGGAATAGTATGGCATCTTTTGGTTTGAGGCGACTTCGGTCTTTCTGGACTTTTACATTCTGTTCAAACAGCGCCAAATACGGCGGAAGAAGAAAAGGGAAGTACACAGGAGTATGCACTGCTAGCTTCCAGCTGCGCCGGAGCAACAGGATTTTCAGAGTCGAGACACGCGAGGATAACCCGCTGCACGTTTCATGCACACCACCAGAAAGTCCGAGCCCTCGCGGGCTCGCGTCAAAATACCCGAGCCCGGCCCGGGCCCGGGTCAATAAGCCCATGCCGAGCCGGGCCCGAGCCCGTGAAAGAACTGCCCTACCCAGCCCGACCCGGTCCACGGGGTGGGCCGGGCCCAGGCTTTCAGGTAAGCCCGAGCCCTTGCAGTGCTCTAGTCTGAATTTCGCGGTACATTTTGTGAAGAAGTAGGGGGTTTGCGTATGCCCCCGTCTGTAGAAGCCTTAGTGTTAAAGCCTGAGGTCTATTGAGTTTACAATGTGGGAGGGGGTAGATCCTACGAGCCAAGTAAAAGTGCTTAGTAATTTCGTTGTACGAGGAAGGAGAGTCCCGATTGTCAGTATTACCAACGTCACGCTGTCCGCTACTCGTAGCTACGCGGTTGATAATCCTTCGCGCCGCATTGTGTGCCGACTCATTGAGGTTGGGCGGGGTACCCTCGATCTGTCCCATGTGGGCTGGAAACCAGATCACTGTGTGTGGCTTTATCTGCTTGCTTCCTAGTATACCTAGGGCCAGCTCGGATATGGTTCCTTTGGCAAATCACCGAACGGCTGATCTCGAGTCATTGTAGATTGATGTCCGCTTGTCGTCCAATGAGGCCATCACTATTGCAGCCTGCTCTACGATCTCAGAGGACGTCGTCCGAATCGAGATTGCGTTCGTTACTTTACTTTCATGGTCTACGCTAAACGCAGCGAAGGCCTGTCCGTCGGCGTGGCGCCCTGCGCCTACGAAACTGGTCTTCGAAGCCCGTTCACGAGCCTTTCCCAGGAGGGCCTTCGCGCGCGCCCGACGTCTTCCTACGTTGTGTTCCGGATGGACTTCTCGCCGCCTGTTCAACTCCAACAGCGTCCAACGCCTTCATAGTTCGACTGTTGCATTCAACAAATCATTTCTTCCCGCAGCCATTGAAGACTGGAATTGCCTTCCCGAAGCAGTTGCTCTTGAGAGAAATCCAGAAAAATTCAGGCAGTCCTTAACTACACTCTTTGTTAAATAACTTGAACTACGCATTCTTTGTTTTCTCGCACCATTTATGTTACAGACGTTGTCCAATAGAAGACATTGATTTCCATTTTGCTTTGCACACTGTGACTTATATTTAAATGTCCGGTTTTGTGTCACCCTCTTATTATAAAGTATCTATTCATTAGTTGGCTTATTCCTAATTACTTGCTCCATCCCATCCTTGTGCATGATCGTTTTTTTCTTGCCTTGTGTTTTTCACTGCTTATTACTGTACTTCATTATAAGTGAACAAAATGACAAAAAAATTTGTGTGTGTGCGCTCTGTATTTGTAACGTAGTTGGCTCTTTGTTAAATAGCATTCGCTCCATTATTTGTCATTTCAATACTGTCCCCCCCTTATGTAATGCCCTGTTAATAATGAGATGATGATGATGATGATGATGACATTTTGTGGGATCGGGGTGACAGTGATGCGGTCCCGCTGCTCTCGAGGGATGTTGGAGAACTTTGTTTTGACTACTGTGGAGGCAACGCCCAGCTCCTGCAGGATGTGTCTTCCAGCTTGTGTAGTGATATCCTGACGAACTGGGCCCTCTCCTGCACTTCCGCCAATTCCTCTAGCGTGCTATGCATGCAGAGTTGAAGTAATCTTTCCGTGTGTGTATGTATGGGGAGGCCGAGAGCTCTCTTTATTGCGTTCCTGATTAATGCGTTCAACTTATCCCGCTCCGACCTTTGACAGTTGTGCAAAGCCGCGACGTAAGGGAAATGGCACATTACCAACGCACGTACCAATCTCACAAGGTTGTCCTTCTCCGAGGCCTTGCTGCCGGTTGCCCACTATTCTTATTAGTCTGATGGCATTGTTCGTCTTCTTAGTGAGTCGCAGCACTGTCTGGTTGTTAGAGCCACTCGACTCGACCATCATGCCGAGAATCCGGATTGCATCCACCCTCGGAATATAGCCTCCGTCGTTTGTCCGTAGTATGATGTCGCATTCGGCGAGTGGCTTCCAACCCTTTGGTTTGAGGCCTCCCCGCTTGGGTCGATACAGTAGAAGTTCCAACATGTGAGGTGAGCACCGAAGGCCCGTGGACTCGAGGTATCTCTTGGTCACATCAATCGCCTCTTGCAGGGCCGTCTCTACCTGTCCATCATTACCTCCCGTACACCAGATGGTAACGTCGTCTGCATATATGGTATGACTGATACCGTCGATAGCAGAGAGTCTCCTAGATAGACCAATCATGGCGAGGTTAAAGAGGGTTGGGGATATGACTGCCCCTTGTGGCGTCCCCTGAGACCCCAGCTTGATCATGTCTGAAGTCAGGTCCCCGATCTTAAGGGTCGCTTCTCTGTCTGACAGGAAAGATCTCGTGTAGGAATGAAAGTTCTTACCCAGGTTAAGGCTCGAGATTGTATCTAAAACGAATGAGTTAAGAATGTTGTCAAAGGCCTTTTCCAGATCTAGACCTAGTATGGCTCTCGTGTCCCGCATATTACAGTCAATAATGTGATGCTTGATGAGCTTCATCGCGTCCTGCGTCGGTAGTCCGGCCATGAAGCCGATCATGTTGTATGGGTAAATGTCGTGGTCCTCCAGGTAGCGAGAAAGCCTGCTTAGGATTGGGTGCTCAGCAACATTCCTCACGCACGATATGAGCGAAATTGCGCGGAGGTTATCGAGGCTGGGTGGCTTGCCTGGCTTGGGGATGAGAATGGTGTTGGCAGATTTCCACATTTCCGGGACTATACCACTACTCCATGCTTGGTTAATGATGTCCTTTAGGTATTCGATGGACTTATCATCCAGGTTCCGTAGAGCTTTGTTCGTGATCTTGTCCGGATCCGGAGCCGATTTGTCGCTGAAGGCGTGGAGCGCCTGCCTGATCTCCTCAATCCCGAATTCTGCGTCGAGCTCAGGGTTCCTGGAGAATTCGTAGTCAGGGGAAGCTGGTGTAGGGCCCGATGCTACAGAAAGGCATTTCTTCACGAGTCTGGATAAAATTTCGTCGCTAGAATATTCTCGCTTGGCTGCGTGTAGGGTGCGCGCCAGTGTGTTCTGTTGGTTGGTTTTAGTGTTCGTCTCGCCGTGGAGATGCTTTAAGAGGTTCCAGGTTCCCCCGTTGCGCATCTGCCCGTTGATAAAGTTGCACACCTCATCCCATTGCTGTTTAGAGAGGGCTCTGCAGTGTTCCTCTATAGTTCTGTTGATTTCAGCGATCCTTTTTCTGAGCCTGCGATTGAGCCTTTGTCCCTTCCACCTGGCGAGGAGGGACTGCGTGGCCTCCAATAGGTGAGCCAGACGACTGTCCATCTTTTCCACCGGGAGGTCGGTACAAACCTCTTTGGTGGTAGCTTTGATATCGTCTCTAACCTGTGCCACCCATTTTCGAGGCTAGGCTTGTCCTCACTCTCCCTTCGCTCTTCCCTAATCTTGCGAAACTTGTCCCAGTCTGTGTACTGGAACATGCGCTGTCTCTTCTGCTCGTCCTGGAGGTGTATGGCTAAGAAATAATGGTCGCTACCAAAGTCTACTCCGAGGTTCGTCCACTTGACCGCTGCGATGCTCCTGACAAAGGTTCTCAGAGATCCCGTGTCGTGTCACGGCTCGACGATGTCCCGCATCTGGTGGGGAATGCCGGGTCCGTGACTAGCATCAAGTTTAGGTTGAGAGCTTCACGCCAGAGGTCCAGCCTCAGGTGTGGTAGGGGGCGTTGAAGTCACCAGCTACGATCAAAGGGGAGTCGCGCGCTAGTTGCGTGGCCTTGGTGATTAGGTCTTTGGAGCGCTGTCTTGGGTTTTTGGGACTACTTTAAACATTTAAGATGAATATACTTGCGCGGTTCGCTGGGCTGGGGATGATTTCTATCAATATATATTCCACTTTACTTGCGGTCATCCTAAGGTCGTGAGTGATGTGGGTCAGCTTGTTGCTAATCAAGACCGCGACCCCCCGTCCTTCTTCGTGCTTCGCTACGGGCCTGTAGCAGGACAGCGTGACGTTAGATGTTAGTGTTTCTTCTATAAGGGTAACATGTGGCTTCTCTGTGTGTGAGCGAATATATTGTTGCAGGGGAGCCCTCTTGGGAAGGAAACCGCTGCAATTCCATTGCGACATCCTGAATGAGCTAGTTTGAGTGACCATCGTTGCTTTGCTAACCTTCCGAGGCCCGATCAAGCTCGCGCTGTTACTAGTCAATGCTGTTGTTGGAGGTGTAGGAGCTGTAGGTACCAGCACAGGTGCTACCACGTTTTCCAAGAAGGATTCAATTTTGCTGATGCGCTCATTAGTGCGCTCCTCTATGGAAGTCATGTTGCTTTGGAAGAGCGAGAACTTCTCATTTATCTCTTTAATGCTGTCACTGAGGGCGGAGAGCACCTCGCAAATCTCCAATTTGGCCCTACCACATGCTCTTTTTGACTCATTAGTGATTGCTCTCTTTTTAGCGGGCCTCTCCGTATCGCTCTTCTCAACCATGGGGACTTCCATTGGCTGACTGGGGAGGGGCCGGTTGATTACCCTAAAAGCCGGAATATAGGTAGAACTTTTTTTCAAAAAATCATTGCGAAAAGTCGACCCTCGTCTTATATACCGGACATTGGCGGAAAAGCTACGGAAGTCTTGCAACAATGGGCAGATGAAGTAAACAGCCGCCTTCGCCATCGCATTCAGGATTTTTCAGGCGGATTTTTCAAATTTTGTTTCAAAATGAGCGGAAGTAATTACACCGGCAGTAATGCATTCATTATCAATGTTTGACAAAATGTGGTCAATTGTTGTAGATGACATTGGTTTAACTCTTGTCGGTGCTAAAATATGATTTCTGAAGCCATAACTCTGCGCTTGACTGTTTGCCTGTGTCTATATAAAAATCACCGCATAAAATGACTTGTTTTTCTTCATTTGTAAAATGTTGTAGAGTGTGTTCTAAATTTTCCTAAAAACGGCTGCATTTTCCCATCTGGTGGCCTATAAGCGACACCCATTATGACGTTATTTTGCATATCTACGAACAACATCTCTAGTTCTCCTAAATTTGCGTCCGTAAATTTTTCAAGTTTTTTAAAGGGGAGACGGGATGATATATGCAGCGCCTCGCCGCCGCCACGGGAGCTTGACTTCCTTGGAAGGGATACAAATTGGTAGCCACAAATGTTTATGAATTCACCATCTTTTAGCCATGTCTCGGATAGTGCTATAACATCATATTTAATGCTTTGTCGACTAATAAGCGCTATCATTTCGTCATTATTTTGGTTTAAGCTTCTTACGTCGCAGTGCAAGAGAGAGAGAGAGAGAAAGAAGGGGAAGAAAGACAAGGAGGTTAGCCAGTGTAAATACCGGCTTGCTACCCTGTACCGGGGAAAGGGGTAAAGGGAATAAAAGGTGATAGAAGAAAAAAATGAAAGAAAATTCGCGCAATAACGCGACCCTACGCGCTACAACGTTCAAAGCCGGTCGCACAATTCACAAGCCCTCAAGAACTTCAGCAGAGCCCTTAAGGCCTTGAGTGTCGAAGCCCGTCTAGACCAGTCTCCTAAAACTTTTTCCTCTGTGAGGGGGCTATTGTCCAGTTTTTCAAGCGCAGTCGCGAGCACTTTTCTTGCCACATTGTAGCGGGGACAGTCACAGTGGAGGTGCTTGATTGTCTCCTCGCAGCCACAGTTATCGCAAGCAGGGCTGTCAACCATTCCAATGGCGTTCGTGAATGCCACGCCGAGCCAAAGGCGGCACAGAAGTGTTGCTTCCGCTCGTGGTAACCCTGGTGGAAGACGGAGTTGCAGACGTGGATCCAATTTGTGGAGGCGTGCGTTGCTGAAATCACTGGTGTTCCACAGAGTCTGCGTAGCTCGCGTGGGAGGGAACGAAGTTTTGTGGCGGCGTCTGTTCTCGACAGTGGTAGCGATACGATAGGGGCACCATCGTGGGCCGATCGGGCAGCGTCATCCGCACTGTGATTTCCCGAAATTCCGCAGTGACCCGGTCTCCACATGTAGATGATGTTGTGCCCCTTGTCGGTTGCGTGATGGTGAAGTAGTCGGATGTCTGCGACTAATTGTGCGTTAGGTCCGTGGTTGAAAGGGGACAGCAGGCACTGGAGAGCTGCCTTCGAGTCACAAAAGATGGACCATGACTGTGATGATTTGGGACCAATAAATTCCAGAGCAGCACGGATAGCTGCGAGTTCTGCAGCCGTCGATGATGTAATGTCAGATGTCTTGAATTGGATGGTGACAGATTCCACGGGAATTACCACTGCTCCAGCTGAACTTTTGGAGGAGACAGACCCGTCCGTGTAAACGTGGGTGTGTTCTCTGTGCTTTTCATGCATGAATGAAAGCACAGTTTGTTTGAGGGCGAATGACGACATCTCAGTTTTCTTTTTGATACCGGGAATTACAAGAAGGGCTTGGATTGGATGCAGCCACCACAGTGGTAGAGATGGTCGTGCTGCAGGCGTGAAGTTCAACGGTAAAGTTCCATAGTTGGCGGCAATAATCCTGCTAAACGCTGAACGAGGTCGAGCAGCAGGAAGGGAGGCGAGATGATGCGATGGAAGTCGGGTGAAGTGCCTGATGTGCATCCTTAAAGCGTCGACTTGAATGTATGTATTGATGGCGTGGTCATGCGCGATGGCTATTGTTGCTGCCGTGGATGCACACCTGGGAAGGCCAAGACATATTCGCAGAGCTTGAGCTTGCACAGACTGAAGGGCACGGAGGTTGGTCTTACCGGTCCCACTCAGTACAGGTAAGCTATAGCGTAGGAGACCCAGGAAGAGTGCGTTGTAGTTGTAGCATCGCCCTCACAGATGGACCCCATGACTTTCCCGCGAGAAATCTGAGAACATGGGTTACCATGGCCAGCTTCTTTTTTAGGTAGGAGATATGAGGACTCCAGGAGAGGTCTCGATCGATTATCACTCCTAGAAAACGGTGCGTCTTCTCGTAGATGATTGACTGTCCATTAATTTTGACGACATACGGTCTCATTGTTTTGCGCGTGAAAGCGACCATAGAGCACTTCTCTCATGACACCTCCAGACCTCGTGCTCGAAGATAACCTGATGTTACTGTGGCCGCTTTTTAGAGTCTGGCGCGCACCTGGGGACGCGTAACTCCTGATGACCAAATGCATATATCGTCCGCATAGATCGACACATGGACGGATTGTGGAAGGGAATGAACCAGTTCGATGAGCACTAGATTAAATAGAGTGGGGCTCAAGACTCCACCTTGCGGTACACCACGGTAAGTGTTGTGTTGCGATGTCACACCATCCTCTGTTTGCACGAAGAATGACCTGTCCTTCAAATAGCTGCGTATCCATCGAAAAACAAGCCCACCTAGGCCGACATCGCCCAAAGCGTCCAGGATGGCTCGATGCATTATGCTGTCATAAGCGCCTTTAACGTCCAGGAACATCGCCGCTGACAGTCTCTTTAGGGTTTTTTCGTGCTGAACCGACGAGACAAGATCTCTGACGTTGTCTATAGAAGAACGTCTGCGTCGGAAGCCTGCCATAGCGTCAGGGTATATCTCGTACCACTCTAGGTACCACTCTAGACGTGTCAGTACCATCCTCTCCATCACCTTTCCTAGACAACTGGCCAGAGCAATGGGACGATAAGACGCCACGTCTAGAGGTGATTTGCCTGTTTTGAGCAGAGGCACATGGCCGCTGGACTTCCATGCAGCAGGAACCAGTCCTTCACGCCACGAATTATTGTACACGTCTAGAAGAACATGCCGGGCTGTTTGACCGAGGTTGGCAAGAGCTGCGTACGTCACCCCGTCAGGCCCAGGCGATGAGGAACGTCTGCACGCTGCCAATGCCGCTTGCAACTCCTCGATCGAAAACAGATTGTCCATACGAGAATCCCTCGAGATAGGAACGCCATAGGGATCATGCACGGTGAACGAGGTCGGTTGGCCGGCAACCTTCAAACAGAAGTCCTCCGCTACGTCGATCTCTCGGCGACCTTGGTAGAGAGCCAGGCATTTAAAGGGGTGGCGTTGTTGCGGCCATGTTCGAAGACCGCGCACCGTCCTCCATATATATGACAGGGGTTTATGTGGGTCAAGGGAATCACAGAAAGCCTTCCACCTTAGAGACTGCAGTAAGTTGATCCGACGCAGGATCTTCTTCTGTATGCGTCCTTAAGTCGTAGATGTACTTGGTGCGCCGGTAGCGTCGTTCAGCGCGACGGCGAATTGCTCGAAGGTGTTCCAATTCCGCTTCGAATTCGGAAAATTTCGGTATAGGCCTAAAAACGCTTGTGGCCTTTTGAGCAGCATCATTAATTAGCTCCTCGATGTTTCCAGGTACACAGTTCTGAGAATTTTGACACATCTGCTCCATGAGGAGCGTGTATTTCGGCCAGTCGATGCGATGAACTGTGGTATAGTGTGACTTGCCGATGCCTTCGACCTTGACATATGTTGGGACATGGTCACTACCATGCGTTTCGTTGTCTGAGAACCATTTCAAACTGCTACTGAGGGATCTTGAAACAAAAGTTAAGTCCAGCCAGCTGCTGTAAGTCAATCCCCGCAGAAAAGTGGGACTTCCATCATTTAGGCAGCAGAGTTCATGGTTCGACGCGAAGGTTAGCTCACGTCGTCCTCGGCAATCCAGCTTTAAGCTTCCCCATAGCGGATGATGCGCATTGAAGTCGCCGGTAACAATCCATGGTCCAGGTGTCGCTTTTAAAATTGCACTTAGTCTTGCGTTGTTAAATCAGCTCGAAGGTGAAATGTAGGCACCTACGAGCGTGAGTGTGACGTTCTTGCATTTGACGGTCAAGCATACGTACTGATTGTCGTCATCAGGTGCCACAGGATGTAAAGCATAAGTCAGATCACATCTGACATAAACGATGACTTTGCTGCGGTCGCTACAGGTGCCAGACATGAAAGCTTCATATCCTGATAAACGGATCGCGCTCTCAATGTTTGACTCACAAATAACGATGATCGGAAATTTGTTCTTAAAAACAAAGGGACGAAAGTCCGAAATGCGGGATTTAAGGCCACGGGCATTCCACTGGAAGATAGACGCTTCCTTGACTTGTTTAAGGAACGAGTGCAGAGGAGCAGCCATGGTACTTCTCAAGACTGGACCGTACCGGATTCAGCGCATCCAGTATTTGAAGCGCACCTCGAGCCGCCGGAGTGTGTATTGACGTCAGGAGAACACGGAACATGTTCATTAGGGCCCTTATCATGGTGACAACTTGTTTGTCGTCTTCTTGGCTGCTGTCCGAAGGTGAAGCATGATTTGGCGAGCGTGCGTCATGTAGCTTCTCCGCTGGTTGGTCTAGCCTCGGCAGCGGAGGCCACTCCTCGCGTGAGGCTATCACATTTGAGACTTTCTGCGTAGGATCCTCACTGCTAGTATTGCTAGTTGTCTGTGGAAGTGCGTAGACTGTCGGCGGACGCGGTGCATCCTTAGCAATAACAGTGGGTTTCCTCGAAGATCTCCGGCGATGTGAACGCCGGCGTCGCACCTTAGCGGCAGACTCCCTGTGCGACGAACCATCCCTGACCATTTGCCTCAAGACTTTCATCTCCTTTTTCAGATGTGGGCAATTCTTGGAAGATGCGTCGTGAGATCCTTGGCAATTGGCGTACTTTTGGTTTTCTGCACGATAGGCGTCGGAGCTGTGCGACCCAGAGCGTCGGGAGCACTCGGCTGTCTTTGTGGAAACTGCACAAACGTGCCCTATCCTTTGACACTTCCGACACTGAAGCTGCTTTGGCACAAAAGGCCGTACTACTTGCCGAAAGTGATCGACCTTGACGTGTGATTGTAGACTGTCTCATTTGAAAGTTAGCTTTACGCAGGTCGATTTCCCTAGGCGACGGGCTTGCAATATGGCAATTCCCTCTGTCGCCGGCTTGTCGCCGTGTTTTTTGTATGGAACGCTGCTTTTCTGTCTCTGCGAATTTCAAGCTACTTTGTGGGAGACGCCGCTCCCACAAGTCCCATAACTACGGCGATGGATGTGCAGTCACCTGGAGAGGTGCCGGGTCCTTCCACGTCAACAGTGGCCACGCCGAGAAAGCGGTCTAGTCACCCGAGTGACACTGACAGTGAGGACACTGTGATCTACTCAGCGACCAGTGATGAGACCTCGGATGACCGTGACTTCGTGCCCGTAGCAAAGCGCAAAGCAAAGAGAAGACTCATCAGGACTTCTCCTTCCGCAAGTAAGGCTACTGTGATCCCGATGCGAAAGTGATCGGAGCACACAATTTTATTTGTGCCTGTGGCTGCTAGCGACAATATAAACCGGCTCAACCACCAAGCTACATCTGTGGCGCTCGAGGCCCTTGCTCCGGGTCAGATCAAAGATGTTAGAATCAACGCCCGTAAGAACATTGTCGCTATAGATGTCGCAGACCGCAGCGCGCTAGATGTTTTGAGCAACGTCAAGGTGCTGGATAACATCAACGTACGCTGCTTCAAACAAGATGAACATACCTCTACGGTCGGTGTTGGCAGTGCAAGAGGCGTAGCACCGTGGAACTGTCATGTTTAATCGTGTCGGCCATAACAGTGTCCAGGAGCACGCAGTTGCTCGCAGTCAATGTAATAAAGCAAATTAAACAATCTTGGAGAGGTCTGCAGTAGAAGCTATGTGACCTACGCTAGCATCTTCCGTTTTCCGAACTAGTATTTTGGACTGGGAAGCCCACACAAACTTCCAGCCCTTTTCCTTCTTTCTGGCGATAGTTATGCCGAGCAACGCTTTGTATTCTAGACAAAGATTCTAGTAGACGTAGACTGGAGTTTTGTCAGCAAACCCGAGTTCATTGGCGGAAAAGCGTTTCTTTTTTGCTGCTTGGAGCACTTTCTCCCGTGTTGCTCTGCAAACAAATCTGACAACTACGTTCTTTTTTCTTTCTCTATGGGGGGCACGCTATGTACCACGTCAACACCGCTTGGTGCAACCTGTGCTCCAACTTTGTCAACAATTTTGTGAACCACCTCAATCAATGTCTCGTCATGCAATTGGGGAATGCCTGTGATTTCCAAATTATTGTTTCTACTGTACTGTTTAAGCTCAGTCAGTTATTTCTGTGTAGCAAAGACTGCCTGTTCTAATTCGACTTTTTTCTTATTTAAGGTGACATGCTCTTTCTTTAAAACTGCAAGTTCTTCTTGTGCTGTACGCAGCTCATCTATTGCTTTCTTTTGATTTGCATTCGCGTCACAGACGTATCTGAACAGTTATTTGGTTGTGGTTGGTATCTTATCACCCATTGTGAACAGCGAGCGATCCAAACTTTCTGAGTAGCGTAAAAAGTAGCCATGGATGATTTGTGCGTCAAATTAGCGCAAATGTTAATTAAAGTAGCTTATCATGGGCTAAACTGTTTTCCTGTGCTTGTTTCTCTGATAATGTAATCTTTACGAAGCGACGAATACATTTTTTTCGGTTTTCTTGTATATCATTCTAAAAATTCAAATCAAGTTGCTTTATTAAACAATTGTGCGCGTTGCTCACGTCAACCCCTTAGTATTGGTAATGCAGCCACAGGTCTTGCGACAAGTTTAACTTTTTCAGCTGACAGCCTCTCTTGTCTATAACTGCCGTCGAGGGTAGGGTAAGTAGTTTTCTTGTCCTGGCCATGATGCTGTTGGGTCATCCTGGCTAGTTACCATTCCCAGACCCAAGTGCTGTGCAGACGAATGCCCTTACTCAGCGTTCATCAAAATTAGGTGGTTAGGTTATGTGCACCCTCTAGAACGGAGGGAATGGGGCGCCAAACCGCCCCAGAACGCGTGGGTTTCAAAGGCCCCTCACCAGGCACCACTTCAAATACACTGGAAGATGTAAAACGCCACCTCAGGAGCGTTTTAACGAAATAAGTTTTCATATCGGTGCATTATTGGAGGAGATAGAAGAAATCAACTGTCCTGCTAATATGTCATAGGAGGTGAGTGTCGCTGCCTGCGGAGACACTTTGTCCCTCTGCCTCGACATTCCATTCGCACGCGGTCTTCCTTTGGGTGCCTTATCTTATACCTTAACCGGGGCACGTCGAGCCCCACCTCCTATATTTGCTTCTCACCGGTTTTCGCGCAGTTTCCAATTACTCATTGGATGATTAGTTAGTGACGAAGCACACGCCATGAAGCCGCACTTGTGCGTGTTTCTATGACTCTCAGGCTTGGCGGCGTGCCTATAGAGGAAGGCCCGTGGCGTTTGGTTTGAAATTTCAGCTGTTTTCAAAGGGGGCGTGGAGTGCCGTAATATTTTGCAGACACTGTCGTCAGAGCGTCATGTATACGCTACACGAGTTTGTTATCAATGGCCAAAGTTGTTAGGGGCTTTTTTCGGGTGTTTCATCGGCAGACTGACAATTAGGCCCACGCCTGACCAACCGCGGACCACAGGCGTAGGAGTTTACAAAATGAAAATCAAGGGAAGGAGCCTGAAGAAACTGTGTAGGCAAACTATAAATGTGCAAGGCTGAGCTGAAAGCGTGCGGGTAACAAACGACTGAAAGAACTCACACGAAACTCCCACAAGTCTCCCTCCTGGCATTTTGTGATTGACGACCAACAACAAAAGATAGGATCAGAATCTTTTTATTGATGTCAGTAATGCGAGAGATGTATATACGAGAGATGTATATACAGAAGCAGGTTCTTCGATGACATAAAAAAACACACGAAACAATGCACGCGGCAACTACAACAGTCTAAGAATATGAAAAAAATGGCACCCGATTATGAAGTAAGCGGAGGAATTAGCCAAATTAGGAAACCATAGTTCGCCGGGGAGTTCTGAGCGGAGGCTTGAACACGTTGGCGTATCTGAGGCGTGCTCGTCGAGATTGCGAGCTGGAGAAGTGTGGGGCCGCGGGGCCGTTACTGCCGAAGATCTTTGCGGACACGCACCGTCTGTCGGTCTACTGCCGAAGGCTCCGGCATCGTGGGGGCTTTACCTGCCGAACCCATACTTCAGCTCTCTCCAGATCCACGATCATGCCGCCACGATTTCCAAACCCCTCTGCCTGCTTGCCGTAGCTATACCGCCAGGCTAGCTCGCCGTGCGCCGAAGATCATGCGTGGCACCGGTCGGGTGACCAGTGCTCCCCCACAGTTTTGTAACAGATGCCGAGGTTGCTGTGGTGTTGGTGGTCATATTGGGGGAGGCGGGTGACCCGCGTGCGCGCTACATTGTCACAGCGTTGCGAGGTCACGTAGGGTTATGAAGGGAACACCATTGCTGTTATGAAATCATCAGGCTACATCAAATGTTCTGTCTCGGAACTCACTGCAACCGAAACCACTATGTCACTGTTCACACCACTTCTTGTAAAGAACAACTCCTTCGTCACGATCCGCCGTTATTCGTCCTTATCCACTTGAGGGCCACATGGTGATCATTGCGAAATACACGTACAAGGGGCAGCACTCTCAAGATACATAGTACAACTCACAACACCCCGCCGAACTTGTCCAGCGCGGAAGCTGCACGTTAGCGGAGCAGTTACAGTCTCCATTGAGAAGTGCACAGTGTTACAGGGGAATGAGTTCCGCGCAGATGAACAGAGAAGTAAGGTAAACACAAATATGCCATTTCAAACGCATCAAGTCCCACTATCTGTAATATTGTACCACTGAGTGTCATTAAAGCACACAGACAAAATATGTCATGAAAGGGAGTGTTCACAGAAAAGAGAGTACACCAGAGCAGCAGCTACTCTACTGAGTCGCCCAAACACACAAAGCTTGGTTTTCATCATAACTATAACGTTACTCAAACTGCTTCAAGAAGAAGAAGTAGTTTATTGATGTGAAAGTGTAGAGAGGTCGGCCGGAACACGGAGCATCTGGCCTGCTACTCTACGTAAGGGAAGGGGAAGAGGGGAAGAAAGAGGGTCACAATGGGAGAAGATAATGAGAGGAACTAGGTGAAAGGACACATTGCATAAATGATTATCACAAGCGTGAGTCCAGGCCCGTGTCGCCTAAGAAACGTGAAAAAGCACGCATTGCCTCTGTTGTCTGACAACTCTGTGGTCCTGCGCCTAGCAAGACGTCCTCCGACTTTTTCAGCTTCAAACCGCTTCAAATCTGGGAAAAACTATATCAGAAACATGAAGGCAACAGGCAACAGGATTGTGTTGTATGTATGATTGATTGTACGTGTTGTGATTATGATTTGTGGATTTGGGATTTATGTTTATATTCTGTGCTGCCTATATGTGAAAATGCATGTACACGATGTGTGCACCACCCGCTGATTAGACTGTATTGTAAGGTGCCATTATTGTTTATATTCTTGAGACTTTCTTATCCAGTGCAGTGGAGTGATTGAACTTCTACATTGTATGTACCACTTTTTTTTCCTCACCGTGTTGCTGTGCAAACGTTGCTTATATGAGAAGGCTATTTTAAACGTATTCAGGTTAGATGTATTCAAGAGTTAAGGAGTAGCCGGCGCCTTACTTGTGCGTCAACATCTCCTCATATCATGTCAATAAAAAAAGGCAACAGGGACCGCATCACTACCACAAGTGCACTACAAATTGCGTGCGGCTTCAACGATGTAAGAGTCAGGTCGTCCATTAAAAGCGCATACTCCCTCGTGGCTCATTAGAGATAGTGATTATATGATACCCTGCACCTTTTTAAAGGGGCCCTGAACCACTTCTTATCGAAGTGGAGAAAGGCATTTGGAGTGAAAAGAGGCTATTTCAGAAATACTTTGCAACAAAAAGTGCTTCAATACATTCACCAAAAGCGGACTTATTGTCAACTAAACACGGCTTACGCTGTGCTCCCCTTCCTTCTTCAATGCTTTACCTCAGGCCGACCTCTCTGCATTTCGCATCATTAAACTTATCTCTCTCTTGCACTGTGAAGCCTACGGTGGAGTGGGGCGTGGCCACAATGCTCCGCCTTCATGATGTCAGCGTGGTGCAGCAGTTCAAATTTCATTTTGGGTGGTAATGTAGACGCCAAGATTTATGATTTTGGTGCCTACAATGCGCTAAAAAATTTCAGCCATCCGTTGTTCTCCCCAGCGAGCCAAAGTGCGCTTAGCCAGTGGACTCGTGGCGGAACCCCGCGCCGGCCGCGGTATCTACGTTCCGTAGACAACCGAAGCCACAAATGGAAGCCGCGTTTGGGGATCCGCTTTATTACAAAATATAGCGTCCAGAAAAGAGTGAGGAACATGGCTTCCGTTAAAAAAAGAGCGTTAGAGAGAACGGTGACTTCGCGCTCCGCTGGCTAGCTCCACGCATCGCGTAAGGCAACAAAACTTGGCTAAGATGTTCACAGCAATGTACGCTACCCGTGGTCTATATTATTTCACCAAGCCCCTTTACTCCATTACCATTCACTTCAAGCACATTTTGAGGCCTATGTATTCATATATTGTCGCGGTGCGACAAAGATGAGAGACGAGGACACGTATATTCTTGGAATAGGCTTGTTTGAAACGCTTTTCCCGCCAGGCTGGGTCACCGTTAGTCAGTGGTCTACTGCGTATACTGCATCGGGATGATGTACTGAGGGAACAGGGTTGGAAACCTACCGTCACACAAACTTGGGTCACTGAGTACGTGGCAATGTGTACATATGTGCTGTTCTTCAACGAACCTCTTTAACAACAAATGGGTCGCAGTAGATTCGGGAATGGGTAGGTACCGCTGCTAAATGAAACACTTTGACGCCGACTTGGAGCACTGGGTAAATGCTGCTCGGTCACTGCTCTAATGCAATGAGCGTATTTAACGCCATCGTCGGTAAATAGGTATGTGGCAATGGGAATGCCCAGCTATACAATGACGACAACTATGCCTTAAAATTCCCCGATGCTTTGAGGAATCGAACCCCCGTCACAAGCCATACTCAAGGACAATAACCCGATACTTCAGCAGGGCGCGCCCCAAACACGCTAGGCGTTTTCAGTAATCGTCTTCCACGAGATTGCTTTAGCGAGCAACGCCATGAATGCACTGGGTACGTGCCACTCTTCAGTGAACCACTCGCCCACTTGGCTCACGGAATATGTGCCACTGGATGTAAGCCCAGCGAAGCGAAGGAACAATTCTCAGCGTTCGCCGCCACCCGAGCGCCACACTTGTGTCGGAGGCCGCGTACGTACTTTTCGCCATTGCCACCAGATGACGTAGTGTGTGCAGAAAGAAACGGGAGAGGGGCGCCTGGTTGTCACGTGACGCATTTCTCAGCATTCGTACGCACCGCCGAGCCATGCATTTCGGAAATCACGCGTAAGCTTCGCGCCGGCGGCGCTAGATGATGCCGAGCACTATTAGGGAAGCGGAAGAGAGGAGTTCCGCTGCAATACACACCTCATACTTAACTCGTTTCGACAGCGGCAGTACTTTGTGTTGCTATACAGATTCAAACCTAAACGCATTACCATAGACAGGCATCGTGACACGAGTTCCGCCGAATTTTAATTACCTCAATTCACGGCAAGAACAATGTGTATTTCCCCTTATATATTTCAAAACAGCAATGAAATTATGTTTATTGTGTGAACGTATAAGGAGGGCATTGCACGAATGTATTGCGTGTGTTTTCTCTATGTCATAAAGAAAAAAATGGACGTGTAGTTAAAATGTGCAAGAAATAATCTACATGTCATCTCTCATAAGCGAGCAATGTGTTAAGTGCGTTCTTTCTTTACTGACAATAGAAATTCACAAAGGAACCATTCAAAAGAAACTGCTTTACTAGTATTCCGCCAGTCATTCTGTATGGCTTCATAGTCCTGCGGTGCTTTTCCAAGGTCACAAAAATTAAGGAGATGTCCATTTGCTCCCTGTTTGTCAAAACCGGAACTTCTTCGGTGACCTTGAACAAAATTTAAGGTTAGTTCATGGCTCAATATAAACATTCCTGTCAAACAAAAAATCCATGCAAGAAGTGATAACTACAGCTTCCCAATTATGAGCTCAAGCATAAAAACTGCACTAGATGCTGCCATGAACAGAACAAAAAGAAGTAGAAAGCTGCTAAGCTCATTCATCTGGACTGACTGGTAAGCTTTATGGCCACTCTCGCCAATGGCAGGCTCGACACTGCACGACATTTTGTCCCCAAAAAATCCAGCTTCACTTATTCTGCGCACCGTCTCGCGAAAGCCTTTCTTAAGCATGAAATTTTTCCGAACTAGAATGCCCCCTATTGCGAGATTTAGAGTATCTCTAGATTCAACGAATCCGTGGAGCTTGTGTTTCCAACACTCTCGCAACCTGTCTGTAAAACAAACATGGCCCTTCTGTTTTGCACATGACAGGCAGCCGACAGTGTCTATTTCCTCTAAAGACTTTCTCTCTTTCGCCGCGTAGAACGCTAAGCTAAGCTTGGCGTGAAGATCCGTGTAGCTCTTGTTCCGTACGATGCTGTCATGCGTCATAGAGCCGATTCGGAGGCATGGAGTGATAGCTTTGCGGCTAAGCGCATCGTTAATTTCGTCCAATGTGTCCATAACTTTCGCTGTCGATTGTACACTGAGGCGGGAAACAAGTTCACTGCGGAAATAGTTTGAGAGTGGAAGGATGGCGATAAGCCAGACGATGCGTAGAACCACGCGTGCCAATGACGAATTTCTTCCGCGGGGAATAGGTGATGAGGTTGCGTAAAATGAAGCCAGAAGAAACAGAAAGGAGTCCATTACAGAGCTGATCCGCCAGGGTTTTCTTTCTGCGCAGTCAACGATGGTTAGCACAAGTAACATGCACTACGAGGCAGGACAGTAGGAGACACATACCAAGTTTTGACTCGACGACAATGTTCGTAAAAGACGTCGAGATAAAGTTCGCCTTTTTGACGTAGAACACCTCAGTGGTGTGAGAAAGAACCTGATCAATGCCAAACAATTGTGCATTATCATAGTAAAAGTATACATGGTGTCCAAAGATGTCGACACTTCCATTCATGAGCGCATTCGTCACAGTGGATGTGCGGGTGCTGAAGAACCATTTCAAAGTGACATTGTAAAAACTGAGTGCATCTAAGATGAATCCAGTGGGATGTGAGTGGCAAGCGAAATCTACATTTTCGTGCTTTACACAGCCTACATATACTACTTCATTTCTGAGGCTGCTTTGCCGTAAATATTTGGAATCATCTTTTAGAGCAAAAAGGTGACATTCTCTAGCAGCCAGTGAAACAGTTCGGGTAGGTGGCTGCTGTAAACATCCTGCTGTGCTTTTGTTTCCCTTACAGAATCTACCAAATTTACATGGCAATGTTCTCGTGATTGATACATTCACATAAACATTCGAAATTGTTTTACCAGCAGCACTCTCCTCAATCAGTATGCAATCCACCAAAGCAAAATTGACTGGACGTGTGGGACATATCTTAAGATATCTCATTGCGTTATGACCAAGATTTAGTGCAAGCACGCTTGTCTTGACAATCGCAGCCGCATTTCCCCTTATATAGTTATGAAAAGTTCTACTGGGAAGCGTCCACAACGTTGCTGCCAAAGGCATCTCGTGGAGCAAAGAACGATTGCATGAACTCCAGTAGTCTTTCCACGTTACCAGTGCCACATAATCGCGCAGCGAAATTTGCGAGCGCAGGGTAGCAAACAGCTGGTCATATTTATCATCCGGTATTTCTTGACGCACAGAGCAAGAAATATGCGAAGCAATGAATAGCAAGTATAAATACCTCCCACTGCTTGAAGCCATTTGAAAGAGATAAAGGGCTTCGCCAACGTCGTAAAGGCGAAAAGATTGTGAAGCAGAATTAGAACATAAAAGTGTTTATCAGATGCATTTTCTGATATATTTCATATGCTTCCTAATTTTTCCTATACATATGTAAGGGCACTAAACTAGGCTGTCTTGCGAGAGAGAACCATGGTTTGAATAGCTGTGCAGAAAAAGTATCTCTTGCGTACTCTGATATTTGAAGTTACTATCGGTGTTCCTGCACTAACGCAATGAAAGCTGAACCATTGACTACAAACAAAACATAATTTAAGCAAATAATAGCAGCCATCATGGTTACCTGAAATACTGTTCCGATGTCAATCTCATAATCACAACTGTATTATTATTATTATTATTATTATTATTATTATTATTATTATTATTATTATTATTATTATTATTATTATTATTATTATTATTATTATTATCTGTTGCTTTCGAAATATCCTGTTTGTGTGGTGCTGATGAGCGGTTCTTACACGAAACGTCAACTTAAGCGACGGTTGTGTTTTAATGAATGAACGGCGAATCTTACGTTGGTTCTAAAAGACGTTTTTGCTGATTGTTGCTGTGCTTAACACTATACCAATATGTACCTAAAGCACGAACAATGAGTGACGTTTCAACTGCTTACGTTACACGTAATGCAGTATATTTGTAAAAGTGTGCGCTACAAGTTTTCATTAAATAAAGCATCAAAATAGTGAAATGCAAGGCAAGTTCTGTTGCTCCGCTACACTAGAAGCTGAAGCAGTTTAACGTACGCATCAACGTAGCTTACGTTTTGTTCAGTCCGTTATAAAATATCCCACATTCAGTTGAGATGCTAGAAGCGTGTCATCACTATGAGCTTTGAAAAACATGTTCCCTTATTTCTGAGAAGACCTGCAGCTTCGAAGGAAGCCAGAAGCAAAGAATAGTGCCATGAACCTGCTGGTACGTACAGAGTCGACAATTACATGCAAGCACCCATGGGGTCTCGGTGTTATTGATCGGTCAAGGGGTAAAGAGAACCTTTTGTTTTTCCTACATAAATATTAATCTTCTACTCTCCTCTACTTCATGGTGGACAATCGTGAAAGAGGTCATTCGAAAAAAAAAAGTCATTTCTGAAAGGAACGAAGGATAATGAGAGCACTGTATGTCGCATTGCTGCTCTGAATATATGCTGCAAATTTTCTGGATGTTGTCATTGAAAGTCCAGCGGAAGATCTCGGCCACGTCGGTCGCATTTTGATGGGGGCGAAATGCAAGAACGCTTATGAATTTTTTTTTAAATTATAGTGTTCCGAGATTTCCCAGATCAATGACGAACCCTCGACTTCAGCGTTTCTCTAAGTCAGATCGTGCTTTTGGCACGTAACACCCTGGGATTTATTTTTTTACTGCTGCCATTTTCTTTTTTCATTTCGTGCGTCGCCTTTGCATGTCGTGGACACACGTATATATAGCCCAGGAATGCCGTTATTGGTAGTTGTAAGCTGGTGCTCTGTATCGGCTGCACTGCATGTTCGTCTATTCTCCAAAGACTTGAGCGTATAGCTATATCCAATTTAGTCATCGCCTTAATGACACCTCCAGTTGCTTTGTGTTCAACATTTGCAGAGGGGACAACTAAGAACTGCGAACACCATACATCCTCAGAGCATTGCCGCCCGTTGTATCTGCCGATTTCGGAAAGTGAGGGCGTATACTAGTCTAACTTGGCGTAGTAGATAATGAGTACAAGCGTTCATTTTTGAACATGCAGTAAGGGAACGTCGCAAGACTCGCAAAGCCCCCATCCAGTGCTCGCTTTTATTTTTCATGCCCTTATCAGACGCAAAAGAAGGGATACTCTGTAGAATTTTTATTCCGCCGTAGATCGACACTTCTGGTGCGGCGATATCGTGCCGATAATGATCGTTGTTACCTACGCGAATCGCGTCATTGCCAAGCCACACATCTCCAATATCTTATAACTGCAGCGCCGTCGTAATTTCTTCTGCAACCACAATTTCTGCATTATCGCATCAAATAACCAACAGTGGTCCAACAAGGAATGTCGCGCTCTTACAGGGGCCGTGAAGCACTTTTTATCAAAGTGGAGTAATACATTTGAAGTGAAAATAGGCTATTTTATAATCACTTTGCCGCCAAAAGTACTTTATTGCGGTCGTAAAAAGCGGAGTTATTGGCAATCAAACACGACCTCCGTTGTGCTCCTCTTCCTCCAATGCCTTGCACAGCGAAGGCTACGGCGGAGTGGGGCCCCGTGCTCCACCTCCGAAACGTCACCGCGGCGCACAGTTCAAATTTCATTTTGGACTTCGCTTTTGGTGTCTACGAAGCGCTAAACGTAAGCCAAACGTGGTTGCCCTCTGGCGAGCCGCAGTGCGCTTAGCCACTGGACTCGTGGCGCGACCTCGCGGCGGCCGCGGTGTAGCCGACTGCAGCGACCAATAGTAGTCGTGTACGGGAGTGTGCTTTATTATAAAATAAAGCACACGGAAAAGAGCGAGGATCATGTGGTCTTTTGAAACGAGAGCGTTTGGTAGAAAGGTGAGTTTGCGCTCCGCTTGCGAGCTCAACGGTCCACGTACGACAGCAGAAGTTGTCTGAGATGTTCACAACAGCGTATGCTACCAGCGGACTGTGTTATTTCAACAAGCTCGTGGGTTGGTTCATTAATTAGAACAGCAATTGCCTTCCTCAGAAGCCCTTATGTACATGTACCTCCCTCTCTCCCACACTAAATTTTGGTAGAGAAGAATAATAAGATAGGGTTACGGGTAAACTAAAGGATGATGAAGTAAAAAAAAAAAAACAGGGTGGACGAAGCCTACGCGTGGATGATACAAAAAATATAATATAAACAATTGAAGACTTGGAAAATAACACGGCTTGAAAAAGCGATAAACACTTCTATATTTCATATAAACACTTTATAATCTTTACTTCAACAGGGATATACACCTGCAAACAGGTGTAATGTGTAGATAGAAGAAACGCGCTTTATATGGTAGCTTACTGTAAATTTGTTTTAAAATCGATAGAACAAAACTAAGTGAAGTATTCATAAACTGGGTACAGGCATATTATTTCATGGACAAACAGGCTGTAAAGATTGTCCGTCTTAGGAATAATACGATTTTTACACTGCATTATTGATATGTCGTGCTTTGATACGCACTTGTACAAATGATGTTTTTTCTTTCTTTTTTTTTTGCTATTGACTTCCTATATTTTCCTCAACGACATGTGAAAATGACCAGAATAAACTGGATTCGAAGCGAGAAAACTTGTAAGCGTACCGTTTTCACTCCTAAGAAATAGGCACAGAAGGCGGAAAAAAATCTACATGTGCAAACAGGCATTGTCAATCATGTGAGAATTATTCTTCAGAAAAAACCATCAAAGCAGCTTCTGATATTATAAAAACAAGCAGCAAATATTTAAACCTAGACAGGTTGTAAAAAAAACTTACTTTTTTCAAGACAAATTCCGTTACGGTATAGCAGCTACTCACACATTTTCTCTTTCCGGAGTCTTCATACACACATGCTGCTACATTATTTCTATCCACCTACTCTGTATTTGACCATCACCCCCTTCTTTTAACCTTAAAGGCTGAGAGCGTTCTGCAATCCTCTCAACGTTGTTTGGGATACTCAGATTTCAAGGTTCCTTATTGACGTGCGGATCATCATGCTACCAGAACGGTGTCAGGAAACTCAAATGCTCTCCCAGCAAGAGCCTAATTTATTTATTTATTTATTTATTTATTTATTTATTTATTTATTTATTTATTTATTTATTTATTTATTTATTTATTTATTTATTTATTTATTTATTTATTTATTTATTTATTTATTTATTTATTTCGTACTACCAGCCTGTTTTACAGGCCCTAGGATGGAATGGGATGTACATAAAAGGGTTAACAACCTAATCATATGTGAAACACAAAAATAATGTAAAAATAAATTGAAAACAAGCAAAGCGTCATCTCGTTGCAATGCTAAAAAAGAAGAAAGAACAATGAAAAAATAAAAATAAAGAAAGGAAGGAAGATATCAAGGAATTCTGCAATACAGCACCCGTTTACACAATGGCTTATACACCCAAAAAAAGGGTGCCCTTAACATGATATGATTTATATCACATAATATATTGAATAAGACAGAGACCGCGGGAAACGTTTCGGGTCATAGATTACCGAGAGCGTGCACAAAGAATAATAAGGTTGAGCTTTGAAGAACGTTTTCAGGCAGGGCGTTCCAATCATGAATTGTTCGAGGGAAAAACGACTGCTTAAATAAAGTGGTATGGTGCGGATACTCGTCCAACCTGAATGAATGTGATGAACGCGTTAGGCGCCGGCTACAAGGTGAAGTTTGCCTTTTTTATCTAGTTTTACATGCTCCCAATGAATTAAATATAACATTTTGAGCCTCTCTCGATATCGCCTTACCTCTAGGGTTTCCAGGTTCGCCTCTTGTAAAAGAGTGCTAACTGATGTGTGACGGCGGTAAGAATTAAAAATAAGCTTGAATGATTTCCGCTGTATCATTTCAATAAAATTTATGCTTGCTTGGGTTTAAGGGTCCCAGACAGGAGTAGCGTATTCTAACAAAGGTGTTATGATAGTCTTGTATGCTATTAATTTTATGTTACTTGTAGATTTAGCCAAGGTCCTCCTCAGGTATCCGAGCTTGTGAGATACATGGCTATTCCACCTAAGGTCTGACGTAATTACAAAACCAAGGTATTTATATTCTGTAACATAGGATCAGTTATGGCCTGGTTAATGCTGTATACAAAAGGTAACGATTGCTTTTTGCGTGTAATGATCATTGATACTGTTTTCTTAGGTTAATGCTCATTTGCCACTCTAAGCACCATGTCGCTATTGCTGATAAAAATGAATTTAGGATCGCCTGATCTGCCTCACTGTGATTATAATAATAATAATAATAATAATAATAATAATAATAATAATAATAATAATTATTATTATTATTATTATTATTATTATTATTATTATTATTATTATTATTATTATTATTATTATTATTATTATTATTATTTGATTTGTACACATATACACACAAGGACACAAAGGGATTAAGGGGGGAGCAAGCTGACCACTGCCACCGAGAGGGGCACAACGCCTGCCTACTCCTATAGGAGGAGGGAATAGAGGAAATGAAAATATGAGAAAAGAAAAGAGGAAATGAAGAAATGACGGAGACACAGACAGAACAAAACAAAAATAAAAATAATGGCTACAAACGGGAGGCCAAGTCAGTGTCCTTCAGAAAAGTCAGCAGGGCTCGATGGGCTAGGTCACGTCAAGCAGCGCTCCCCTTTGGAAATAGGCAATCGTCAAGGGTCGCACATTGCAGCTCCATAAGTCTATACTCCTTAATTGTTAATGCGCGCTGCGCAACGAATGCGGGACACTCTAAAACGAGATGTTCAAGTGTCTCACAGGAGCCACATAACGTACACGATGGGCTGTCCACACGTCCTTGTCGGTATAGGCGTTTGCGCACCAACAGTGACCCAACCCTTAACTTATATAGCAGTGGAAAGGGGTTAGGTAGGAGGGTAGGTAGGAGCTAGCACGACGGGGCAAGCATCGACCATGAACACGGGGAGGGAACGATCCATCTGCAACACGCCGGTCTGGGTGCTGCTTTATGAGGTGTCGGCGTATCAGAAGACGAGCGTTTTCAACCACGCAGGAAATGTTACGGCAGTCACATTCGTGGTGGGCACAACTTGAAGCGAGGCGATCAGCCTCTTCATTTCCAGAGATGCCCACGTGCGAGGGTGTCCACTGGGCAATGAGGGACCCTCCACAGGAAGTAATTTTGCTGGAAGTTTATTGGATACTGCACAACAATGGGCTATCGGCATCTTGTCTAAGTCTGCTGAGGGCAGCACGGGAGTCTGTAAGAATGACGACCTTCAAGGCGTTTAATTCTTCGTCTAGGTATTTCAGAGCAACATCAATCGCTGCTAGTTCTGCAGTTCTTGATGTGGTTGGATGTAGTATTCTAAATACCCGTCTGATGCCAGTCGAAGGGCAGAAGAAAGCTGCAGAAGCACCTTGCGCGTCGCTGTATACAGATGCGTCCGTGAATACTTCAATATAACCTTAAAAATTTTTCAAATAGGTGGCACTGGGTCGATTGAAATAGTGCTGGATCAGGCTGACTAGATTTTTTGTGTATTTCGGGAATTGTCAGATAAATGGGGAAGGAACATTTGTTGTGCTTCTTCGGAGTTGTGAATGAAGTAGTGTCTCCTGAACTGTGAGTAATGTCCACAAACAAGCCGCCATTTTCCCCATCCGAGAGAATGGGCGCTGAAGCAGCCGATTAATCAGTGCTTGGCGGTCTGATGATCGGTGCAAACGCTCGATATGGTGTAGCGCTCTCTGGTCTGCTTGCAAGCTCAGGGGCATCTGGTGCGCTTCCGTGAGTAGTGGAACAGATTGCGCCTCACGAGGTAAGCCAAGCATGACTCGGAGGGCAACACGATGGCCCCGTTTCAACTCAGACATCACATTTGGCGGTACGTTCAAGACTGGCAAGGCATACATCACGTCAGAGAGGACAGGTGATTGGTATACCTGAAGTGCTGTCGTCTGGTCGCAGCCAGCGCCCCTAGCAGTCAAGGCATCCACATACTTGAGCAGCGACTGGCATTTGCACCACACAGAGGTAATGGCAGGGCGCCAAGAGAGGTGATTATCGATAATTACGCTCAGCTAGCGGTGGTGTTGTACCCATTGTACTGGTGCCTCTTCGAGGTACAGCCGGCTCATGGTTCGACGAGCCCGTCGCCTTGGATGATACGCAATTGCGGCTGACTTAGCTGGTGAGATCTGCAGATCAACTTCCTTCAAGTACTGTGAAGTGGCATTCAGCGCTCTCTACAAGATTCCACGAAGACGTGGACCGTGGTGCGAAGGACCGCTGATCCACAGTGCAATGTCATCAGCATAGATTGCTGCACATTTTGGAAAGTCAGGTTCCTGAGGCAATCGGCTTGGAAGTCCAGCAAGTACACTGTTGAAGAGGAGCGGCGACAAGACGCTGCCTTGTGGTACACCGCAGTTAACAGGGCGAGAATCACTTGTTGCTCCTCCAACACGCACTTTCATGTGGCGCTCAGATAGAAAGTTATGCACGAAATGAAGCAGTCGACCGGAAATTCCCGCATTCCTAAGGGCGATAATATTCGCCTTATGGGGAACCGAATCGAAAGCTTGCTGTATATCCAGGAAGAGCATGTATGCCGAGTGCTTGTTTTCTCAAGCAGACTCTAGAGATGAAACGAGGTCAGCTATGCTATAGAGGCCTGAACGGTGACGAAGAAAGCCGGTCATGACATCAGGAAACAAATTAAGCTCTTGTGGCCTGCCATCTAGACGAAACAGTACCATTCGTTCCATCAGCTTCATAACATTATAAGTTAGCGATATTCGCTGGTAAGACTTCTGGTGTTTTGCAGGGCGCCCAGGCTTTAAGACTGGTATCACCACAGATGATTTGCAATCGTTGGGGATCAGAGACGTTCGCCACACTTCGTTATATGCGTCCAAGACATTTTGATGAAAGGCCTCATCGATGTTTCGTAATGCCTGGTACGTAACACCGTATTCACCAGGGGCAGTGCGACGTTTGGAGAGGCTGATGGCGCGATGAAGCTCCTCGAGAGTAAAGTCTGTTTCATCCATCTGGCAAGCTGGACCATAGCAGAACGTTGTCATGTTCTGACTGGTCAGAGGGTTAACGTCATTGTTTGCGTGGTCACTTGACATAGGAGGTACGAAAAGGTCGGCAAATGCTTCCGCAAGAATTTTCGGAGTCCGGCTAGTCGTTATGCACAAAGCAGCAGTTGTATTCTTGCAGATCTCAGGAGTGCGAAGAGCCTTCAGTATTCGCCAAACACTTCCAAAACCATTTGTCGTATGCAGTGAACTACACAGTACTACCCAGCTCTTTCGACGAAGTTGTTTTGTGTGCCGCCGTATGGCTGCGTCTAGGTGGATATACACCGTAGCATTCGGAGCTTCTTTTAGAGCGCTGCGCTCTCCTGTAAGCGCGGCGTCGACAGGCACGTAGACTCATGAGCTTAAGATCAGGGTTCGGTTTATCTATGCCCCGCCGTCGTCTTACGGTAGCTTGTTGAAGACATTCGCTCACCAGTTTAAACAACTTGTCGTGTGATGGGGCCTCTGAAATCAGCTGACGGAACTTGTTACAGTTCGTCACTGTGTATGCGGCAGTCTGGCGGCTAGGAGTATGTTCTGGAATCAGCCAAATCGGTAGGTGGTGTGAGCCCCATGGGTCAGATTCACATGACCAGGCGAGACACACATCTCTTGTTGATATCGCAAGGCCGATGGTGGACTGTCCCTTCCCTCTGCCGACAAATGTATGTGAGCCGTCATTAAGTGTTTGTAGATCATGTCTAACAATAAGCTCGTTGATCCCTATCCCACGCTGGTCTTGTTGACGAGAACACCAGCGAGGATGGTGGGCATTGAAGTCCCCGCACAGCACAAATGATGGGCCACACCGAGAGACTAAGAACTCCACTAAGGTGGTGTCTGAAGATCGTGTCGGGCGATAATATATACTTGCCACAGTCGTCGTCGTATCTCTGAGACTCACAGTAACGGCTGTACATTCAAAATCGGCATCGCAGATATCGCTTGTGTCAATTACTGCAAAATGTAGGTCAGCTCGGATATATAGCGATGCTTTTGAAGTATTTCGCGGATGCGTGGCGTCCGTACACTGGAAGGATCCGCATGTCGGCGCTGTGCATCGAGCGTTGTTGTGGATGTCTACGTAACCAGGAAATTTAAAATGATCTTTTCTTACATTGGTTTCTTGAAGTGCTCGCTGTGAATTTCATGATAAAGTACGTAGTCATCTGCAAACAGCCGAATTTTAACTGGTATATTATTCACTATATCATTGATAAAAACATGAAAGAACAGGGGGCCCAAGAAAGAACAGGGGGCCCAATTCCCTGCGGAATCCCTGGAATGTGGAATGTAGAATCCCTGTGGAATCCCTGTGGTATTCCAGATTGCACATCGGATAAGATTGCACATCAGCAACGACTGTTTTGCGCATGCCCCTAAGATACGCCTTAATCCAGTGAATTATTTGGTCATTTTTGAGAATAGGTGTTAACTTTGATAACCTTTGGTGGGACACACGGTCGCAGACTTTCTCAAAATCAAAGAATACCATGTCAATTTGGCCTTTACCATCTAGTGCTGCCACGATTTCATGCACTGTTTCTGATAGTTTTGTTTTTGTGGATTTACCATGACGGAAGCCGTATTGTCGCGCGTCGCAGAGCTCATTACTTTCAATGAAGACTCAGACGTGCTTAAATATTATGTGTTCTATCAGTTTTGACGAAGCACAAAGTTGGGAGATAGGACGGTAAGACGAGAGCAGTCAACGGTCGTCTGATTTAGCGATGGGAATTATTCTTGCATGTTTTCAATCACGTGGAATTTCTGCACATAAAAGTGATTTATTATAAATAACGCAATGACATTTGGCGCACCATTCGGCGTAACTCACGCAAAAAAAGCATTAGATATTTCATCGACGCCTGGCGACTTCCTCATATCAAGATGAAGAAGCAAGGACAATACGCCTGCTTTGTTTACGTGAAGATCAGCGATGGGTGGAATATCATTTAAAACAGCTATAAGTTCCATCATAGTTCGTGAATACAGAGTCAAAATACTTCTTAAGTGCATTTGCAATTTTCAGTTTATCTGTCTGTATGAAACCATCCTAACAAATATCGGACACGTGGGTTTTCTTCAGCGATAAGTACCGCCAGAACTTATCTGGGGTGACAAAAGAAAGTTTTTTAAAGCAACATTTTGATAATAGTCTTTAGCTTTCGAAATGCCAGTTTGAAGCTGTAAACGCACCTTGGTTAGCTTTTCGGCGTTAGCCTTTGTGGGTCGTGCTTTATGTTGCTTTCTTACTTGCTTTAGTTTTCGCCCAAGTCGTACGAGGTCTCTTGTCATCCACGGATTCCTTTCACATACAAATTTCAGCTTTTTGGGAACAAAAGTGTAGATGCAGTAGTGAACAAGTTTTCTAAAGAAACATCATAAACTGCCAACGGACACAACGTGGGATTCCGTTCTGAAAGAGAAGCAAAATCAGAAATTTTATTTTCTAAGGTATCAAGTATGTCGACATCGGTATAGAGCGCGAGAACTCTGGAATCGAGTACTGGTTTTTAGAGGGTTTTAATCTGAATTTTAGCTCCAATGCAAGGCATATCGTTCTATGATCTGAAACTATCTGGAATATGTGGACACTCAGATTACGATTCAGGACATGGTCATTTACAAGAAAGGGATATAATATGTTTAGTGCGCGAGTCGGTTGTTTTACCAGTTAAATCAAAGCATGGAAAAGAACGATATGAGTTAAAGGCTCTGCTGTCGCGCAAAGGGCATCAGGGAAATGAGAAAACTGACGGGACGTTGAAATCACCAGCAAGCAAATATTCTAGCAATGTATGCCAGTTGTGCACAAAAATTCATTCAGAGCATCGAAGAATACGTCATAATGTGGTATGCTGTAAAAACCAGCAATTATAAGATTGAATTCGAAGTCGTCCAAAAACTCTTTCGCGATGAGACATTCAGTGCCGCCAATATCAGGTAACCTTTGTACTTGCAAACATTCTTGAAACAACAAGGCGACTCCGCCTCCGCGGGAATCTCGATCTTTCCTTTGTATTTTGTACCCTGGTGGTATTATCTCAAAGTCCAGGATACCAGAGTGCAACCAAGTTTCAGTTATTATCATTACATGTGGTTCACGCGCCACTGCAATGCTTTGCAAGTCGGAAAGTTTGTTTACGATGCTACCAGCGTATAGATTAAGGCAACGGAAGCTTTTTTGAGTGAACGAAGAAGTTCACTGTTTCTTCCTAGATTTTTTGGTGGCTGCCAAAACGGGAACTCTTTTCATTTCAGTAGCACCCCAGGCATACATATCTCCGTTTATGACGATTTTGTCATGTGCAGAGGGGTCCACTGTTAAAGGGAACACCGGAGCGTGTGGCGTCTGCTCGGCGCCACCACCGGCCGGTGGCTGCAACAAGTTTCGCGCAGCCGCAATGAGTTTCGCGGAGGCGCAGTGAGCGCTGTGGGCGGTGCTCTTTTGTAGTCTGCTACCATCTGCCGCCACGCTTCGGATAGCAGAGAAGCAAACCGATCACGCCTTTTTAAGGTTGGCCGGTGAGTGCATGGCCACACACTGATAGCCACTCATTGTAAAGTTGAAGGAAAGGTAAACGAGGCAAAATATTACCAAGCAGATATTTTTGCCGTTTCCACTTACAAGACAAACATGATCATTTTTTACGGATGTCCCTTAGTGGCACAGCTATATTACAGAAATCTTCTTCGTGTGTAGTGGCCATCTCATTTGTACTACTGCATATTCGAGTCACTGCAGTGCATAGGCTCCACAAAGAATCCACAAGCGCCTTTAACAAGCATATTATTTATAAAGAGCTATCACACGACTTATCATTGAATCATGGGAATCGACGTGTACAGTAAACATTTTTTGTGGCGGGCAAATCTTTATGAAACGATAAGGCAAACAAAAGACGGCACGGTCATTGCTGCCGAGGTTAAGGACATTTATCTGATTATACATCAATCCAGTCACTTTCCTTCCAGCTGGAAGGAAAATTGATGCGTTGAAACATGAATTACGTAAGCTGCTTGCTTAGCGACGATCCGAAGCACGGCAGCTGACCGTAGCAGACGACGAAAGAGCACCGCCCACAGCGCTCACTGCGCCTGCGCGACACTCGTTGCGGCCGCCTACCGGCGGTGGCGCCGAGCAGACGCCACGCGCTCCGGTGTTCCCTTTAACAGCGGACCCCTCTGTACAAGCTTCACATTTTCGCCGCCCGTTTAAAGGAAATCCAGGAGAGGACCCGGCCAGCATGGACGTATTGGAGAAGGTGTGGCAGAAAACACGTGCTGCTTTTCCCAAAGGAGCACTGGGACGGGTACCCCAAATATCAGCGCTGCCATAGCAACCGCGCTCCTGAAGCTTTCGCTGCGGCTCTCGGTCTCTGCAAAGTGAGACAATATTTTTCCACCGGTGTCTTTCTAGCAGCACATTTTGTTGGCGAGAAAAGCTGACTTTAGAGTGGAGTGTGTAAGCTTGAAAGTTGTGTTTTGAGTCTGTGAGTGTGAGCGCTAAGGAGCAACAGATACACTCAAGCAATCACGGCTCGCGTCTTCGTCGTCGTCTTCAACGTGCGACGGAAAAACACAGGGGCGTATCTTCTTCACTAAAACTGCCACTAAAGTTTCGTAGGCTTTGTTTTGACACGCGTCACCAGCACACACTTCCGGCGGCTTGTAACAGTGCAAGTTCGAAGTTCGCGCCCATCTGCTCCGGCGAGCTGCAGAAGCCCTGATTGGAGGCGCGAAGGGAGATGGAGCACCAACAAGGCTGCACTTCCGGCTTCAAAGACGTGACGTCAGGGCTTCTCCTGTTTTGTTTCTTTCCTGCATGTTTGCAGTGTTTACCTTTACCTACGCCACCGCCTCTCTCGCAAGTGACGTCACCTTTGTCATATGTTGACGGCTAGCAGAACTCCAGTGGCTGCCATTACTCCGTAATGGTGTTCTCCCAATAGATTAGTCGCCATCTTGTGTACAGCGTCGCGGAATCCATTGGGAACAAAAGAGTAAAGCTCCCAAGCTACAGCTTTTTTGGGCAATTAGCAGACTCATTTTAACACCTAACAGACATGTCTGGAACGCGCACTTCTTATTGAGGTAACCAAGATTTAACAGAATTCACATAAACATGCGCAAAGGTTTTTAGATGGTCCACTGAGGGCGGTGCGTCGGTTGTCAGGACAATAATAACCGCTGTTTTGTACATGCGCCCGGTATCCGAATTGCGGCGGCAAATATATTCATGAAAGAAGCATGGGAAGCATGCGCGTCACTGATCTGCTTGAACAATGTCTGCGTTCTGTTTTCCCCTGTTTCTTACATAGTTCAAACTCTTGAATTTTAGATAATATTTATTTTCAAAACCACTGCAACGCAAATGAATGTGTTGTTGGGCCACAGGTCAGTCTTGACATACTCGCCAATCGTTACAGATAGCGGCAGACATGTGCGAAAAAGCTACAGGTGCAAATAATACCCATGTTTATTATTCAGCAACTCGTGCCTGAACACAGCAACCCATACAGAAAAAATAATAAGTGCACAAGGGTTACAAACAATTAAATAATAAAATATGCTAAAGGTTGTATGCACTATGCAGTCCTGCTAGTGGAGTAGATCGTCAGCCTTAGGATGTGTAGTGTAGCCAGACACCAGCCGCTAGGTCGAGCAGGTCTTGTCGTCCGCTGGCTGCCATAGCATAGTAAGACCCAGTGTTGTGCGGAACAGCGTTACTGGAACTAGTTCCTTTTGGAACGAACGGAGCAACGTCACCGTTCCATTAAGGGTCCGTGGAACTGTAACGGTAACTTGTTGCGTTTATGAAGGAAAGGCAGAGGGAACGGCGTCCCTTCTGTAAACGTTCCGCGGCATCGAAGAGACGCACGCACGTACAGCAGCACGTCACGCAGGGGGGATGGGCGACCACGTGAGGCGCAGAGAACTACTACTTGCCTGTCACGAGACTGTGGGGCATTTTTCTCGTGAGATCTCCGTTGTATGTTTTTATTGCTAGGCTTCAAGATTGCCACGTCACGCTCCCTCCTGTAGTTTCTTTCCTCCATGCTGGCATGCTGGCCTGCTGCAACGGAACCATGACGTCAGGATTGCAGCGCCACTCGAGGGACTTCGCAAATAATGGAAAGGTTCCAGTCATCACGTCCTCACGGGCACCGAACCCTTCCATCCGAGGCACAGGATGAGCTGTCGCGGTGCGTGCTGGTACCGGATGACTACCCGCTACCGCAGATAAATAACTTCGAGGGATTGACCCAACTTTTCTTAAAGTACAACACGCCAGTACCCTTAAGCGCTTCAGTGGAACGGCTCTTCAACATTGCCAACGAAAATTCGCCAGCCCATCCCTTGTGGAGAAAATGGGGGTAAGCGAAGCTTGTGGCAAGACGATGCTGTCGCAGGCGTTCAGCTTCTTTTGCCCTAAACCCATGGTCGGCGGCCCTTTGCTGACGTTTAGCCTGGGCTTCGGAAGCCCTCTCGCTAAAATCGGCACGTCAACGACCAGCCCTTTCCCGAGCGAGTTCGCGGCGGCGTCGTTCAAACGCAGCCTATTTCTGGGCGGAACGCACCACGCGCGGGCCTTCTCATCTGGACGCCGAAACTGATCTGAGGCGACGGAAGCCCGGCGGAGCGCGCGCCAATCCCCTTTCCTTTCCCTCCCCGTGACACACCAAACGACCCTGATTGGACGAGCGCGTCACGTGATCAGGAGCCGGCACAGCATCTTCCGCACCTGCTCCAGCAGAGCTGAAATGTGCGGCCTCCCGGTAGGAGCCACATTATTTATTTATTTCGTGCTTTCTTCCTTTATTTAGGGGCGAAGCAGCGTATAGGGCCGAGCCTTGGCCCTCGTAGTTGTCCGTAACTCTGGTTTGCATGTATACTGTGCATACCAGAGCATGTACATGTGTACTGCACACATGTGCGGTATATATATATATATATATATATATATATATATATATATATATATATATATATATATTGTACCGGAGCACATCGGCACCAGCTCTGTGCCAGCCAGTGTGTGGAAGAAGACGTTGACGATCGTGTGGTTCGCGCTAGGTCGGTTTTCAACGATCCGGCTTGTTAAACCGCTTTATCAAGTCTACCTGCAAAATAATCTTGTTGCATTTGGTGGAAGTGCTGGGTCGTCCCCTTCAGCATCCTGGAACTCCGCAGCCGTACGCTACCATCTGCCTTCACAATGACCGAGGACGCCGGACCCTCGCGAGCTTCTCCCGCTCCCACACCTGTCGTGTGCTCTGGGGTGCTTCATCTGCGTGATCCTCCAGTCTTCAGTGGCACTGACGATCACGACGTGGAAGACTGGCTGGCCGAGTATGAACGTGTTAGTGCACACAACAAGTGGGATGACCGCGACAAGTTGACTCATGCCATCTTTTATCTTACCGGCGTGGCCCATCTGTGGTTCAAGAACCACGAGGCTGATTTTACCACCTGGTCAGCTTTCAAAGAGACCCTCGTTTCGTTTTTCGGTCGGCCAGCGGTGCGCAAGCTTCGCGCTGAACACAGCCTCCGCGGACGATCTCAACAAATTGGTGAGACCTTCACAAGCTACATTGAGGATGTCATCGGCCTCTGTAGGCGAGTGAATGCGTCCATGTCGGAACCTGACCGAATCAAACACATCATGAAAGGCATCGACGATGACGCTTTTCATATGCTCGTGGCTAAAAACCCACAGAGCGTTACTGAAGTCATTGAACTTTGCCAAAGTTTTGACGAGCTGCGTAAACAGCGCATCTCCACACGTCGCCCTGGAATGCAAACGGCTGACCTTTCAGCTTTGGCTCCCCGCGGCGCTGGTTTTGATTACACCTCGTTGCTGCCTCAAATTCAGCAATACGTACGTGAGGAAGTTGCACGTCAGCTCTCTCTTGTGGCATCGGTCACTGAGCCTCTCCCCCCACTGGACCAGTCGCTTCGTCGGGTTATCCAGACGCAAGTTGCTGAGGCCCTCCCGTCCCCCGCTTCGCCGCCGCACGTTACGGCGCCGCCGCAAGTAACGGCGCCGCTAACTTATGCTGAGGCCCTTACACGATCTCATGCCCCACCGACGCCAGTCCCATCCAGCCCAGCCACCAACTTCTACACTCCGCCAAGTCCGGTATGGCCGGTTTACGTACCGTTCTCGCATCCGAGACCACCTCTAAACCCCTGGCGCACTCCGGACAACCGGCCAGTGTGCTACGCTTGCGGTATTCCGGGACATGTTGCGCGCTTCTGTCGCCGCCGCGGACTCTATTTTCGCGATGGCGCTCCCAACCTTAGCCATGTCCCTCAGCAAGCTACACACCGTCTTACATCTGACGCCACGGACTCGTATTCACGTCGCCCCGCCTTCAGTTCACGCCGATCTCCTTCTCCCCGCCGCCGCTCCCTTTCCCCCATGCTTCGCCGTTCCAACCATGACCAGGAAGAAAACTAACAGCCGCAGTTCCTGAGGCAAGAACTGCGCCGTCGTCGAAATTTGCAAGGCCTCTTCTTTCGCCGCCTAACGAGATTGTAGTGTTTATAGACGGTGTCGCGACGAACGCTCTTGTCGACACAGGAGCAGCTGTTTGTGTGATTAGTGAGATTCTCTGCCGCAAACTGAACAAAGTGACGACTCCGCTTTTTGATATTTCGCTACGCACAGCGAGCTCGCAGCACGTCAAGCCTTCGGCCACCTGCACCGCTCGTGTTTTAATTCAAGATACGCTCTACATTGTCGAATTTGTCGTCCCTTCTCATGCATCGCACGCCGTTATCCTGGGCTGGCACTTCCTTTCCGCGCATCATGCAGTGGTTGACTGCGCACGTGCACAACTCGCCTTGTCTCCGTTCTGTACCGCAACCGACGATGACCCTCGCCCGTCTGCTAAAGTGGTTGTCGCTGCTGACGTCATCGTCCCTGCCTTCTCTGTCGCCTTAGTGTCCGTCACCTGTGACGCTGTCCCCAATTCAACTGCACTTTTTGTACCGTCTGAGAAATGTGCGCGTCGCCGGAACGTTGTCCTACCGTTCGCAGTCGTCTCACTTGAGGATGATTCCAGTGCAGTTTATGCGTGTAATCCGTTTCCCTGCCCTTCAACTCTATTACATGGCGAATCTGTTGGGCGTCTCGACACTTTTGATGCCATCTTTCCGTTTGATGCGCCTTGCGATACGACACCACTGCCTATCGATGCCGTCACTTCTGCCGCCGCTCCCGCCTCACCAGACCACGACGTCTTGTTGCGCAGCGTTGATAACGCGCTCCCGCAAGCTCAGCGCAATCAGCTCGTTGAACTCCTTGACTGTTTTCGGACCTCTTTCGACCTCGGCCAACCTTGTTTGGGGCGCACGTCAGCGGTTGTTCACCATATTGACACCGGTCACCATGCTCCACTGCGTCAGCGTCCCTACCGAGTGTCACAATCCGAACGCAGCGTCATCAGTGAACAAGTCGATGACATGCTGCAACGCGGCGTGATCCAGCAGTCACACAGTCCTTAGGCTTCTCCGGTCGTACTGGTGCGGAAAAAGGACGGCTCAATCAGATTTTGCGTGGATTACCGCCGACTAAACAAGATCACACGTAAGGATGTTTATCCTCTACCACGAATAGACGATGCTCTCGATTGTCTACAAGGTGCCGAATTTTTTTCTTCCCTGGATCTTCGCTCTGGATACTGGCAAGTGCCGATGGCTGCAGCGGACCGTCCAAAAACGGCTTTTGTGACCCCTGATGGGTTATACGAATTTAATGTGATGCCCTTCAGCCTGTGTAACGCGCCTGCGACTTTCGAGAGGATGATGGATTCTACCCTCCAGGGACTTAAGTGGCGTACCTGTCTTTGCTACTTAGACGACATAGTTCTCTTTTCTCCCAATTTTGCATCTCATCTCGATCGCCTCGAGCAAGTTCTTGAGTGTCTCACGGCTGCTGGTTTGCAATTAAACTTGAAGAAATGCCACTTTGGTGCCAGACAGCTTACGATTCCAGGACACGTCGTTTCACAAGAGGGAATCCTACCAGACCCCGCCAAACTGCGAGCCGTTGCCGAGTTTCCCAAGCCAGCCACTCTTACAGAGCTCCGTAGCTTCATCGGCTTGTGCTCTTATTTTCGGCGTTTCATCCGTAATTTCGCCTCTATTATCGCCCCCTTGACTCAGCTACTTGCCAGCAGCGCTGACCTCTCGGCATGGAATCCCGATTGCGACGAGTCATTTACGACGCTCCGCCGGCTCCTTACGTCCCCTCCAGTACTGCACCACTTCGACCCCAATGCGCCTACTGAAATTCACACGGACGCTAGCGGTGTCGGTCTTGGTGCCATCCTCGCCCAACGCAAAGACGGCTATGACGAGTATGTCGTTGCATATGCCAGCCGTACCCTAACAAAGGCAGAGTCCAACTATTCTGTAACGGAAAAGGAATGTTTGGCAATTATTTGGGCAATCAGCAAATTCCGTACTTACCTTTACGGACGCCAATTTGACGTTGTGACTGACCACCATGCCTTATGCTGGTTGTCATCTACGAAAGACCCCACTGGCCGCCTCGCTCGTTGGGCTTTACGCCTTCAAGAGTATGACATACGTGTTATTTATCGCTCGGGACGCAAACATTCAGACGCCGATGCCCTATCCCGTTCTCCGCTTCCGTCTGACTTACTTTGTTTACAAACTTCCACCTGCGATTCGTCGTCCCTCAGCATCACCGACATGCCGGCCGAGCAACGCAAGGATCCCTGGATCGCTTCTCTGCTTGACGTTCTCTCTCAGCGTTCGCTTGAATCTGTTTCACGCACCATTCGTCGTCAAGCGCATCACTTTGTCGTTTGTGAAGGCTTGTTGTACCGCCGCAATTACCTAACCGATGGCCGCCGGTGGCTGCTTGTTATCCCCCGTCATCTGCGCTCGGACATATGCACCGCCGTCCACGATGATCCTCAATGCGGCCACGCTGGCGTATTCAAGACCTACTCCCGCCTACGCCTGCGGTATTATTGGCGCGGCATGTATCGATACATTCGCCAGTACGTGCGATCATGCCTTTCGTGCCAACGCCGCAAGACTCCCCCTCATAGCACCGCTGGTCCTCTACAACATTTACCGTGCCCTACAAGACCATTTGACCGTGTTGGCATTGATCTTTACGGTCCCCTCCCCAACACTCCTGCGGGCAACCGGTGGATCATTGTCGCCGTCGACCATCTCACACGGTACGCTGAAACATCTGCGCTGCCAGCTGCCACCGCGATAGACGTCGCTCGCTTCCTTCTTCGCCGCCTCATTTTGCGACACGGTGCGCCCCGTGAATTATTAAGCGATCGTGGCCGCATCTTTCTCTCAAACGCTATCGAGGCACTGCTCCAAGAATGCCGCATTGTTCACCGCACCACTTCTGCGTACCATCCGCAAACAAACGGCATGACGGAGCGTTTCAACCGCACCCTTGGAGATATGCTTGCGATGTACGTGTCCGATGATCACTCTAATTGGTACCGGGTGCTCCCCTTCGTCACGTACGCCTATAACTCTGCGCCACAAGCTACCACCGGCTTCTCTCCTTTTTTTCTTCTATATGGACGTGAACCATCCTGTTCCATGGACACCATTCTCCCCTACCGACTCGATGTCTCTGAAGCCTCGCCCGTTTCCGAAGCGGCTGCTTATGCTGAAGAGTGTCGTCAACTGGCTCGCTCGTTTACCGCGCAAGACCAATGTCGCCAAAAATCTCGCCATGACGAATCCGCATCTAGCGCCCACTATTCCCCGGGAATGCTAGTTTGGCTCTGGGTCCCGTCCACTACTCCCGGCCTTTCGATCAAGCTTTCTCTCGAATTACCACGGTCCCTACCGAGTAGTCGAGCAAACATCTCCGGTCAACTACATCATCGAGCCGCTCGACCCATCTTCCGACCACCGCTGCCGAGCGCGTGAAACAGTTCACGTCACTCGGCTGAAACCATGCTACGACCCTCCTGTGCTGTCAATCCCCTAAGTCGCCAGGTTGGCTCCTTTCTGCGTGGGGAGTGATTGTACCGGAGCACATCGGCACCAGCTCTGTGCCAGCCAGTGTGTGGAAGAAGACGTTGACGATCGTGTGGTTCGCGCTAGGTCGGTTTTCAACGATCCGGCTTGTTAAACCGCTTTATCAAGGCTACCTGCAAAATACTCTTGTTGCAATATATATATATATATATATATTTGTACGCCAAGCTCCGGCTTCCCGTTCCGCTTCCGGCTTGTGTATGTACATGTGTACTGCACACATGTGCGGTATACATATATATATATATATATATATATATATATATATATATGTACGCCAAGCTCCGGCTTCTGGTTCCGCTTCCCGTTCCGCTTCCGGCTTCCGGAGAACGCTGCCGGCGTTTTTCCCGAATGATCCCCCGGTGCTTCGCCCACTCATCATCATTCACGTCGTGGATATGCGGTGTTTTCTTTTTTTCTTTCTTTTCTTTCCTTCCTTCCTTTCATTCTTGTCGCTGGCTCATACGAGCATATCCGATGCGGGTATACGCCACGCGTGATTTTATTATGGTTAATCATGACGTCACTGACGAGCAGATGATATTATTGATGTCATGACCTATCAGTTATGTTCGTCATACAGTCGTACTCTTCCATGGCAATTTTGGTATATGCCAAGCGAACGAGACACGAGTTTTCGACACGTTTTCGGTAGGATCTTAGCGTGACACCACCACCTCCACCATCTCCAATACTTGTGAAGCAATACAAGCTTCGCTTGAAAAACGGGTTCGTTGTCAGGCACCAACATCGAGATGCAACTCTTGCCCATTTCAAACGAGGGACTTAACTAAGTTGCGAATATGTATTCTGGACATGTCTTTTTCCCACTCATAGTGCAATATTGCATTAGCATTCATTAGACGCGTATGTATTCTTTCTTTCAATGTGGTTTCTTGTGCAAGAAAGCTAATTATATTGGTGCATGTCAGTGACTTTCTAATTGCACATCTGAAGCGCAGTATCCTGACTGCGCATTTGATGACCGAACTGGAAAGTGTGATATATTTTGCACTTGTGATTGACGAGTACCAAAGTTGCAGTTAGACATCTCTGGAGTATGCAGGGTGCTCCCTGAAAGAAATTCTTATAGGAGCATTTCATTGGATTCTTTTTATTTCCAAATAATCTGCTGCCGACAATGTTCAAATTCGTATAAGATACGTAGTTCGATGTGAGTTTTAAATTGCTCATTTTATTTCGCCTCAGGAATATCCGACACTATATTTTAATAAAGAATAATAAAATGTAACGTTAATGTAACGGCACGTTCCAATGTTCGAAGTGTAACTGGAACGCGTTCCTTTCGCATTGAAGTAACTTGTAACGGGAACTCGTTTCGATATTAGGAAGGAACGAGGAACGAGCTTTCGTTCCTGTTTTAGAGGAACGTGTACAACACTGGTAATATCCAATCGCTGGCTTTATTTTTTCCGCCCAAAGTAATTACTGATTGCTACATTGTACCTTATACTTTATTGCTACATCATACGAAAGAATTTCCCCCCGTGGTTGCTCAGTGGCTATGGTGTTGGGCTGCTGAGCACGAGGTCGCGGGATGGCCTCCGTAGCCAGAACACCACGCCATGTGTATTGGCCAAGCATAAAACTTGGAAAGCGGTTCTTTCTAAACAGATGGACGTCTCTGACTGTCACCCGTGGATAACTAGCCTTTAAAACATCAGACATATTTTCCTTGCAATGTGTCGATGCAATTAGGCTTATTTTCACGAAATACCGTATTGACAAAGCGAAACTGTAAAACTGATGTACTAAGATGTAATAAAACCAATATAAATAACAGACTTGGCCACAGAATTGTTAACCGGGCCTTGTTAACCGGGCTGAAGCGCCATCAGCCCCCCCCCCCCCCCCCCCCCCTTGGCTATGCCCATGCTCGTCGATACAAGATACGCCACCACGACGTAACATACAAGGCGGGGGATCTCGTCTGGGTTTGGACCCATATACGTCTACGAGGCCGCTGAGAAATATTATTGCACCGTGATTTTGGGCCCTACATAGTTTTGCATCACCTAAGTCAAGTCAACTAAGAAGTTGTCCCTGCAGAAACATCACACCAATCTCGTAGATCACGCTCATCTGACATAGGATGAAGCCCTTCCACTCGCGCTGACTCCAATTCACAAACTTTGTGGTGCGGTCTCTGTCCTCACACCCGTTGTCTGCCTCATTTCTTTTATTTTTTCCCTGTGGTATTTAACCCATCACCAACTCTTGTGGCTTAACTTTCACTGTTCTTTCGTGCAGTCACATCGAGACGATGCCTCCTTTCTTTTTTTTCTTGGAGGGAGGGGTAATGGAAACGCGTTAGTAATGCTGGAGGAGGCCGACGCAGAAGTTTTGTTGGCTGCTGCGGATAAAACAGTAAACAGCCGTTCGCTCGGAACTGACTACTTGCCTTTTCCTCTCGCGAGAATAAATTCAGAGCTTCAAATGAGATATACAGTGCTCTCATTATCATTCGTTCCTTTCAGAAATTACTTTTTTATTCGAATGGCCTCTTTCACGATTGTCCACCATGAAGTACAGGTAAGTAGAAGATTAATATTTATGTAAGCAAAACAAATGGTTCTCTTTATTCCCACACTGATCAATACCACCAAGACCACATGGGTGCCTGCATCACAAATGTTTGCTATTGTCGACTATGTACGTACCAGCAGGTTCATGGCACTATTCCTTGCTTCTAGCTTTCTTCGAAAATGCAGGTCTGCTCAGATATAAGGGAACACGTTTTTCAAAGCTCCTAGAGGCGCTCATAGTGATGACACGCATCTTGAATCTGAACTGAATGTGGGACATTTTATAACGGACTGAACAAAATGTAAGCTGCGTTGATGATTGAGCCTTATTCAGCTTCGAATGTAGTGGAGCGAGAGAATTTGCCTTGCATTGCACTATTTTGATGGTTTATTGAATGCAAACTTGTGGCGTATATTTCGTGAAATGTACTGCATTACGCGTAACGTAATTAGTTAAAACGTCGCTAATTGTTCGACATTTAGGCACACAATGGTGAACTCTTACATGGATACATAACAACAATCAACAAAAAACTTCTTTTAGCACCATCATAAGATTCGGCGTCCATTCATTAATACGGAACAGTCACTAGAGTTTGTGCATGAACCACTCATCGGCATTACGTGAACACGATATTTCCAAAGCAACAGCTAAAGTTTGATAATTAGTAAAGTTGTGATATTGAAATTGACATCGGAACAATATTTCAGGTAACCATGATGGCTGCTATTATTTGCTTAAATTTTGTTTTGTTTGTAGTCAATGGTTCAGCTTTCATTGCGTTAGTGCAGGAACACCGATAGTAACTTCAAATATCAGAGTACGCAAGAGATATTTTTTTTGCACAGCAATTCAAACCATGGTTCTCTCTCGCAAGACAGCCTAGTTTAGTGCCCTTACATATGTATAGGAAAAATTAGGAAGCATATGAAATATATCAGAAAATGCATCTGATAAACACTTTTATGTTCTAATTCTGCTTCACAATCTTTTCGCCTTTACGACGTTGGCGAAGCCCTTTATCTCTTTCAAATGGCTTCAAGCAGTGGGAGGTATTTATACTTGCTATTCATTGCTTCGCATATTTCTTGCTCTGTGCGTCAAGAAATACCGGATGATAAATATGAACAGCTGTTTGCTACCCTGCGCTCGCAAATTTCGCTGCGCGATTATGTGGCACTGGTAACGTGGAAAGACTACTGGAGTTCATGCAATCGTTCTTTGGTCCACGAGCTGCCTTTGGCAGCAACGTTGTGGACGCTTCCCAGTAGAACTTTTCATAACTATATCAGGGAAAATGCGGCTGCGGTTGTCAAGACACACGTGCTTGCACTAAATATTGGTCATAATGCAATGAGATATCTTAAGATATGTCCCACACGTCCTGTCAATTTTGCTATGGTGGATTGCATACTGATTGAAGAGAGTGCTGCAGGTAAAACAACCTCGAATGATTATGTGAATGTATCAATCACGAGAACATTGCCATGTAATATTGGTAGATTCTGTAAGGGAAACAAAAGCAGAGCAGGGTGTTTACAGCCACCTACACGGACTGTTTCACTGGCTGCTAGAGAATGTCACCTTTTTGCTCTGAAAGATGATTCCAAATACTTACGCCAAAGCAGCCTCAGAAATGAAGTAGTATATGTAGGCTGCGTAAAGCAGGAAAATGTAGATTTCGCTTGCCACTCATATCCAACTGGATTCATCTTAGATGCAATGAGTTTTTACAATGTCACTTTGAAATGGTTCTTCAGCACCCGCACATCCACTGTGTCGAATGCACTCATGAATGGAGGTGTCGACATCTTGGGACACCATTTAATCCTTTACTATGATAATGCACAATTGTTTGGAATTGATCAAGTTATTTCTCACGTCACTGACGTGTTCTACGTCAAAAAGGCGAACTTTATCTCGACGTCTTTTACGAACATTGTCGTCGAGTCAAAAGTTGGCATGTGTCTCCTTCTGTCCTGCCTCGTGTGCATGTTACTTGTGCTAACCGTGGTTGACTGCACCGAAAGAAAACCCTGGCGGCTCAGCTCTGTAATGGACTCCTTTATGTTTCTTCTGGCTTCATTTTACGCAACCTCATCCCCCATTCCCCGCGGAAGAAATTCGTCATTGGTACGCATGGTTCTACGCAGCGTCTGGCTTATCGCCATCCTTCCACTCTCAAACTATTTCCGCAGTGAACTTGTTTCCCGCCTCAGTGTACAATCGACAGCGAAAGTTATGGACACATTGGACGAAATTAACGATGCGCTTAGCCGCAGAGCTATCACTCCATGCCTCCGAATCGGCTCTATGACGCATGACAGCATCGTACGGAACAAGAGCTACACGGACCTTCACGCCAAGCTTAGCTTAGCGTTCTACGCGGCGACAGAGAGAAAGTCTTTAGTGGAAATAGACACTGTCGGCTGCCTGTCATGTGCAAAACAGAAGGGCCATGTTTGTTTCACAGACAGGTTGCCAGAGTGTTGGAAACACAAGCTTCATGGATTCGTTGAATCTAGAGATACACTAAATCTCGTAATAGGGGGCATTCTAGTTCGGAAAAATTTCGCACTTAAGAATGGCTTTCGCGATATGGTGCGCAGAATAAGTGAAGCAGGATTTTTCGGGGACAAAATGTCGTGCAGTGTCAAGCCTGCCATTGGCGAGAGCGGAGATGCAGCGTACCAGTCAGTCCAGACGGATGAGCTTAGCAGCTTTCTACTTCTTTTTGTTCTGTTCATAGCAGCATCTAGCGCAGTTTTTATGCTTGAGCTTATAATTGTG